>NC_134476.1:18808676-19358053 GCF_964194025.1 Convolutriloba macropyga | reverse complement strand
ATCGGATTTTTTTCTAAATGGTTTTCCCAATCCATTCACAGCTCATTGTAGGCCTAGTTTTTTGTTTGAATTAAATTTTCATTTATCGCTAGTGGTTTTTTTTGTTCTCATGTGGCATTTTGACACTGATTTTCTGTTTATTTATTTTTTGTTCTGATTTTTTTAAAAATGGTTTTCTCAATTCACTCATAGTCCATTCTAGGTCTAGTTTCTCTGTTTAGTCAATGAAAATTCTTTGAATTGTACGTCAGGACTTGTCCTGCTAAGTTTTTTTACTTCGTCAAATAAAAAAATGTTTCGCTTTACCTCATTTTGCCGCCTTTTCAACATTATGCGTGAAATCTTTTGGACTTCTCTAGGCTAGTTTCTCTCTTCTCTCATTCTGCTAAAAGTGAATTTGAACATCAGCTGCTCAGCAAAGCAATTCAAAATGAACAGACTCAGTATAAAAATTGAAGTCAGAGTTAGAAACGGGATAAACCCATAAAGCCCAATTTTAGATGCCCGCTATTTGAACGTCGTTCCTATAAGTCTTATTTACCATCTCTAATGCTTATTGTTATTGATAGTAGCCCCTGTAGCCTCTCTCTAAGAAACAGAAGTATGTTCAACTACGAAATGCCATCAAAACAAATCGGACTTAAAAAAATGTGTTTGTACAAAAATCTTTTTTTTTCAATATCTTCTGTTATTTCAATCCCAATCAAGCTTATTGGAATCAACGGCGGCTATTTTCCGGCAGTCTGCCGGGTATGTTTATATTTTCAGAAAAAAATGGGCAATTATACATACGAGGATGTCTCTTTCTTTTGTGATGTTGAGAACATGTTTTTATCTTTTTCATTCGTCATCAAAGATGTACCAATTAAAAGCTATTGCTACGTAGATTTCCTTTCCAAAAGAAAGTTGATGGGGATTTTATTTAAAACAGGTTATTAGTCTGTGTTCGATTAATTGAAAATGTTTCGATAACTAATTAATTGCTCTTGAACGAAGTTCAGCAATTATTGTAAACGTGTGTCTTTTTTTATGCAAAATTTTCGCTTGACAATTTTGACTTTTCGAGTGACTTTTACGCCCTTGACTTTTTGCGTTTCGCGTGATCTAAAATTTTCTCTCAATCACAATTTCAAGCAGCTGAACTCAATTGGCGGCAATTTAATACTAAACGTCAAATGAAAAGTGCGCCGAAACTGGTGCCATTTTTTACTTTAAATCTTAATAGTGGTATATGTTAACCTTAAATGTGGTTATTTGAAGCCCACTATTGAGCTTCTTAGTCCCATTTAAGCTCCCCTCCCCCGATTGAAGCAGGCTGCTATTGATTAGAGCTCCCTCTAGTCGTTCGAGAGCAATTCTTCCGGCGTTTTGGCGGTTATGTTTAATAGACGCCCTAATCTTAGATGGATATTATTGCGGCGCTAATTTTTTTACAACTTGAAGAGGGGTACTGTTGAAGCGCGAGTACTGGTGAAGCGCCTTTTTGATCGGTAATTATGTTGGCGTATATTTGAAATGGGAAGAGAGTGAAAACAGTGTTTTGGTCAAATTGCTGAAGACAATCGAACAGAAGAATGATGCGAATGGTTTTCTGTTCATGTCGCCTATTCGAGAGTGAGAGAGAGAGAGAAAGAGATAAAGATAGAGAACAATAGAAAACACGTGCGCAAAATTTTGCTCAGTGAGCAAAGTTTGTTTGATTGTGTGGGGGGCTTTTTCAAAATATTCAAGTGAGCTTAATTGCTCTCAAACGAAGTTTGTAGCAGTTATATTAGTCCTGTCGGTCTTTTTGTATGCGATTTTTCGCTTGACCAATTTTTCGTCTGACCCATTTGAGTTTTCGTCCTCAAAAACGGGATAAACAGGTGGCGGCCAGCGGGCATTAAGTGCTCTTAGAGCCTTTCAGCTCTGTTTCAGCTCAAACTGCTTTGAAGACTTATACTTATGGTGTGAAGGGCGTTTCTTTGTGGTTGGCACCCTTCCCACATCAGCCCCCCTCACTCCCCCCAATTAATTCCTACCCCTGCACATCTTTGTCGTTCAGGCTGTAAGGGCCCCGTGCAGCTAACGACCGGCCTCCCGCCGTTCCCCCCCCCCCCGCTCCTCACTGTTACCCTCACCCCTCAACAGCTCCCCACTGTATATTCCCGCTGTGCTCACTTCACGCCCCCGCAATGAAAATAAAGCTAGCCTCACTGAACCGTGGCTAGATACTGACGAAGCCAACCGGTGTTTGAGAGCATTTTGCCCGTTGTTAGTCGGTTATGTTTTCAAGTCATCCGTGAGTTTTTGTGTAGTCTTCACTGAGTTTTTTTTTACTGCAATAAAAATTTTTCTTCCGCCTTATTTCAGTTTTCAAATTCGTCTTAACATACTTTAGTTCCATTTTTTTCTATAACTTTTTTAAATTGGACTCCTATGACTAAAGTGAGCTTGCTGGAGACATCAGCGAAGCGCAAGCCTCTTAATGTTGATCTTGTCAAATCGTTTTTTAAATTATAATGATGATTCTGATATATGACTGCAGATGAACATGCTATGAAAACTAATCGAGACGAATAATTCGATTTTCAGTTTCTCATCAAATTGCATGTATCAAAATTACTGTTTTGGTATTTTTGAAACTGTTTTTCTTGATGCTTGTTGATAAATGATTTTTGTTTTGACTTCATTGATTTTCCGATAATCGTTTCAATAAACTGTGTTAATTGGATCTCAAGACATTTCATGCGAAACGATTTGTCGAAACGATTCTTCAAATTAGATGTTGTAACTGAGTTTACTCACTTCAATATCATGCTCTAATGGAGTTTTCTTGTTCTCGCCTTGCTAAAACGGCCATTTATTTCTATCACAGAGTGGCGTGTTCTTTTAGGAAATGCTCAGGGCTAGAAGTCGGTAAATGAGTTATTCTCTTTTCACTGTTTTTTCATTCTTTTTTAAACAATGTAATCAGTCGATTGTAAACTCTGATGATAATTCTTTAATTTTAAAATTCTTAAAGATTCTCAAATCACGCCATTCATAAAAATGCACAGATTTAACCCATTAGTATTGCTTTTTGATTTCCTGAGGTTTTATTAATTGGTCGCAAAAAGTAATTAACACAAGTGACTGGCGGATGATTGTAGAACAGACTGGAAAACTGTTTGACTTACAAAAAAGAGTTGATAAGGAATTGATAAAACAGAAGGTCTCATGCGAGAATTTATTGAGATGTGGCAAATTCTAGAGAATTCTGTCAAAAAAACTTCGAAAGTTTTTTGTTCCTGTTTTCTGGCCACTCATAAAAATCCATTCATTTAAAGGAATTAAATAGAACTCTCATAGAAGATTACGGAGGAGAAATGAAGACAATGAAACCAAGAACAATTGGAAGCGCTACTCTGACTATACATTTTTCAAAAATCAACACGAGGTTGCAAAACAAATCTCCACAGAGCGACTGATTTTGTCATTGCCGAGTTTAGCAAAATTAATGACTTATCACAGAAGGAATTTTAACTGAAAATGTACATGCTGCGAAAACTGAGGAAGGAGTAAAAGACCATTTTGAAAAATAGAAATTTTTTGAGAGACTTCTCAGGAATATGCTAAATCTCAATAAATTCTCGCTTGAGATCGTTTTTTATCCAAATACCACATTATTGACAAAAGAAAAAGGATATATTTCAAGCAGAACAAAAAAGAAACAATATGCCTAACATTGTCAACAATATGCGACTTGCAGGAAACTAGACCTTATGCAGGAGTTCCTGATCTACCAATGGCTACTGACTAGACGAAAGCACACTGAACAATAAAAAACGAAAGATAAAGGCGAAGACCAAGTTAAAAACAAAAATGTTGCTGAGAATCAAACGGCACAGAAAATTGACTAAAACGTCAAATTGGCCGGATAACTAGAAACTTCATCCTGTAATTTTAATATCGTTCGAATTGTGAAACGAAAAGCATTCAAAGGAGTATTTATTATATCGCATAGCAGAGACAAGCTGCCTTCAGTTAAAATGTTTCTAGTAAAACAAAGAAACTTTAAGATTTTCGTACGTGATGGAAGCTTTTGATTTTACATTTGTGTCTCCCTCTCAGGAAAGTGTTTGAACAAAATCAAACTTATTCTCACTCTTCTCTTTTTTACTGCTGCTCAGTATATTGAGGTAGAATACTATTTTTACGCGCGGAATTTTGTTGATTACTGATATTCGACTGAAAAAAGCTGAATTTTTCAGAACTTTTTCAGCCCTTGAATGAAAACCTGTTATCAAGTTTATCAAGTTTATTTTAAAATATTTTAACTGATTTTCTACTCATGTCAAAAAATTTGCTAGAGGTGGTCAGAAACTCGTGTTTTCGTCGCATCTGTTTTCCCTGCATTTTTTCGGTTGTACAAATACGCTGTATTTGAGATTGCTGTAAATTTATAATCTGAGTGAAGCTATGCGGTGCTTTTGGTTTTTATTGAAACGTTGTCTGGCGCATTTTTAAAACTTTTTCCTCTCTGCTAACTTCAAAAAAGGATCTATTCTGCCCCCCCCCCCCCCCCCCCCCGTGTTTCTGTGACCCCCAGTTACAATTTGTGTTGTTATATAGCACGTTACTCTGTTAAAATATTGAATGTGCGCCTGGGGGTCATAAAACATATATTCCCACTAAGCTGGGAGGGGGGGGGGGGGGGGGGAGGGAATAGATCCAAAAAGTTTTGTTCATGCAGCTCTTTTATCTTTATATATTCTGCGGTACGTGCGTATGTTTCGCAGCGAATCCGACTATTTGCGGGCTATTTTTATCGAGGGATTGCTTGTCTTGGTAAGCAAATTTTGATTACCAAAACGGGATTTAATATGAAAAATTCAAATCCTCCACAAATGGAAGTTGCTGTCTTTTAAATTTTAAATGTAGAGTTTCGATATAATTTCGAGTTAGAGGACATTACAGAGTGCATAATTGTCTAAAGATATGGCATGTGCGCGTCTGGGGGTGCAAATAATATGCACCCAATTAATTTCAGGGCTTAAACGGAAAATATCCTTGCAATTTAATGGCGTATTAGAAAGCTTAATGAACGAAAGCTTCTTCAAAGCTAATCCTTGGTCTGACCTGTGTGGTACGGTAGATTGTTTTCCTTTTGCAGGACTTCAAAAACATTCTCTCTGGTCAGACGAAAGCGCAACAAGAATTAACAGGAAATGCGAAGTTGTTCATTCTTCGGAACTTTCTCAACAAACCACCCCACAACCACATTCAGTCCAAAAAATTCCACAAATAGAATTTCTATGATCACCTTTATTAACACCTTGAGATAATAAATTAATAAGCCTCATTTTGTACAGTTTAAAGTCTTCTTTTATTCTCTCTGATTTTATTAGATGTGATTGTAGATTAATAATTTTCTGTTCTATAGTTCTATTATCTTCTTTTATATTGATATATAGATATGATTTTACTTGTGGAGCTTTAAAATTGGTTAAATGTTAAATATATGTTCGAAGAGATGTTTCTTAATGCTCTTTGACTTGCGACTGTAAAGCGAAAAACTGAGGTCCCACCGAGATTTGAACTCGGATCTTTGGATTCAAAGTCCAAGGTGCTAACCATTACACCATGGGACCGTTGGAAAGCAAGTTAAGTTAACTCTTTATATACTTATTGAGCATTCCTCTGTTAACCATTACTCTCTAAGAGTAATTTGTGTACATTGTATACACACCTAACATACTGTACATTTTTACATGAACAATCTAAGCATTCACCTGGCACGTGCTTTTAAAATCAGCACATTGTGCAGATAATACTGCAATTTAAAACCACTCTTCTGTTATTTGTTAAACTATTCTGCTATAATTATTTGAACGAATCAACTGCCGGAGGACAATATTGCGCCAATACTGGGCCGGACATTTTACTGTATAGAACAGCATAATGACATCTGGAGCAGGAATCAAGAAGCATGTGCTGAGAGTTGTTGGTCTGATAAAGGATGCGTCTTTTCAAATGGGACGAACGATGTTGGAAGAAGTCAAGCAGGCATGAACGAATTGATACCTTTCATCTCTAACCTCGACATTGCTGGAAACTATCAACGTCACATAAACGCTAGCTATATATATTATCGTTATGGCATGGTTTGCCCGAAAGAAAAAAATGATTCGCTGTTAATAAGTAAGCAATTTACTGAGATCTTTTTATCTTTTCCGAACATAACGGAAGGAACATAACGATCAGCAGTTATTTGGGACTGGTTAATAGCCGCCCTCATCTTCTCAGCCGGCTATTGTAGCGCTCCTATTTTTTTACGACTCGTATTGGAGAAGTCTTTTTTTTAATCAATTTTATTGGAGTGATTTCCGAAGCGGGAAATGAAACGCGTGAAAAATTTGGAGTGATTTTGGGGCTGAACAAAAGTTAAGAGCGGAGCGAAAAGAGTGGTTTTTGTTCATACCGCTGTTTTTGAGAGAGCGAGAAAATTGATGTGTGAAAATTGATGTGTGTTTTGCAACTTTTGATGGTTATGAGATTTATGATATTGTATTAGTTTTAGGCTTGTTTTGATAGGAATTGAAGGTATCAAGTATTTAATTCTGAGTTTAATGCTAATTTGGAGGGTTTTGTTCAGTTTTGCTGATTTTTAGACGAAATTTAATGATTTTTTGCCTGTTTTTTTGTATTAATGTTTTAAGTGGGATTTGAATAGAAGCTTGTTGATTAAGGAATATTCAGCTACCAATTGACTAAAGTTTTATTGGTGTAAATCATTCTTTTCTTCGGAAAATTGACAGAAAAATTGAGAAATTTTAAACCATTTTTTTTCATATTTTTTTGCAGTTTTTCTTTTTTCTTAGTCTTAGACATGTTTCTTAGCCTATTATGACTTGCCCATTGTTTTGTGAGGTTTCCATTGCCCTAATTGGAAAGAAATTTTACTCGGATTTATGTTCCTTGTACTATTTTAAAAAAAACTCATTAAGTTTTTCTAGTTTTCAATTTGTTTTTGAATGCGGTTTCTATTCTTCCTTAAATTTTTTATGGCGTTTGTGGAAGTTCAGGGTTCGCAATAGTTGTTCTAGTTGGGTAGTCAAAAGTATGGTCAATTATCTCCTTCGAGTCGTTTCCGGAATTCTTCCGGCTGTTTTTTTTACTTCGTCAAACTTTTTTTCGCTTTACCCATTTTGCCGCTTTTTCGACATTTTGCGTGAAATCTTTTTGACTTCTCAAGGCTAGTTTCACTCTTCTGTCATTCTGCTCAACGTCCTTTTAAACAGCAGCTGCTCAGCAAAGCAATTCAAAATGAAGAGATTCAGTATAAAACAAATCAAAGTCAAAAATAGAAACGGGATAAACCCATAAAGCCCATTTTTAGATGCCCTTTACTTGAACTTAGTAACCAAATTTTATGAGAACAAAGTTCAAGTAAAGGGCATCTAAAAATGGGCTTTATGGGTTTATCCCGTTTCTATTTTCGACTTCGATTTGTTTTATACTGAATCTCTTCATTTTGAATTGCTCTGCTGAGCAGCTGCTGTTTAAAAGGACGTTGAGCAGAATGACAGAAGAGTGAAACTAGCCTCGAGAAGTCAAAAAGATTTCACGCAAAATGTCGAAAAAGCGGCAAAATGGGTAAAGCGAAAAAAAGTTTGACGAAAAAAACATAGCCGGAAGAATTCCGGAAACGACTCGAAGGAGATAATTGCCCATACTTTTGACTACACAACTAGAACAACTATTGCGAACCCTGAACTTCCACAAACGCCATAAAAAATTTAAGGAAGAATAGAAACCGCATTCAAAAACAAATTGAAAGCTAGAAAAACTTAATGAGTTTTTTTGAATAGTACAAGGAAACATAAATCCGAGTTAAATTGTTTTCCAATTAGGGCAATGGAAACCTCACAAAACAATGGGCAAGTCATAACAGGCTAAGAAACATGTCTAAGACTAAGAAAAAAGAAAAACTGCAAAAAAATAAGAAAAAAAGCATTATAGATAGTTAGTAACCAAAATTTTTGAGAACAATCTATAATGCTTATTGGTATTGATACTAGACCCTGTAGCCTCTCTCTGAGAGACAGGAGTATGTTCAATTACGAAATGACATCAAAATAAATCGCACTTAAAAATATTTTTATTCAAAAATCAATTTTTGCTGATATTTTCTTTTCTTTCAATCCCACTAGAGTTATCGGAATCAGCGGCGGCTATTTTCCGGCAATCTGAAGGGTATGTTTATAATAGCCACCTCGTCTTGTCTATTATTGCGCTTTTATACCACGTCAAACAAAATTTGTATCAAACTACGTCAAACAAAATTTACCTTTCTTTACTTTTTTGGCAGCTCGTTCTACAGTTGCTCTTAATCTTTTAATTGCTCTAAACAAAGTTTGTAGCAATTTTTTAGTCCTGCTAGTCTTCTTTGTTGGGATTTTTCGTCGGGACATTTGAATTTTTGTCCTCAAAAACGGGATAAGCAGGTAAAACGCGAAGGGTGTTGAGGTCTGACTAGTCTCTAAGAATTCCCGTCCAAACTCAACCCCCCACACACACACTTCTCTTGTCAACCCCATCCACGTCATTCTAACCGTAGCTCCTCACGTTCGAGCCCACTTGCTTCACCCTCTCGCCAACAGGGCGCTAGTGAAAATGGCAGACGTACCAAAATATAGAAATATTTTTGGTACGTCTGCCATCTTGGCACGGGGAGAGAGAAACTGGTCTGTTGTTTGGTCGTGATAGATTCATATCAAGTCCCATAGGCTTATGGATGTAACCTTATGGTTGAGAATTACCTTAATTTTTGAAAAAATGATAATTTGCGAATTTCTCAAAATACAGTTCATTTAGATTTATTAATTGCTCTCAAACTATGTTCGGATTAATTATTGTTAGTGCGGTTGTCCTTTTATGCAAAGTTCTTGCTTTTCTGTTTTAAATTTTCGAGTGACTTTTGACGTTTGACTTTTTTTTGTTTTGCGTGATCTAAATATATCTTATTCACAAGTCTCAGAAGCTGAACTCAGGTGGCGGCAGTCAAATGAAAAATGCGCTAAAATTGATGTAATTTTTTCAGTTTAGATTTTATTAGTGGTATGTAATCATCTCTAATGACGTTATTTGAAGCCCCTTAGTATTTTAGTCACCCCCCCCCCCCCCCCCCACCACCACCACCACCACCACCACCACCATAGATTCGATTTCACACTAGTCATTCGATTGAGATCCAATTCGTCCGACATTAGTCGGTTTATGCTTAAAATAGCCCTCCCCAAGGGGTGAAAGAGGCTTAGAGTCGAGATCGCGTCTGCCATGTGAAAGCGATTTGCACGGAGTTAGTCGGTTAAGCTTTTTGTATGTTAAGCTTTTTCACTCATTAGCGCTCATGAGTTTATGTTCTGGCGATGCGGCGTTTTGAATTATATATGGGAATGAATGATCTATTTTCGAGATAAATTTTTCGGATTGTGGCTGATTTTCCGAAGGGGGTTCTGAATTATGCAGAGGAGGCGTTTGTTTACCGCATACAAATGAAAGGTATCAACGTGGCTGATTTGGTGACCAGAAATACGTTGATCATTTGGACATCTCCATCCAAGTAGAGGGAATGCTGGAACTGGACTGGAGGCAATTCATCCAGGGAATAGTACTGGACCAGAAGGGAGATATGTGGATGTTCAAGGTGAGACAACATTGTTGTTGAATCATTCAACGCCAGCAATCAAGCAAAGGAGTTCTTTCTCATTGCTGTCAATTTCTTTCATGGCAAAGATGGAGTCTAAGATAGCTCTATTTTATAAAATAGAGCTAAGATAACTAATAAGGAGAGCCGAAATTCCCTCAGAAACTAATCCTGTTCGGGTAAATTGTAAGAATTGAAGTAGTATTGCAGAACTATTGCCCAGAAGTAGCTTGGCCTGTGAGCTCCATTTTGATTATAGTATGATTACACAAGTAGCATGAGTAGCACAAGTGCATAACTGAGTTTGCGATCTAAGCGACAGTTTTGAGTTTTTCCGGATATGTTAACATTCTCGAAGGTATTAGCATTGGAGTTGAGCCGAAAAAATCCCTTTAGACGATTAAATTATCAAGTTTTTCTTTACAGGAGAGTGTAGTCTTTTTCCACAATGGAAAAGTGATCGGAGGAGTGACCGAAGCGGAAAAGTTCCTGCATGAAGAGTTCCAGTGCGCTAACAGCAGACCCATGGAGCTGTTTGAAGCGATGGCAGAAGAAGCCTACAGAATCCACTTTGCATCTGCAGCTGAAAGAGACGTAGTCTATTTTGATGTCACTATAGACAACACAATCACAGGTACAGTCGCTAAATGTAAAGCGTTAATTTGCTGCTTATCGGCCGGCACTGCGATTACCTACATAGCTCTAGTGTTTCCGAGAATTACCCCATATTGTTGAAAGGAACAGGGGCTGTTAAGGCAAGCAAACGACAAGTTACGTAATTTTGGTGAAGATAGGCCGAGTATTAATATGTGCTTTTAAATTAGCTTGAATGTCTGAAGGAAGCATTATCAATGAAATTTTGTTGGCCTGTAATTAACGTGCCAATCTATTCTTGATATTCAGTTAGATCTTATAATTTAATGCACGCAACCAGGTCGCAAATTCGGTTGTTTCTGAAAGACACGTCTACATATTATTCTAACTGTAAATTTTTTAAACTTGAGCAGGTCGTCTGTTGATTGAGTTGTACAGTGACAAGTGTCCCAAGACTTGCTACAACTTCAAGTGTCTATGTACTGGAGAAAAGGGAAGAGACGAAGACAGTGGACTCAAGCTACACTATCAGGTGAAGAGTTCATCATTTACTCAAAAGAAGCTCTGCTCGCATATAAGTCACAATGAGAAATTTGTTATAAATAGCCCATGATTTCCTAAATCTTGACTTAACTGGTTGTTAAATTGATGACATTTGCTTATCCTGAGTTATGCCTTTGTCAGAATTTTATAACGTGAATTCTCGGCAGTTAATTTTATGTCGTCATTTCATTTGTTTGTTACTGAGATTGGGCATCTGGCTTGAAGGATTTACCTATCATATTTAAATTTTATCTTAAGTCGGCGGCTAAAATAAGGGGAATATCAATTGTATTGAAAATCAGTTGAAAAACTTAAAAACAATAGTCACTTAACCGAGAATGGAAGCTTTCGGATATGACATTGGGTCACGATTTTAATACAATGGATACTGGCATTATTTTTGAGCCGTCCGGCAGATATTTTACAAATTTAAACTATGAGAGGTTAATTCTTGCAGCCAGATGTCATATCTGTTTGAAAAAATGAAAAGTACAACGCACACGTCGAAATATTTAACTGAGTAAACTTGTTGAGAGATAGTGTTCAAACACAGATAGATAGATACCAGTAGATTGAAAATTCAAATCGATATGTTACGTCTTTCTAATTTCAGGGTTCACTGCTGCACCGAGTGGTGAAGAACGGATGGGTTCAGGGCGGAGATATTGACGTGGGAAAGGGAAATGGAGGATGTTCTATTTATGGATCGCAATTCGAAGATGAAAGCTTTGCAGTCAAGTTTGATAAGCGAGGCATTCTAGGCACGAACTGTTTCCTTGTGGACATTTTTTTACCAATTGAATTACATAATATTCTGAGCAGCAATGCATGTGAATGTCCAATGCACACATTAGCGTACAAATACATCTTAAGCTACAAAAGGTATAAAATATCATCTTGTGTACAAAAGGTATAAAATATCACCTAATTTAGGCTGATATTTAAAATAATTTTGGCGCTAAGTTTACAGCTTATTTTAGTTAATACTTAAAGAAACAGTTCTTTTGTTTCTTTTGTTCTCTGCGAGTGCAGGTATGGCCAATCATGGAAGACACACGAACAGATCTCAATTTTTCATCACATTTCAATCATGCCCCTGGATGGAGAAGAAATATGTCGCATTCGGAAGAGTGATCGAAGGTCGCTATCAATTTCGCAAACTGTCCATCTTTTTTGGAACGCTCTATATTGTTTTGTGTGAGAACTCGGTGGTTTGATTTGTTAAGCCCTGAGCGTTAATTGTAATGTTTTTTTATCGTAAGGCATGTTCCATTTTGACCTTTGTACATTGTTTCTTTGCATTGCAACAGGGATTGTTAAGTATTTTTGTTTAGCGAAAACCAACGAGAATATCAAAACCTGATGACAGATTATAGTTTGCGGAATTGATGTTTTTCCTGAAGGTTTTGACGTCCTAAATGCACTCGAGACCCAAGGAACATTCAACGAGCGACCCAAGAAAGATTGCGTCATTCAGAGTTGTGGTGTTTTTTACGATGCTGCTGAAGCCTCCAGAATTGCGACTGAGAAAGAGGAGGAGAGGAAACAACTTGCAATTGATTTAGCAGCTGCTAGAGCTAAGATGGTCGAGGAGAGCTACCAGAACAATAATGTGCAAGAGGAGGCTGCACTGCTTGAGATTGTACGTTGCCCGATCGATGTTAATTTCCTGTACAATTTACTCACATTAACTGAAACTGTTTTCGTCGTTTTTATCTCGAAAGTAATACTTAGCTTTCTTTGCTATCAGATCCTCTTTCGTAAAGGTTGAGGATGTAAGTGCTGTTCGATGTATTTCTCTAATTCTTGCTAATTTTTAATTTAAATCGTGTCCCTTGTCATAGTAGAAAATTCTCGATCGGCAACGATCGTTGCAATCTCAGGCTCAGGAACAGCTGAATGGTGCTGTACCACCAGTCATAACCACCGACCAATTTGAACAAAACCAGTCGAATGATGGGGATCAGGGATCAACAACAGCAGCTCCTCCAATCGCCATTACTGAAGAGAACAAGAGTTTGGATGACACTCTGGAACAGGTGGCTGACAATGCTGCCAATTTGATAGTTTAATCATTAGTTGGATTGTGGACCCAGATGATTTCGTACAGGCTACTCAAAATTGCCATTTATGAATTTAAACTATTCTATCCGTAGTTTTCGTGTATTGGAGGTAATCGAATTGTCTTACATCTTATTTGCTGCTCCACAATGTGTTGCATTAGATCAGTTCAGATTTAAAGGAGCCTGAACACTTGCTCCGCGTCCTTTTCGTGCCTTGTGTTCATATCGTATGAAGCAGCTTCTTCCAATCAGATCAGATCAAATACAATGTCTATTCAGAATTAGCAGCAGAGTGCAGGCCTTTAACGTTGTTTTGATCTAATGCATTGCTTCATTTTGATACATGATGAGTCTGTGTACCTGAGCTGTTTTTGAAAATCGCGTCGGAAGTCAGTGTCCTACCAACACGGAAAAAATGTTGATAAATGTTAGACTAAATTAGCTCAAATTTTTTAAAACATGCATGTGCTCTTATACGCAATAATTGATAGTCTCTTTTAATTGAGAACAATTAGCTCATTAAGCTGGAACAGCTTTTTGCTGACTCTGTAGGGTGACGCGAATTTCTGCCTGGGTGTAAATTGACATCATTTTTCAATATCTGAATAATTGTACAAAAATTTTAATGCCTTCTAAAATTTTTTGAGGTTTTTGAAACATATTTTTGCCCTTGGCGTACCGTTTCTTTGGATTATATTATAAGCTCGATATCGCTAGGCAGATCTCGTTACCATAAGGAATACAACTCCTTGATAAAAGCCCGCTATCAATTTCGAGGGAACGTTGCCGATATATTTGAAATCAAAGCGGTATGAGTACCTCTGTCTTTCAAAATCAAAATTTCACATTTTCTACGGTTAATTTCTGGGACGCTGTAGGTTTTGTTTCGGTTCATTGAGGTTCTTTCTTTCAATGCAATTTTTTTTCAAATAACCTCTTGGTTAAAATCTGTACTCTAGCTTAGCTTTTGTACTTTCACAGGTTACATCAAAACTTGTTTCAACTAATGCACGGTTTATTGACAAAAATTGTTTAAAATTTTAATCCTTGGATCATTTATATACCAATTGAAATATTTTTTTTTTTCATTTTTCTGATTCTGTACGTTTATGACCCAGTTATGGTTATCAAATTTGTTTCCTGAGGCTTGACTTCACTATTAATGCCCTCTAACAAAACCAAACAATTTGGAGATTGATTTGCTGCTATTTTTGATTGCATACTTTCAGCTCAATTAGAGTGAACAAATAAGTTGTCCAATATAGTCTTGCGAATAAATTATTTTATTTTTCTCACTTTGCATGCCAAAAGGAACAAACAAATTCATAACTGAAAGCAGTCAGTTCTGTTGATTGTTTTCATTTAGAAGTTCTATTAGTTCTGTAAATTTTTCCATTAAATTTGTTTTATTTAGTTCTGCATGAAATTTTTCTCACCATCATTCCGTCGAACTTGAGGACTGTCAAATTCAACCAACTCGGAGATTGTCATATAGGGTTTTTATGACCTTAAAAACCGAGTTTTCAAATTGAAAAAGTTCGTTTGGGAAATAAATCTGCTTAGAGCAGATGTTAAACAAGATTTAAGTTAAGATCTTTTAAACTGTGTATATAACAGCCAAGGTTGAAAAAATTTCCATGGGAATCAATCATTGTATCAAAAATTTAAAGGATTTTTATGTTTTCTTTATTTTGAGAAGCCAATCTTAGTAAATTTTGTCTAAGATTTGCAGACAACAACTTGAAGACCACAAATTTTCTGGAAGCCCATTGGATTGAAAGTTTTATGCTGTATGGAGAGCTTTTGAAGTTACGTATTTCAAAATTAAGTTTTTCCGAATTGGGATTATCAATATTTAAGAAGTCACAAATCGGAGAGAAGTCGCATTATCAATTCTGAATTTGTTCCAGACTAAAGTTGCTGAATTTGTGTTGATTAATTTATTCTTTTGTGTCAAATGCAGCTTAAATATCGGCAATTTTTCCGAATAATTTGAAGCTTTTGGTGCCAGCTTTTTTTTGCTGACTGCAATAATCAAATCAAATTCACAATTGATTTTCATTAGGCTAAGTGTTAACGTTAACGTGAATTTAAGCGGAAGCCCTCAAAAAATCTTCTCAGTGAGATTACTTTTCAATCAGCAGGTTTTGTTGTAAGTGCGACATCAAATGGTAAATCTTTAACCGTGCAAAAAGTGTGAATATAATATTGGGCTCACTGTGCGATCATTCTGTGCTGCGCACAGAATCATGCGAGCCTTTTTCAATTAACTGAACAAGTATTTCATTTCGTCGCCAATCCTACATTTTGAGCAAGCAAATTTGCTTGCTAATATCAACATTGTCCGCTCCACCATGTTTCAAGATTTGACGTTATGGTCTTTCGCGGACAACAGTGACAGTGAGGTTATACATTGCAAGTTTACTCAACGTTGGCATTATTTCCCATTGATTTCCGCGATTGCGGAAATTGATGACACGCAAAAGGCGGACAGTTTTTTGTCATTTTTGTCCGGAAGTTTGCGTCACTAACATTCGCGCTAAGGTAACTACTTTCCGCGCAAAGCTTATAAACTGATTAAAGGAGACAGGTGGATTTAATTCGTTGTAATTAGTTCCTCTTATCAAAATGCAGTGAGGGGCAATAATAGTTTTAATCCGTCAAAGTTTTGAACATAAATTAAGGGTTCAAAAGTTAATTTAAAGTAGGTTGAACATAAAGTGAGGGCTAACCCCTCTTTTTATGCGTCAAGGCTTCTGAAACTGAATAAAGTTGAAAAGTGGGGTGTAATTATCACTACTATGAAGTGAGGGGTAATTATATTTTTAATCCGTCAAAAGTTTGAATATGAATTAAAGGTTGAAGTGCAGTGGTGACGGTACCCCTGCTCACAAATTGCGGTCATTTATGACAGAAAAACATGATTTTTACGAGATCACTGACGGAATTTTGTAAAAGTTGTCCGCAATTTTCTTGTCACTGTTGTCAACAATTTTACCATTTTTCCGGCACGCAAGAAGGGGTGACAAAATTTTGTCACTCCTGTCCACAAGCGCGGATTCAGCTGAATTTGTAGGATTGGCGACGTAATGTTTAGCGCGGAGACAAAAAGACAGAAATCACCGCTGAATCAAAATATAGAGAAGATATAGCTGTGCATTTATGTATGGCAAGATTTTTGTGTATAGATACATTGATAAATCAATAGTCCTGCTGCCACTTACTAAATTGCAAGATATTCAGAAATCCCCTATGTTGGCTGCGTTGAATACTGTATACCAACTTCATTTTTCGATATTTTGGTTAGCACCTTGTATCGACTATTTGAGTTAAAACAATGAAATTAGTCCTCGCTAAGTAAAGGATCTCGGAGAACAATTACTTTTCAGATAGCGTTTTATGGTTTTTGTATGGTTTGATCCTTCTGCTAAACAAGCAGCCATATTTTGTTTGTCAATTAACTGAGGACTTTCGGCAGAGGAGACGCAATGAACGGCAGCTTTGAGTTGCCGCCTGGCGTCGCCATGACTCCAAACCAGATAAATGCTTCTGGGGCATTCATGGGTGGACACCCTGGACCAATGGGAGGTATGATGGGTCCACCGCGATTTGCACCTGGAATGCCACCGGGTCAGCCAATGGGAATGAGTGGTGTCACTATGCAACACCAACCTGGCATGGTTCCGTCTTTGACTGAGGAGCAACTACAAGAGAAAGCCAAAAAGTGGCAGCAGTTGCAACAGGCAAAATATGCAGAGAAACGAAAATTTGGGTAAGAATAAAATTGAAAAAGCTCTCAATTTAATTTTGCAAGATGTCAGGTCATAGGCTGACCGAATGATGCCCATTTTGTTCCAGAACAAATAAAGCATTTTTGGTATATTAGCCATATTTACTATTATTGTCGAAAATTATTAAACTTACATTTTCAAAAATTATGAAAACCGTGTTCTCGCTGAAACAAAGCTCATGTTAAAAGAATTCGGCAAGTAATTTTAAAGTATGTTCGAGTTCGGTTAGTAAGTAAAAAAGGGCAGGTAAGTTCAGTCAATCGGGTTAGCTTACCGATATCGATTTCGGATTTACTGAGTTGTCATTTTTTATCGTTATTTGAACGCTCTGATGTTTAAGTTTTGTGGACACTCCCAAAGAAGACATGCCTCCTGAGCACGTGAGGAAGATTGTGCGTGACCACGGAGACATGACCAACAGGAAGTTCAGACACGACAAGCGAGTCTACCTGGGTGCACTCAAATGGATGCCACATGCTGTCATTAAACTCTTGGAAAATATGCCAATGCCATGGGAACAGGTTATGTTAATTGCTACTTTAACAAATATTTGGATTAGCTATAAATTTCCGCAGCAAAAAAAATCAGCCTTCATACTGTTTTAAATAATTTAAATCATTGGGACGGGAATGCAGAGGAAGACGTCAAACGAGCGCATTTGCACTCTATGAATCACACCCAGGTAACAATGCATCAATTCAAACAAGTAGGCTCGTTAATGAGCATTCGCACATGATGTTCCGACCCGCGCTCATCTACATTTTGACTTAACTGTCTTTTGACTTGCATTTTTGACAAAGAGATAATCAAAAATAGATGTTTGAGTTTTACAAAATCGTTACACAACCAAGATGAGAATTGAATTAATTAATGCCATGCCTCATTACAACAAGATCTGCCACTATAAAAAACTACGAGAAAAAACAACAAAAACAAAATTTCACGGCAAAAACTCAATATCTTAATTTAAAGGCACCTACTAGCCACGTCAAATTACAATCAGACGAAATCCTCACTACACAAATTTGTTTTTCCTAACTACACATCACATGAGATTAATGAGACTAGGTAACAAATCGACAAGAAGAAGAAATAATGAGGCGAAACTCAAAAATCAATCAACATTTTTTGAAACAAATATTTTCAAAAGTCTTAAAAATAATTAGCATTTAACGAAATAATTTTTGATAAATTTACTATAAAAGTCATAATGAAACCAACAACATCTGTCTCTGGTTAGACTAAGCCTTAGGAACGGACTAAAGATGCAAAAAACTCCAAAAATACGAACAAAAAATTACAAACATTGCGAGAACCCAAATTTGTGAAGCCATTAAAATCATTAGCTATTATCTGAATATTATGTGTTTTTATTTCAATTTCCATCATTTAATTTCAGCAAACACTATAAGCTGAATGAATAAATAAATTTAATTGGACCACATTTGAAAATCATTGGGATCTGTTATTAATCGATTGTGCTAAAGGAAGAGAAAAAGAAACAATAACACCAAAGAACCTTTATAAAAACGTATATTAGCCAACAAACAAAACATCAGTTACGTCATAATATCAGTAAACGTGTTAATTTTTAAAATACAAGGAATTGTATGGGACCTCTCAATGATGAGATTAAGTTACAAGTTGACGAAAAGAACAACAAAACTGAAAAAATAGAAAAATCCTTAAAAATCTGAAAAATATGTAATATCATAAACTTTAAGACTATTCGCAGTGAGCTGACTGCTTCGGGTAACATCATTCATTCAATCCTCATACACAAGCTAGTGGGATCGGTCAGCTTTTTATTGCTACCTAAAATATGAAAAAAAAAGCAAAACAGCAAATTCGAAAAAAATTTAGCGAGAAGAGAAGAGTGTCGAAGCCATTAAAAATGATTTTTCTACTTTCAAAAAGTGTTTTAACAGCAATGGAATTCTTTTTTATAATGATTTGACTCCAAAAGATCAACAAACACGAACAAGTAAGAAATTAAAATCACGAGTTGTTTGAGAAAACCGGTAGTATCAACGCCATTAAATTCAATAGCTTTCAACGGAAGCGAATAAATACGCTAAGTTATGCCTTGATGAGATAACAATAATTTTTGTCATTAATAGGTCATCAATAAGACATTACAATAGGTCATAGATAATGAAAACAGCAAGAAATGCGGGCAAAATCCTAAAATAAAGTAGAAAAGTGCAAGAAGAAAGTGTCGAAGCCATTTAAATCATAAGTTTTTCCCTATAAACTTTATATATAATCCGATGAACTTCATCTCTCAGCCAATGCAACTATCAATTTTAGGATAATGTGTCAAGATTGCAAAAGGGAAAAAAATGAAAAATTATCGAAAAATTAAAAAAAAATATGAAAACTCGTGCATCGAAGTCATAACACCAATAGTTAGAACATAAAACCGTTAAATGGATTGATTTTGGTTGAATCAGAGAAAAAGAGGGTCCAATCATTACTGAGACTGGCTTGCAATTCACGAAAATAAGTTTAATTTTGGTTAATTTTCAAAAAAAATGTCGAATTTTTTTAATTCTTAACAGCCATTGAATCTAATAGCTTTCAACAGAAGTCACTAAATACGCTCAATTGGAGCATGTGCCTCGATTTGAGGACAAGGATACCTGTCATGTATAGTTAATCACTAGGATGTCGAGGCGATTTAAATCTGAAGCTTTTCTCTGAAAACCTTATCCATCATCCAGTTAAAGTCTTCTCTAAGCCAATGGGAGATATCAATATCAGGATAATGTGATAAGATTTCAAGGGGAATCAATAATAGAAAATGTCCAAAAAAATTGGCAAGTTTTTTTAGAACTTGTCGCATTGAAGTCATAAAACAAATAGTTAGAAGATAAAACTGCCAGCCGGATTATTTTTTGTTGCAGTAGAAAGGATGGGGGGCCCTGTCTACTGAAAATGACTTACAATTCACGAAAACAAGTTTATGATCGGTTAGTGTTAAAAAAAATTTCTCGAAAAATACTTTTTAAAGGCTTAGCCATTAGTGTTCCACTGAAAGCTCTAGATGGGTTCACTTAATTCTGATTACGAAACCTATTGCACTTTTAGTCAACGAGACAATGGTAAAGGATTCTAAAAATTTAGTAAAACTTCAAGAAAATCAAAATTTCATTTAAAATTACGAAGACTCAGTCGTAGTAAAAAAAAACGAGCAATTACTTAAAAACGAATTTTTTGTTCATTGGGCTTCATTTGACTGTAAATCAGGCTTGTCATTAACGGAAACTAGATATGAAAAGTGACTAGTCGCTAGGTGACCCAAGAAAACAAAAAACTGAAAAAATTTTTAAAAACGATCTCTGAAATAGAATTCAGTTTTTTTTTGATAGTAAGCTTCCCTATGAGACTAGGACTATTCTTTTTTATCCCGTTTATTCTTTTAGGAACTCAAAATTGTTTCATTTTGTGGTCTGAAGTATAATTTTGAATTAATATTTTAATGAAAAATTATCTAAATTTGAAGAAAAATTACACTAAAAGTGAACAATCATGCCAAATATCCCGTGTTCACACAAAACTTCAATCCTCGATAACTCCTCGAAGAAAACGAAATTCGAAAAAATCTTTTTAGTTTCGAATTCTACGCTGGACTAGCTTTTTAATGATACACTCACATTTCTGTACGATGAATATATCGATCGGCCAAAACTGTCAACAAAAAAAACCATTTGAGTATATAGTCCCTCCCCCCACAAGTGGGGTCGGAACAATTACCGAATTAGACAGGATGTTATCAATAGCTGCGATGGCGAGCCAGTATTGGCCTACCCTTCGCTTTTTACGACGAAAAGAATTTGGAGTGTATTGGGGCGCTGATTTTTCATAGAATTTTTTTATTTCAACTCAAATTTCAGCGGTGATAGGAGCATTAAGTGAAGCAAAATCTTAAAAACTTGAAATTCGACTTCCGTTTTCACATTTTTTCCCCAAATGCTACTAAAGGCGATACACTTGAGCGGCGATAGGAGCAGTAAATGAAGCAAAAGCTTGAAAACTTGAAATTTGACTTCCATTTTCTCATTTTTTTCACAAGTGCAACTAAAGGCGGTAAAGGTTGTTAACATTGTCTGAATCCTTCAATGGGCAGCTAATGGTTTTTTACTTCCGCGTTCTGTTAGTTAAAATATTAGCGCATCTTTTGTGTTTCGGTCATTTTTTGTTGTTTGTTTTCTCACTACTCTAGACGCGTAGTGATTGGGCAGCTTGAGTTTAATATGGCAAAAGTGAAACTATTTCGCTGTTGTTGTATATTGTCTTGTCATTTAGTCTCAATAATAACGCATTTCATCAGCCCTCTTCTGCAACATCAGGAGTTAAGGTCAACGAAGATATCGGAGGGTAGGTAATAGAAACAACGCCCAAGTTAAACAACTTCTAAGGTGCAGGAACTTATGCTTAGATTAAACTCAAGTTATTATAGTCCCAGGTGCTTGTTTACGCCCAATGGTTTAAAAAGTTTTAGTTTCAGGTGCTTGTTTCTATCAAACTTTTAATAACCCGTTTGTCTGTATTTAGGTGCGAGAAGTGCCTGTTATTTACCACTTGACTGGAGCCATCACGTTTGTATGTGACACCCCGAGAGTCATCGAGCCACTCTATTTGGCACAATGGGGGTTAGTGTTTCAAAATTCCGACTATCGTACCAACTGCTTACTTTCACTAATTGAACTGAATTGATCATTTGTTTTGGCTTTCAACGTTCCACGAGGTTTTGACTCAGCTTTATGATCCGTCGAGCTTTATTGGTCTGGATGAAGCCTAAAACGAAACATATCGTCCTAATTTATGCTAAATATAAGGAGTTTGTTTTCGATGGGGTTTGTGCTGTATTTTGTGGAGGGTCGGTCTCATTAAATTCTATAACCTAATTCTTTCAACCTTGTTGCTTACAAGTTCAACAGCTTACAACACTCGTGTATTGTTTATATTTTCAGCACAATGTGGATTATGATGAGACGTGAGAAGCGTGACAGACGTCACTTCAAACGTATGCGATTCCCACCTTTTGATGACGAGGAGCCTCCTCTGGACTATGCCGACAACATTTTAGATGTTGAACCCCTGGAACCAATCAGAATTGAACTAGACCCTGATGAGGATGTAGCTGTAGCTGATTGGTTCTATGACCACAAGGCACTTGTCGGAACGAAGTAAGATTGCATATGTATTTGAAGATAAAGATAATGTATTTGTAATTGGTTTACCCTCTCGAGGTTTAAAGTCCAGTTAATGACTTCGCTCAGTTCTCTATAGAGTTTGATAACAAATAAATCAATAAATAAACAAAATAAAACACAAAATATATTTATGGTTTGAACAAACTAAAACGATGCTTAAAATAAATGGGATATCTGAGTTCATAAGAGCTTCCTATTATGAATTTATCATCTCGTAGTACAAACAACATAAATGTCATGAAGGTTTTGAAATTCCAAGAAATGCGCGTTTGAGTTTGCTGGAATTTGTATTCTAGATTTGTCAACGGGGAAACATACCGAAAGTGGAACTTGTCCTTGCCCATTATGTCTACACTGTACCGTCTGGGCAGTCAACTGCTCACAGATCTGGTGGATGACAACTATTTCTACATATTTGATCTCAAGTCTTTCTTCACCGCCAAGGCTCTCAATCTTGCCATTCCTGGTGGACCCAAATTCGAGCCATTAGTGAAGGACGCTCAACTAAAGTAAGACATTAAGTAGTCTATCCTTTGATATGTGCATTTCACTTTTTGTTTTGATCATGAAAAATGGAAACAAACGTGGAAAGAAGGGGCCTCGAATATTCAGAATAAAGTTCAACTTATGGCACACGGACAAAATCAATTGGTGTCATTAATTGCTCTCAAGTATATTAAGTTTGACAAAATCTGAACGTCAAACTTAAAGTGATGAACACAAGAATTAATAACCTGTCATTTATTACATAAAAAGTAACTCCTTTTTCCATCTGTGATGTTTGACTAATATTTTTAGCGATGAGGACTGGAACGAGTTCAACGACGTGAACAAGATCATAATCAGACATCCCCTCAGAACAGAGTACCAGATTGCTTTTCCCTACCTGTACAACAGCATGCCCTCGTTCGTCCATTTAGCCAAGTATCATACACCATCTGTGGTGTTCATCAAAACTGAGGATCCCGATTTGCCCGCATTCTACTTTGACCCTCTCATTAACCCGATTGCGCACAGACATGGACATAAGGTAACCACAACTTCTCATTGATGGTTGACCAAGGGATCAAATCTTGAAATACCCTTAAAGTGACAGAATATCGAAGTCTCCGATAACATCTGGTAACCTATTCGCTGATGGAAAAGTAACACTAGAAAATCGAGAATTTTGTTATGAAATCGTATTCTTGCTGGACTTTATTTTGAGATACAACTCATTTTTGTTCATCCTATTGATTTAAAAAGACTAATGCTCTGATTGTAATTCAAGAGTCTGTTCTCATTTCAGACAGAAGAACCGTTACCAGTAGAGGACGATGAAAACCCTTTCCAACTTCCTGAGGGTGTGAGACCTTTCTTGGAGGAGACCCCACTCTACACTGACAACACAGCCAATGGAATTGCACTTTTATGGGCCCCAAGGTGTGTACTTCTGTGATAATTAATATACACCAATTGTTTTCAAACCCAAGGACTGGTTGCTATTGCAACTTAAGAACGCGAAGCTGGCGTCTAACTCCCATAAGGCAACGGTTTAGAGAACGATGCTTAGATCTTACCGTTTTTTTTTCAAATTATGGTATATGCTATAAGCTACTTATTAAGTCATGAATAGGTATTGATCAAACAGTGAACGTTTGTGGTGCTCGGTCAAGAAACTTATTACTGTTTGTCCACAAAAAGCCCTTGGCGGGTTTGACATTGGGAATTTTTTTTCAGGCCTTATAATCTTCGATCAGGTCGCACCAGACGCGCTGTTGACGTTCCCCTCGTAAAGTCGTGGTACAGAGAACACTGTCCGAGTGGAATGCCAGTGAAAGTGCGCGTGTCATATCAGAAACTGCTCAAATACTTTGTACTGAATGCTCTTCATCACAGACCACCCAAAGCGCAGAAGAAACGATACTTGTTCAGGTATGATAGTGTTCTTAACAAAAAAAAGATTTCCGATTTTTTGAGATTCAATTGTTAATTGCTCTCAATCAAAATTTGTGGCAATTATATTAGTCCTGGTCTTCGAGTTTTCATACTAACGTGTTTTTTGTCTGATAGTAATTGTCTGGCCAAGAGACTTTGTGACTTTGTCTTGAGAAACGGGGAAAGCCCGATGGCAGGCATTAAGT
Source organism: Convolutriloba macropyga (assembly GCF_964194025.1). Classification (NCBI taxonomy): domain Eukaryota; kingdom Metazoa; phylum Xenacoelomorpha; order Acoela; family Convolutidae; genus Convolutriloba; species Convolutriloba macropyga. Next base: position 19,334,050 of record NC_134476.1, on the reverse strand, counting down.
CAGTGAGCAGTTCTGTTAGAAATATAAGAGCATGGTGTTCCTCGGCAAGAAGGCTGACCTCCGTAATTAGTTTGAGATTAATTTCTTTGACGTTAGTCGGTTATATTTTACTTCCTGATTAGAAGAATGTTGGAAGGTGCAATTTGTTTCGATTGTAGGAATGTTCAGGAAATTACGTGAATCACTTGGGAATCTAATATACGAATTATAAAATCCCACGTGAGATTGGATAATTTTTCTAATTATAGCTGCGAAGCTGTAAGCTGAGCGTAGCTATATTGCGGTGCTCTTGGTTTTTTTTTTTGTTTCGTCGTCTGACGCTTCATTTTCGTTTTACATTTGTTCTAGAACATTCTGTCTCGTCACTGCCTAAATGGCTTTTTCGCGCTTGATTTCACGCTTTCTGCGTGACCTAAATTGCGGTTATTCAGAAACAGAATCTGTTCCTAAAACAAAGTTGATTGTAAGAAAACATTTTGTATGGTCCGACAGCCGAGTGGTTAAGGCGACTGGCTGGTACTCCGGAGATCGCCGGTTCGAGACGCGACAGGGAAAATTTTTTTGCACCCAAAAACAACCTCCTTTGAAATAAACTTGTAAGTTTTATAGGCGGCGGCGATAGCTATTATCAACTCACTTCTGTATCTTTTTCCATCTGTATTTTACGGCACGCAAGTCTATTTCGCAGCTATTCCGGCAATCTGCTGGCTATGTTTTCATTGGTCAGAAATTGCTGTCTAAAACTTTTACAATGGACAGACTAAAATCTTAAGATCAAAAAGTATAATGCTTGTGCAGTTTTTTTAAATAGCCGCACAGCGATAGCTGGGTCTTTTATTGCCTTATCTTGATTTTCTTTACGACTCGAAGAGGAGTATTGGTTTTCTTAAGGTTTTTTTTTTACTAAAAGTTCTATTCGTTCAGACGATGTTTTAACCTAAAAGCGAAAGCGAGTAAAATTGCACGGTGAAATAATTTTTTCTGAGCGAGTGGAGTTTTCTGATCATGCGCTGCGTCTATTGAATGACTTTTTGACATTGAAAAGTAGTTTTTGACTGAATGGCACATATAGATAACCGTTTTTAGCCGTTTTTCCGTCTAAGTGGCCTATATTTTTTTGCTTGTAATTCGGTTTTTCGTAGAAATAATATTTATTTGGTGCTATATTGAAATGTAAACCTCGTAAATTGATACCACAGTGCTTTGAAGAGCCTAAAAATCGTTTGAAGTTCAAAATTGGCACATTTTTCTTGATTTTTTAAAGTTAATTTTGGCTTTTTTTTTATTAATTTCTTCATTTTTGAATCTTTCAACCTTCTTTTTGTCAATAATCAGTTAATATGGCAACTTCCTTTTGATAATTTATGTACTCAACGCCTCTTTCTACCTCGATGTAATTTTGTTTTATAATATGCTAATCGGATTTTGGTAGTTTTTTTCCATTTTTTCTCAGATTTTGTGCGAATTTTGGTTTTAATTACTAGAAAAAGCCTATTTGTCCAACATGAGGGACTTTAATGTCGTTAAATCAACTGCTTTTGGCGTTAAGTTTTTGAAAAACATTTAAAAACTTTTCATAAATGCAGTCTCAAAATTTTTTTGAGCTTTTATATGCAAAATGTTTTGTAGGTTATGAATTCTGCTATTTCTTTTTTTTCTGCTCAGGAGCATGGATCTTTGTCTCAGATTGCTCGTCGTTTTTTCTATTTCTCGAATGGTGAACAATAAAATGTGTTCGTTTTTCTTGATTTTTTAAATTTGATTAACTTTCAAAAATCGAGAATTAGTCTTTTTGTTACGGTGTTCCTTACATTGTGTCCATATTCTCCGCTTTATAGTTTGTATTGTTCTAGCTTTGTTCTGGCCCCTACATTTATATTCGTTATATTGATTTTTCAGTTGTTAAAAATTGAATGATTTCAGCTTTTTCTTAGATTTTCGTTATTTCGAGATTTTGCTAGAAAGTTTTTTCCAAAGTTGCCCCTTATTACTTTTTATTGCAAGTTTTTCCCGGCCTTGGTATTGTTTTGAAACAATTTTTTGCCTTTGAATTTTATTCTCTTAATATGTCTTTTCTGTGAAAAAATTTATTTTTGAATTAGTATGAAATCATGTCTAGAATATATAAAACAAGGAAGAAGTACGGGTTGTTTTTGTCTTAATTGCAGTCATTAGAAATCTAATTGTAGTGGTTTTCTTATTCTTGATTTTCAGCATTCTTCTTTGAAAAATTTAATTTAGTTTCTAATATTATTATCTGCCGTTTGCTTTCGCGATCTTTTTGAGATTAGAATCATGAATTTGTTGAGGGAAATTTAAGAGCCTGTCAGTTTTTCAACCTCTTAGTGTATTGAGCATCCTAATTTTTTGGACTTTTTAACGCTACCAAACGTTTTCAATAGTTTAAATCTTTGCTACATTTTGTTTCTCTTGGTGACAGTGGTTAATTTTCACCAATTTTAGATCAGAGCTGGGTAGGTAATGAGTTAATGGTTGAATACAAAAGTTAACGTCTTCAGCTGCAGTTTTGATTTCTTTGTGAAGTCTTGACGTTTCGAGTCGCTTCCGGATTTCTTCCGGCTGTGTTTTTATTTCGGCGTGGCGATTTTTGTTAAAACCATATGACGTCACAACTACTTCAAATCTGCTTTATGTTCATTCGTTCATGCAATTTCAACTGAAGTGCGTGTGTGACGTCATTTTTTGCTCCTAGTGGAGCAAGTTTTTTTGTTCATTTGCGTGATTAAATTTTGTCACACTTGACTTAACTCACTCACAAAAATGACTTTCTCAATTTGAAATTGACTTTTATTTACTTTTATTCAATGAGATAAGGTCAAATGGGTGTGTGTCACTCTAAATGAAGGTTATTGGAGAGCAGCTAATAGAGGCAGCGAAAACTTAAACAGATTTTTAGTCAAAATCTAACATATCAGCCTTCAATGCAAAGACAAATTTTTTTGGTCTGTCTTTTACTGTTTTTATGAGACTGCAGATCTACGAAGCTATTGCGGCTATTTTCTGGCAATCTGCCAGCTATGTTTCAATTTTTTGATAGTTTCTAAATGGTTTTCCCAATCCAGTCATAGTCCATTCGAGGTCAAGTTTTTTTGTTTTCTTTGAATTGTAGGTCAGGACTTTTCTTGGAAATTGTTGAAAAGGCTTTAAAGAGCATCCAGCGAGTGGGCAACGTATTCAATTTGATTTTTGGTTGGTGCGAATATAAACTATAGTTAATGGAATGTTGAAGTCAAAAACGCTATCCGAGATTTACAAATGTTTTGTTTTGAATCTTATTTTTTAGGTCTTACAAGGCAACAAAATTTTTCCAGTCAACTAAACTGGACTGGGTGGAGGCTGGACTGCAAGTTTGCAGACAAGGCTATAATATGCTCAATCTTTTGATCCACAGAAAGAATCTAAATTATCTTCACTTGGACTACAACTTCAATCTCAAACCTGTGAGTACTATATAAAAGACGACGCTATATATATTGAACTGAAGAGTAAGTGTAATATGAATTCAAAAATTAGAGTAACCTTGCCAAGCCGAAAGCGTATCAACTGGCTTTAGCTGAATTTGTATGTTAGTTCTAAGAACTCAATGGTTCCCATACTTTAAAGTTCCAGTTTTCAAAAGTTGCCAATTGTTTTTGAAGTTGTCAATAGGTCTTCTTGTCCAAAGATATATGTTTTCACCAATATGTTCTTTTGACTGCACATGGTTCAATTAAGAGGAAATCTAAAGGATATACAAACTGATAATACTCTTTGCTTTAACCTGCATAGAGGGGGGAGGGATGACGCACTTTATGCTGGACTTGCTTTTGCCGACCGTTATATTTTGCTGAGAGAAGTAAAATCGCTATTACTGAAATTCTCTTAAACGACTAGTAAGTGTTAAAAGTTTAAACTTTTAATAGCCGACGGCAGCCTCTCAACGGCTATTAATTGGGCGCGCTCCTTTTTACAACACGAAGGTGTATTGGTGGAGTGTATTTAAAACAGGGTGTAAAATTGAATGCTGGACGTGTATGAAAGCGGGTGAAATAATTTGATCACGTGCGGCTTTTTTCGAATCTGTTTTTGCGGGGTTTTTAACGGGCAAAGTAGTTCTGCTCATCAATATCAACAAGTAACTGTGGAATAAGTCAGTGGCTGTTTTTTTTGGGGCTCTCCTTTTTGCAATCCAAACAATTTCGATTGTATTGGTGAGCTGTGTTTTAAGATATTTTCACACATTTTCCAATGATTTTGATCTTTCAAAACGGGATAAACAATTAAAGCCCAACGGGCATTAAGTTTCATTAGGCCATGTTTTAGTCCATGTGGGCTTTAGGCCATGTTTTTTGGGTTTTTTAAATTTTTTAAAATTGCTCTTGAACGAAGTTCATAGCAATTATTGCAAACGTGTTGGTCTTTTTTGCAGTTTTTTTGCTTGATATTTTGCGCTTTTCTTCTGGAACATTCTTTGACATCTCAATTGACTTTTTCACGGTTTCTTTCTTCATTTGTGAGTGATCTCACTCCGAAGTTAAGCCTGTTGCTATAAAATCGGTTGCAGCACAGCCATAAACAGTGTCTGGTAGAAGAGTGGTTATTGCATGTAGTTAAGGATCGGCAAGTCAATGGTTCGAATCCCGTTGGGGTCAATTTTTTTACCCGCCTCGTTCGAGAGCAATTCTTCCGACATTTGTCGATTTGTTTTGTTTAATTGGGTTTAGTTTGAAGCTTTTATAAAATGATAAAAGTATTTTGCGAGACAAAATTACTTATTACAACCATTTTGTGAGCTATATGTTTTGGCGCTACAAAGACGCAAAATTATACTAATTTATGCAATTCTTTTTTCTAGTTTTCCTAAAGTTTTTGTCAATTTTTGGTTTTTGTCCAGCTGCAACGGCCATACCACGTATTCCACTGTCTGATAAAAAAAAGGTACTGCATGGTTGTTGGTGTCAGTGGAAGTGTTTCTAACATTTTAACATTTCGAATTTTAAAATTTTTTTGAAGTTTTTTAACGAGTTTTTTAAAGACATTTGTCTTTTATTCAGTTCTTCTTGTCTCAGCAGCCAGGTAACCTCCAGAATTTGATAATATGTTATTGCATAGGTGATAGGGGTTGAGGAATGGTTTTCAACATTTTAATAGAATCAATTTCGGTTTTTTGAAATTTGAAACTTCTAAAAGTTTTGTCTATCGATCGTTATGAGCCAATGACTTTTTCATGCTTGGAACTGGTTTACTAAATAGCCTCTCGAGACACAGAAATGGTTCTGAAGATATTGATATCGTGATTTTCAGCAGCATTTCTTTAAAATTTGCTATTGATTTTCATTTGTTTGAATTTTTTTTGTCATTTTCTTTTGGTAATCGATCTTCAAGGGCCAATAAATTTCTTTCAGATCTGGCAGATAAAATACTGGATCGATTTTTAGAGACAAAAGTTAGTTATGAACACATTTTGTATTAGGTATATTTAAAGGGATCAAATTTTGACATCGGGGTAAAAGCTTCAAGAGTTTTAGCAATGAGTAGATTTTTGATCAGTTTTGATTGTTTTAGTTTCTTAACTTGATGATTTTGTTTGTGTTTTGTCTTGTATTGTTCGATTGCTCTGCTGATCAGGTAGAGTAATTTATGGTTCATTAATTCTTTGGATTGCATTTCAAGACTTGTCCTGCTGTTTTTTATTTCGCTTTACCTTTTGATCATTTTTTTTTCGCTCTACATAAGTCACGATTTTCACGTTTGACTTCTGACTTACATCACTCGCCGTTTCAACTGAATGTGTTTTTAATTTTTTATGTATCCTTTTACGCACTGTAGCGACTACGGTCAAAGTCAAAAGAGCAAAATCAAAAGAAACAGGATCAGCATTTAAAGCCCGGTCATTAAGTCATAGTGCATTAGGTTATCAAAGTTCATTAAAGCAATTGCTAGCTGGCATTAGTATTATGCTTAATAGCGTTCAGTTTAAAAGTTGAATTAACTGCAATTTTATAATCTAACCAAATATGCAGAATGTGCTCACCAATTATTTTTTTTAAAAATTTGACACTCTGAAAAATTTCTCTTTTTTGTTTTTCTGTTTCAATCCAAATGTGCACCAAGTGGGTCTACGGCGGCTCTTCTACAGCAATTTGCCCCCCCCCCCACTTTTGTCACCCACCAGCCCCCGCTGCGCTGACCTGACATCCTTTCCATTAAGATAAAGATAGCCATTGTGGCTAGCTACTGACGAAGCCAACCGGTCGTTTGAGAGCAATTCGCCCGACGTTAGTCGGTATGTTTGTAATTAAAAGCCGCGAAGTGATAGCTGAGGCTATTATTTGGCCTTCTCATGTTTTTTTTTAATCTTTGCAAGATTTTTGTTACGACCATATGACGTCACAATCACTTCAAACCTGCTTCCTGTTTATTCGGTTATGCAATTTCAACTGAAATGCGTGCGTGACGTTTTTCACTCTTAGTGGAGCGAGTTTTTTGTTCTTTTGCTTGATTAAATTTTTGTTCAAAAACATGACTTAACTCACTCGCAAAAATGACTTCTTCAATCTGAAATTAACTCTTTTGCCTTAATTCAAAGAGAAAAGGTCAAATGAGTGCTTGTCTCTCGAAGGCTATTAAAGAGCAGCTAATAGTTATACAGATTCTTAATCAAAATTTTACATCTCAGCCCTTAATGATAAGAATAAGTTTCCTTTTTACTTTTTTGAGACTACAGATCTTTGTTACTTTCTTTTTGAGACTACAGATCTATGAAGCTATTGTGGCTTTTTTCTTGAAATCTGCCAGCTATGTTATCTTCTGTTTTTTTTATCGTGTGGTAGTTATGCATAACATAAATTAACTTTATCAGCCAATGTGTAATAAGAATGTTTTTGGTAATAATTTGGCAAAATTTTCCTGATGTGAACTTTTAGAGGCAGGTGAAACGTTTCATAGGGCTTGCGGATGTAATGCTGATTTGTTTTAGAAAAAAATGGTTTGGAAGATATTAAAATCGCTTCTTTTGGCGATTTTTCAATTCAATTGACCATTTTCAAGTGTTTGAATATTTTTTGTTGCTCTTGGCGATTGTTGGATCCTGCGAGCCAGTGAAACTCATAAAGGGTTTGATAATAGTTTTTGCATAGTTTCTAGTTGCAAAGTGATGGTTTTCAGGATACTAATATATAGAATTTTTGCGACTTTCCAATAAAAATAGATCCTCTTTTAATCTTTTTTTTTCAGAGGGGACAAATGCAATTTTCAAGGTCCTGGCGAAGGACTGTTGTTAGTTTTTTTTCACTATACCAAAACGTTTACTTACCAAAATCTTATGAAGTTTTTAAGAGCTTTCAAAATAAATCGCAATTTCTTCAATTTCTTCTATTTCCAACTTTTCTGCGGTTCTTGCTTCTTGTGCAGCCTGTTTTCTGCTAGCCTGCAAGCTAGTGTTCTGTAGATTTAATCATGAAAAAAATGTTTTTGAAGGCATGAATGTGGAGAAATAGACCAATTCTCTGATTAATTGCTCTCAAACGAAGTTTGTAGCAATTATATTAGTCCTGTCGGTCTTTTTTATGCGGTTTTTCGCTTGACCGATTTTTCGTCTGACGCTTTTGACTTTTGTCCTCAAAGACGGGATAAACTGGTAGCGCCCAGCGGGCATTAAGTTCTCTTAGAGCCTTTCAGCTGTTTCAGCTCAACCTGTTTTGGAGACTTATACTTATGGTGTGAAGGGTGTTTCTTAGAGGTTGAGACAACCCCCCCCCCGCTCGCTGGTTGTTTGAGAGCAATTCGCCCGACGTTAGTCGGTTATGTTTTCCTTTTTGGGATTTTTTTGTCATTTTCATTTTTTTGATCCTAAATGTTCAATGAATTTTTTGTGCGCGATTGTGCGTAAGTTTGTACTTTATGACTCTGGCTTCAAAGAAACTATCTACAAACTGTGGCAAATCTTAATTTTTATTGCTAATCTCTTGTTTTTTTTTTCATTGCTCAACATGTCTATGTTTGCCTCTTAGATGTCAAGCTAGTTTTTTTTTCCTATGACAGATTTGCTGCTCTTTTTACCGTTTAAAAGAACTGTTGTATTCAACACGCGGATTCTAAAACTATGCATTTTGAGCTCTAGTAATTTTGTCCCTCTGTTGTATTTTTTTCTTTGTAAATTGTGAAACCGTGTTTGGCACGCATTGTTCAATTGGTCTGCTGGTCAGGTATAGCAGGTTTATTTTTACCATTCAATACTTTGGATTTTATTTCAGGATTTGTCTGCTATAATTTTTATTTCGCTTTAGCTTTCGGTCCTTTCAGTCATAATGCATTGGGTTGTCAAAGTTCGTTGAGAGGTTGCTTGCTCGCATTAGTTTTAAGTCTTATAGCCTTCAGTTTAGAAGTTTAATCAGGTATATTTATAGTTTCTGCCACATACTGCACACAGAATTAGTACACTTTTTAACACTAATGAAACAATTTCTGTCAGTTTTTCTTTTCTTTTTTCTGCTTCAATTCCGATGTGCGACAACGGCGACTGTTCTCATATAGTTTGCCGGCTATAGTTTGTTTTCTGGAGGAATAATTTAGGCTATTTTTAGGGATTAAGAGATGGATATGATACATTAGCTTATGGATTAACTCAAATAACGCAGGCAGGCAGTTTTCTATACTTTTACCTACAATAAGGTTATTTTGACTTTTCTATCAATCAACGGTGCATCGCGTTTTAAGATGCATTTTTTAAAACTTATACAGAAAACGTATCAATGATCGCAAATTTAACCAATTTTTAGTCTCATGCTTTTAATTCTTCGTCCTCAAAAACGGGATTGGCCTTTGACGGTAGGCAGAATTTTTCGTTGACGTGATAATGAAAGTTAAGAGATCAAATGTGCAGATAAATTGTACGATACAGCCTTGAAACGAAACCGGGGAGCCATGAGTTTAGCTATGATGACATGTTCTGCGTTGGACGGGTTGGAAGTTTGTGAACGCTCATTACCACCCATCTTGATTGTCTAAATTAAAACAGGTGCTCAACTTAAATTTGCTTCAGGTGAAAACACTGACTACAAAAGAGCGAAAGAAGTCGAGGTTTGGGAATGCATTCCACTTATGCCGTGAGATCCTCAGACTGACCAAGTTGATTGTGGATGCACACGTGCAATACAGGCTGGGAAATATCGACGCTTACCAACTGGCAGATGGTCTCCAGTATATTTTCACTCACGTTGGGCAGCTGACAGGTAAACATTTCTAGGGCCCAAACATCTATAACAGTCATTGTCTGTCCTGAAAAGACCTAGAATGCAATGAATGACGTAGTTTAAGTGTCAGAAGGCGGTTTTGCTAAAAATCGGTTATCAATCTCGTTTGTTGAGCATAAATATTTGTTGAGTTGATCGAGAAATCGGACAGCTTTGTGTTTACTAGATCTCTTATTGCATTTTCTGAAAAGTTGAGGTCAAATGTAAGCCGTTGAAGCGTACGTGCATTTTTATCCAAGCATCGTTTGAATTTCCCCTACTTCTGTTACAGGTATATACCGGTATAAGTACAAGCTGATGAAGCAGATCAGGATGTGTAAGGATCTGAAACACGTGATCTACTACCGGTTTAACACTGGAGCAGTGGGAAAAGGTCCTGGCTGTGGATTCTGGGCACCCACTTGGCGAGTTTGGCTGTTCTTCCTCAGAGGTAAAAAAAATTTCTGCAACCCAAGAATAACTGTCTAAAGCTTTGTTACCACTATATACGAGAATTCTACAAATAAAAAGGGTTTAGATGGGGAACACAAGAGTCGGTAAAAGCTTTATTGATGGTTTTGAGATAAGGCACTCTCTAACCCACTGTAACCCTCTTTAAGAAAATTTGTTGGTCATTTCCAGCGAAATGGAAAATTTTAAATCTTGCTAGAGATATTTCTTTCGAAACTCAGCTGAGATTTAGATGATTTTTTTAGAATGACTATTTTCAGGTGTGGTGCCTCTTCTGGAGCGCTGGTTGGGCAATTTGCTGGCAAGACAGTTTGAGGGGCGTCACTCGAAAGGCGTGGCTAAAACTGTAACGAAGCAAAGGGTGGAGAGCCATTACGATCTGGAGTTGAGGGCCGCTGTTATGCATGATATTTTGGACATGATGCCAGAAGGTAAGCGGGTGACTCTTAGCTGGCAATTTTATTATTCAATTGTCTCGAAAGCGAGGAGATGTCAAATGTCATCTTTGTTAATTTTAAAGTTTTGAATTGAATGAGCTAAAAAAAATGAGATGATTCCTCCATTTTAGGCTTTGCTAGCTTTCGTTTATAGTCGTGTTTTAAGTGGCAATAAATGGCTTGTATTATAGTTGATAAAAGATGATATATACATGACAATTTTTAGGTATCAAACAAAACAAAGCTAGAGTAATCCTACAGCATTTGAGTGAGGCTTGGAGATGCTGGAAAGCAAACATCCCCTGGAAAGTACCTGGTTTACCAACTCCTGTTGAAAACATGATACTTAGATATGTCAAGTCGAAAGCCGATTGGTGGACTAATACAGCACATTATAACAGGTTAGTGAAAGAAAATTGTCCGTAGATTAAGCTACTAATTAGAAAAAAAATTGGAGAGAAAATTTAAGTATTCTCAAAGGAATCATTTGATTAATTTCGACAACTATTAATTGCTCTCAAACGAAGTTTGTAGCAATTATATTAGTCCGGTCGGTCTTTTTTATGCGAGTTTTAGCTTGACCGATTTTTTTTGTCTAACCCATTTGAATTTTTTTCCTCAAAAACGGGATAAACAGGTAGCGCTCGGCGGGCATTAAGGGCTCTTAGAGCCTTTCAGCTCCGTTTCAGCTCAAACTGTTTTGGAGACTTATATTTATGGTGTGAAGGGCAGTTCTTTTAAGGTTGAAGGCACCCCTACTGTTGACCCCCCCCCCCCACTATTGCCCTCCCCGTGGCTAGCTACTGACGAACAACCGCTCGCTAAAAACACAAGTTTATACTTCTTCAAGCTTTTTGAAAATTTTACTGCATAGTTTCTAGTGGTAGTGGAATGGTTTCAACATTTTAACATCACGAATTTTAGCATTTTTTTTTGACAAAACGTGCAATTTTTCAAATTTTTGACTTTTGATTTTTATTATTCACGTCTTTCCAGACGCAGAAGCCAGAAAACCTCCTTAAGGGTTTTAATATAAGATACCGAAAAATTTTTATTTGCCATGCAATAGTTTTCAACTTTTTAATATCAAAATTTTAGCAATTTTTTGATAAAACTTGCTTGTCGTTTTTTTAAATTTCTCCAGCCTCAAGAAATCTCCTCACGGGTGGTTTGACAATAGTTTACTGTATCGTTTCTAGATGTAATGGAATGTTTTTCAAGATTTTAACATAATGAATTTTAGCATTTTTGTTTACAAAACTTGCTATTTCTTTTTTAATTTTTTTTGACCTTTATTGTCGTTATTCACGTATTTTCGGCCTTAGGGTAACAAAACGTCTGTTAGGGTTTGATAATAATTTACTTGAATTTTTTTTGACCATGGAATTGTTTTAAATTTTTTGTTATCACAAATTCTAGCAATTTTTTCTTTAAAAAAACTTGCGATCTTTTCAATGTTTTTTGACATTGTTATTATTCATGTTTTTTCAGCCTTAGGGGTCAGAAAACTTCCGCCACTCTTTGATAGTAAGTTAAGGCAAAATTGTTTTTGGCCATGGATTAGTTCTTTAACTTTTTATTATTACAAATTTTAATAATTTTTTTAAATAAACTTGCGATTTCAAGTTTTTTGAGATTTTTTTGTTCTTTTTAGGTTTTTCCAGCCTCAAGAGCCACACAACCTCCTCTAGTGTTTGAGTTGCGTCATAGTTTCTAGATGTAATGGAATGTTTTTTAATGTTTAAATATCACGAATTTAAGCAATTTTTTGAAAATATTTTCAATTTTAAGTTTTTTGATTTTTTTTTGAATTTTTTAGTATATCTTGAATTTTAGCCAAATTTTGTTAAAATTTGCTATTGTCTTCAAAATTTTTGAATATTTTTTGTCCATTTCTGAGTTCAAAAATTTTCAGAAATTGTTCAAAAGTATACAATCATTGCTGGCCAACGAAGCTTTTCAAGTCTTGCAGGTTACCTGGCATAACTCCAGAGACACTAAGTAATTTTGAACATTTTCACTGCGAAATCTGGAAGCTTTTCTTTTAAATTTTGCAATATTTTGCTAATTTTTAAAATATCAGTTTTTTTTCTATTTGATTTATTTACTAACAAGGCTGGAAAACTAAAAGTTGCGGAGTCGAATCAAGCTAAAGCTAACCTCACTAAACCGCTAGCTACTGATGAAGCAAACCGCTCGCCGGTTGTTTGAGAGCAATTCGCCCGACGTTAGTTGGTTATGTTCATTAAGTTAGTTTTGGAATTCTGAAATTGATTTGATATATTTCACAGCAAGTGCTTAATTAGAGCATTCTGATGTTGACTTATGTTCACCTTGTCGAATGTGAACCTTGTTTCAGAGAGCGTATTCGACGAGGAGCAACAGTCGACAAGACAGTATGCAAGAAGAACCTTGGCAGATTGACTCGACTGTATCTGAAAGCTGAACAAGAGAGGCAACATAACTATTTGAAGGTATTACACCCTTATTAAAATCAGCATGGTATTTGGCATTTGTGTCGGTTGCATTACTATATTTTCATGTATTGGTATCTGGCAGAAAAGTTGTTTTCAGTACGGAGGAGGTCTCTATATGGGCAATAAGTAGGATTAATAATTATTAGCTTTTAAAGAAAAACGCAGGTCATTCTAATGCGAGCTGAGCTGCTGAACGGGGTTGGCACATTCATTGTTGATTTCTGACTCATTATCTGTTGTTGATTTCAGGATGGTCCCTACATCACAGCCGAGGAGTCGGTAGCTATCTACACCACCACAGTACATTGGCTTGAGAGCAGACGCTTCTCTCCCATTCCATTTCCGCCTCTAGCTTACAAACACGACACAAAACTGCTCGTATTGGCATTGGAAAGGCTGAAGGGTAAGTTAATCGTACTGCGAGCTGAACGTCTATGCGTTTGTTTGAACCGTTAAATGTGTGACATAAGACGTGTTTAGGTTTAATGAGTGTTGTAAAAGACTCGAGTAATTATTACAGCCGTAATTTGAAGCATATAGAACTTGATATGAAGATCGCATTTCGGAGCTTCTTGATAGCATTACTTAAGCAAAAATGGGAGTGTTACGTCATGCTCGTTTTTAATTGCTTCATAGTGGTATTTGGTTTTTGCAGAAGCGTACAATGTGAAGAATCGTCTCAACCAGAGCCAGAGAGAGGAGTTGGGATTGATTGAACAGGCATACGACAACCCACACGAAGCACTTTCACGTATCAAACGACATTTGTTAACCCAACGAGCTTTCAAGGTATAAGCTAATCCAAAATAACCTATGCCTTTCCTTGATCGCTAATAAAGGAAAAAGAAGATGATAAGATGTGACAAAGTTTGGTCGTTTATTGGAATTCAGAATTGCTCCTCCTCGTTTCAGTCGTTATGGAAAAGTTAAGTTAATACGCTTCTAGGCAGTTGATATTGCATTTTCAGGTGTAAATGGCCTTTGGCTATTTGTGTTTAGGAAGTTGGCATTGAGTTCATGGATTTGTACAGCCACCTGGTGCCAGTGTATGACATTGAGCCTTTGGAGAAAATTACTGATGCCTATCTGGATCAGTATCTGTGGTACGAAGCCGACAAAAGACGTCTGTTTCCACCATGGATTAAGCCTACAGACTCCGAGCCACCTCCGCTCCTTGTCTACAAATGGTGTCAAGGTAAGTTGTGGAAGATAAACAAAATGTGTTATGCAAACAATCGATTTCATTGCATTATGGCCTCTTTGCATTATCTGTCGTGGCCTTAATACCCTGGAGAAATAGATGACGTAAAATCTGACCTGTTGTCTGCCAGAAAGCTATTAATTGCTCTCGAACAAAGTTTGAAGCAATTACTGGAAACTTGTTGATCCTTCTATGGAAAATTTTATCTTGGCCAAGTTGACTTTTCGAGTGACTTATACGCCCTTGACTTTCTCGTTTTGCGTGATTGGAATTTCTCTTTCATTCACAAGTGTCAGCAGCTGAGCTCAAATAGTGACAGTTCACTGCTAAAAGTCAACTGAAAAGTGCGCCGAAATTGGTGTAATTTTTAACTGTTCTCAAACGAAGTTTGTACCTATTATATTTGCCTGTAGTCTTTTTCATGCAACTTTTATTAGCCGCCGTCAGCCTTTCAACGGCTATTATTTAGGCGGTCTCTTTTTCTTTCGGTTTTGGAAATGGTTTTCCCATTTCACTCATAGTCCGTTCTGGGTCTACTTTTTGTTTAGTCAATAAAAATTCGTTCAATTGTACGTCAGGACTTGTTCTGCTCTATATTTACAATTCAAAGAATTTTAATTGCATTGGGATGCTGTGTTTTTTTTAAGATATGTTCACACATTTTTCAATGACTTTGATCTTTCAAAACGGGATGAACAGGTAAAGCCTAGCGGGCATTAAGTTTCATTAGATGCCCAAAGTCGGCTTTAGTAGTCCTTCAAGTGCTTAGAGTGGTGCAGCTGATGGGATGACCTTAATATAAGGTTAATAGGTCATTTTCAGGAGTTTTTCGGCACAAAATGGTGCAATTTTTCATGTTTTTTTTTGTGATTTTTTTGAGTTTTTAGTTTGATTAGGCTCAGGTTGAAATTTTTAAAAGTTGATGAAGGCCTTTTGCGAGACAAAATTAATTGTTATGACGATTTTTTGAGCATATGCTTTGGTACTACAAACATACACGCAGAATGATATTAAGTTTTGCAATTTTTTTCAAGTTTTTTGATTTTTTTTATGATTTTTCGAGTTTTTCCCAGCATCAGAGGCCAGGGAATCTCCTTCAAGGTTTGATAATACGACACTGCATGGTTTGTAGTAACAATGGATTAGTTTTCAACATTTTAATGTCTCAAGTTTTAGCTTTTTTGGATAAAATCTGCAATTTTTTTCAAGGTTTCCTAAAGTTTTTGTCAATTTTCGATATTTGTCCAAGTGCCAGAAAACCTATTACACGGTGTGATAAAAATTTACTGAATGGTTGTTAGTTTCAATGGATTCATTTTTAACAATTTAACCTTTCGAATTTCAGAAAGTTTTAAATAAAATTTGCACTTCCAAGTTTTTTCAAAACATTTCTTTTATTCAGTTTTCCTAGCCTCAGTAGCCAGGTAGCCTCATCCAGGGTTTGATAGTGTGATATATTTTTAAGTAGTTGCTAGGGGGCAATTGAATGGTTTTCATTCTTTAAATAGAACAAATTTATATTTTTTGGAATTTGAAGTTTTTTCTAAAAATTATTGCCTATCGATCTTTGAGCCAATTAATTTTTTAAGGCTTGGAAATGGGTTACTGGATAGCCTCTAGAGACACAGAAATGATTCTGAAGATATTAATATCACGATGTTCGGCAACATTTCATTAAAATTTGCAATTTATTTCGTTTTTTTTTTAATTTTCCGGTCATTTTCGAGTTAATCGATCTTCAAGGACCAATGAATTTTTTTAGGTCTTGCAGATTTAATACTGGACCGATTTCAGAAACAAAAATTGGTTTTGAACATATATTTGAAATAGGTATTTTTAAAGGAGTCAAATTTCGCCTTAGGAGTGAAAGCTGAAAGATTTTTAGCAATGAGTATTTTTTTTCTGGTGTGATTGATTGTTTGTTTCTCAGTTTTTGAGGTGATTTTGTTTGTGTTTTGCCTGACATTGCTCAATTTATGTGCTGGTCAGTTAGAGTACTTCTAAGTTTTTCATTCATTTCTTTGAATTCTATTTCAGGACTTGTCCTGCTATGTTTTTTAATTCGCTTTACCTTTCGATCACATTTTTCGTTTTACATTCACGCTTGACTTCTGACTTATCTCACTCACTGTTCAACTGAATCGATTTTAAATTCTTTCGCTCATTGATTTTCGTAATGTAATGAATACGTTCAAAATCAAAAGAGCAAAATCAAAAGAGTGATAAACATATAAAGCCCGGTCGTTAATTCATAGTGAATCAAGCTATCAAAGTTCATCAAAGCGATTGCTAGCTGGCATTAGTATTATGCTAATAGACTTCAGTTCAGAAGCCTAATTAAGTGTAATTTTAGAATCTAACCGAATATGCAGAATTTACACACCAAATAAGAAGACTTTGACAAAAATTCTGTCAATTGCTATCTCTTAATTTTTTCTTTGTCAATCCCAGTCTGCGTCAAGCGGTTCAACGGTGGCAGTTTGCCGGCTATGTTGTGCTTGACCAATTTTTTGCCTGAACCTTCTGACTTTTGTCCTCAAAAACGGAATATCAGGTTAAGCTCGAAGAGCGTTAAATTCTCTTAGAGCCTTGTAGCTCACTTTTCTCTAAGTAAGCAAATCACCAAAACAGTCTAAGAGATAATAATTTCATCATGTAAAGAGTGTCTCTTATAGTTTGACTCCCTCCTTCAACTCGCCCCCAACTTAAATTACCACCCACTTCCTCCACTGGTTTACATCATTCCACCCGTAAAACCGCACACGTGCCCAGAACTTCGAGAGCAATTCTTCCGACGTTTGTCGGTTATTTTGTTAAAGGTCAATAAGCCACAAAGGAAATAGATTTGTATGGAAATTGTTTGAAATGGAAATTCTAGTAAGTCAAGAGAAATTCGATATCTCTTCGTTTGTTTGGTCCTTTGTAAATTACGGGAAAGAACGTCTTGTGCTGATCAATTCAGTCATTACTCCACTATTTATTCAGAGTAGAATCTTCGGCTCTGTAGTTTTTAATTGCTCTCGAATGATGTTTGTAACAATTGTGGTAGCTCTTCGGATCTTTTTCTGCATTTTTTTCTGGGTCGTTTTTGTCGGATCGTTTTTAATAGCTGCCCTCATCTTCTCAGCCGGCTATTATAGCGCTCCTAATTTTTTTTACTTCGTCGAACTTTTTTTCGCTTTACCATTTTTGCTGTTTTTTCGACATTTTGCGTGAAATCTTTTGGACTTCTCTAGGCTAGTTTCACTCTTCTGTCATTCTGCTCAAAGTCCTTTTAAACAGCAGCTGCTCAGAAAAGCAATTCAAAATGAAGAGAGTCAGTATAAAAAAATCAAAGTCAAATAAAAACGGGATAAACCCATAAAGCCCATTTTTAGATGCCCGGTACTTGAACTTTGTTCTCATAAGTTTTAGTTACTATCTATAATGCTTATTGGTATTGATACTAGACCCTGTAGCCTCTCACTGAGAGACAGGAGTATGCTCAATTACGAAATGACATCAAAATAAATCGCACTTAAAAATGTTTTTATACAAAAATCGGATCTTTTCCGTTTGTGCCCCCCCCCCCCCAGTACGTTATACTCCCCCCAGTTACAGAGCACGTGTCATTACATAGTAAATCATTATGTAAAAATATTGCATCTGGGGGTTGCAAATAATATGCACCCACTAAGCTGGGGGGGGGGGGGCACAAACGGAAAAGATCCCAAAAATCAATTTTTGTTGATATTTTCTTTTCTTTCAATCCCAATAGAGTTATGGGAATCAACGGCGGCTATTTTCCCACAATCTGCTGGGTATGTTTACAATTAAAATAATTTGAATTGTATTGGGGCGCTGTCTGTTTACGACTCGAAGAGGAGTATTGGAGAAGTCCTTTTTTTAAATCAATTTTATTGGAGTGAAGTGGGAAATGAAACGCGTGAAAGAATTTGGAGGGATTTTGGTGCTGAACAAAAGTGAAGAGTGGAGCGAAGAGAGTGGTTTTTGTTCATGCTGCTGTTTTTGAGAGAGCGAGAAATTGATGTGTGAAAAATTTTTCTCTAAGTGAGCGAAATTTTTTTGTTCACGTGCGGCTTTTAAAAGCAGTTTTTTAATTGCTCTCAAACGAAGTTTGTAGCAATTATATAAGTCCTGTCGGTCTTTCTTTTTATGCGGTTTTTCGCTTGACCGATTTTTCGTCTGACGCTTTTGACTTTTCGTCCTCAAAAACGGGATAAACAGGTAGCGCCCAGCGGGCATTAAGTGCTCTTATAGCCTTTCAGCTCTGTTTCAGCTCAAACTGTTTTTTAGACTCATACTTATACTTATGGTGTGAAGGGCGGTTCTTAGAGGTTGAAGACACCCCCACTGTTGACCCCCCCTATTGCCCCCACCCCCCCACCACGCTGTTGCCCCCCACCCCAGTGTTGCCCCCCAATCAGCCTGGTGTGCACCCCCCCCACCCCCTCCCGTGGCTACCTACTGACAAACAAGAACAACCGCTTGCAAAAAACGCAAATTTATACTGTTTTGCAATTTTTTTCAAGCTTTTTGAAAGTTTTTGACATTTTTTTGATTTTTATCAGCCCTAGGTGTCAAGGAACCTCCTTTAGGTTTTACAAGTAGGTTACTGCGTAGTTTCTAGTGGTAATTTAATGGTTCAACATTTTACCATCACGAATTTTAGCTTTTTTTGAGAAAACGTGCAATATTTTCAAATTTTTTGACATTTTTTTCCTCTTCAGGTCTTTCCTGACCCAGGGGCCAGAAAACATCCTATGGGGTTTGGTAATAAGGTACTGACAAATTTTTAATGGTAATGGAATAGTTTTCCAACTTTTTAATGTCACAAATTTTAGCATTTTTTTGATAAAACTTGCTTTTTTCAAGTTCTTTTTCAAATTTTTTGTCGTTTCTTAATTTTTTCAGTATTAAGAGCAAAGTAACCTCTAGTGATTGCGAATAGGTTTCTGAATAATTTTTAGATTAGATGGAGTGTCTTGCAATATTTTAACATCACGAATTTTAGCATATTTTTGATTTTTTCGACATATTTTCCAATTTTTTAACATTTATAGGCATTATTTAGTTTTTTTGAGCCTCAAGGGTCAAAAAAGCCTCCGTTAGGGTTTGATAATAAGTTATTGGAAAATTTTTGTTGGTCATGGATTAATTTTCAAATTTTTAATTTTGGGTTTTAGCAATTTTGTTTTAAACTTGCAATTTTTTTGAAGTTTTTTGAAATTTTTTGTCATTTTTTAGGTTGCTCTAGCTTCAAGGGCCACGGAACTTCCTCTAGAGTTTTATAACATGTTACTGCATAGTTTATAGATGAAATGGAATGGTCTTGGAGATTTTAATATCACGAATTTAAGCAATTTTTAAAAATATTTTCAGTTTCTTCATTTTTTTGAAATTTTTCCGGCAACAAAGGCCCTAGGACCTCCTCCAAGGTTTGATAATAAGCTGCTGCATAGTTTCTAGAGTTAATGGGATTGTCATCAACAGTTTTTATGACTTCAGTTTTAGTAATATTTAAAAACTTTAAAACTTTTAGTTTTGTTAAACTTTTCAAGTTTTTGGAAAGTTTTTTTGTTTCAAGCGTATGGATCTTTTTGAGCCAGTGAAACTTTTTCAGGCTTGAAACAGGGATACTGGATAGTCTCTTGAGACAAAGAAATGGTTCTTAAGATATTAATGTCTGAAAAAATTTGGAAATTGCAAATTTTAACATAAACTTGCTAAAATTCAAGACATTAATAAAGACGTTAAAATTCAAGACGTTAAAATTTGCAATTTCCAAATTTTTTCAATGTTTTTTGTCCTTTTCTGAGTTTAGTGATCATTACTGGCCAACGAAACTTTTCAAGTCTCGGAGATGGGTTACTTGACACAACTTTCGAGACAAAAAATCGTTTTTGTTTTTTAATTTCCGAGTTCAAATCTTTTTTAATTTTGCCCTTTTCAGTTTTTTCTTTATGATTTATTATTAACAAGGTTAGAAAACTAGAATTTGCAGTGTCGAATCCAACCATAGAAGATATTCCTGTCTCCTTTTCTCTCTTTCGGTTGGGGTTCCTTTCCTTCTTTTCCTCGTTCACGTTTTATCTCTATCTCTCTCTCTCTCTCTCTCTCTCTCTCTCTCTCTCTCTCTCTCTCTTTGTTGATTCCGCACTTCAGCTGCTGTTATGTGGCGTAATGTCACCATCTCTGATCCTCATTATCAATGAGTTATAGTTGAAATGTTTTCTGTCATAAATGATCTAACAGCCACTTTTAAGAAATCATTGTTAATTGCTCTCAAAAGCAATTTGTAGCAAATATATTAATCCTGTTTGTCTTATATGAAATTTTTCGCTTGGCCAATTTTTCGTCTGACTCATTTGACTTTCGTATTCAGAAAGGGGATAAAGAGGTAGCGTCCTGAGGACACTAAACCGTGGCTAGCTGTTGACAACGCCAACCGCTCGCCCGTCGTTTGAGAGCAATTCGCCCGGCGTTAGTCGGTTATGTTTCCAGTTTTTTTTTGTTCAATTTGTTTTTGAATGCCGTTTCTATTCTTCCTTAAATTTTTTATTGCATTTGTGGAGGTTCAGGGTTCACATAATTGTTCTAGTTGTTTAGTCATAATCATGGGCAATTTTCTCCTTAGAGTCGTTTCCGGAATGTTTTTTTTTTAAGATCTGTTCACACATTTTCATGATTTTCGAAGTCAAATTGGAGTAGCGATTTTGATCACGCCGAAACAGGAAGTGGAGCGAAAAGGCGAGTGCTTTTGCGGCGTGAAAGTTTTTCGCTCTAAATTTAAAGCAGAGTGAGAAAACGGTGTTTGAACAAAAATTCGCTTTCTCGCTAGTAGTTTTTTGTTCACATGCGGCAATTTCGCTTTAATTTTTACTGTTTTTTCGATTTTTTGGATCGGATTTTTTTGTAAATGATTTTCCCAATTCATTTATAGTCCGTTCTAGGTCTAGTTTTCTGTTTAGTCAATGAAAATTCTTTGAATTGTACGTCAGGACTTGTCCTGCTATGTTTTTTTCGACTGGCCATTTGACTTTTCGTCCTCAATGACGAGATAACGGAGGGCATTGATTCGCTGAGCAGTTCTCTTAGCCTTACGCCGTACGAGTCTGTAATTATGCGATTCATCGAAAATATTGGGGGGGGGGGGCTTAATTTCACTCTTTATAGTTTGATCAGAGATGTTTGATTTGTAATCCACATGCTGTTTCACTTTCTTATATTTCTTAATCTCTTTGCGCTGTGTTGCTATAGGTATCAACAATCTGCAAGATGTGTGGGATACCTCGGAGGGAGAGTGCAATGTGATGTTGGAGACTACGTTTGAAAAGATGTACGAGAAGATTGATCTCAACTTGCTCAATCGTCTCCTCAGACTAATCATTGACCACAACATTGCTGATTACATCTCAGCCAAAAACAACATTGTTATTAATTACAAGGCAAGACCATAGCGTGTACCCATTTTTAGTTTACATGAGACGACTCATATGCTGCTGTGTATTGTTCTTCCATTGAAGACAAATAAAATGTTATCAAGCACGTGTTACTGTTTGCGACAATTAGGTTTTGGAATTTCTTATGCTATATGGTTGATATAATTGTTGTGCTTTGGACATATAATGGTAACAGAACGTGAACTTATCTTCTGCGATTTTGTTTTTTTTTGCTGAAATGCATTTCATTGGCAGCCTGCAGTAGGAAGTTTTAATATGTATGTGAAGTTTCAATATTTCATGATTAACTACTCTGCTGTTTTAGGACATGAACCACACCAATTCATACGGAATAATTCGTGGCCTGCAGTTTGCCTCTTTTGTGACACAGTACTACGGACTGGTGTTGGACTTGCTAGTACTGGGGTTACAGAGAGCCAGTGAACTTGCGGGACCTCCACAGATGCCAAATGACTTCTTGACTTTTCATGAGGTAAAAAAAAACATAATGCTTGCGTTTTTTATCTGTTGATCTGAAAGGTATTCGAACTTTTAAATCTTCGGATACCTTGAATGATTTTGAATTTGCATTTTATGAGAGAAAAACCGATATGAAGAACCAATGAGATGGGATCAAGTAATATCACAGGTATTCTCAGGTTATGTTCGCAAGTGTGAATCAGATGTGAATTAGCAAAGTAGCATCCTTATAACCGTGCCATGCAGCGGCTCCTTCTTTCGTATTTCCAAAGACATTCAAATATTTCCAAATTAATATTCAAATTAACTGTTGGGGAAAGTGCGTTATTACTCCTCTTACCTCTTACTCCTGCTAAGTAGAAACTCCTTTATTACTCAGATAGAGTCTCAACCAAATTTGTGAAACACGTTTTATGTGGTTGATCAAGCGTAAACATTTCTCTATTTTCTTAAATAGTTAATGAATTCTGCGTGGGACAGAATCTCAAAAGTTTTTGAATTTTGCGTGGGACGTAAGTTATTAATGATTTTCAGGTATCAGTTGAGACTTGCCACCCGATTAGACTGTACTCGCGATACATTGACCGCATCCACATGTTCCTCAGACTGACAGCCGAAGAAGCCAGAGAGCTGATTCAGAGGTACCTCACTGAGCATCCAGACCCTAACAATGAGAATATTGTCGGCTACAATAACAAAAAGTGCTGGCCAAGAGACGCCAGGATGAGGTTGATGAAACACGATGTCAATTTGGTCAGTGTACGCTTAACTGTATGATAAGAGTATAAGAAACAGACACCAGTTTTATTTGGTTCAAAATTTTTGTAATCATTCTTTATCGGAAGATGGTTTTGCGAGTCTTGTCATTAAAGAAAGGGTTATGGAATTTTCATAGACATTCCTGTGATTTTTAAATAGCTTGGAGAATGTTGAGATTGTGAAAAGTGAAGTAAGTTTTCGACTTCAATATTCATCTTTGAAACTGGATGTTACAGAAACTCGATGAATTAGCGAGAATTTTTCGAGTGTTGAGTGGATAAAAAGGCTCCAAGGTGAAATATTGTGAACGTGTTCTTCAGGGTCGCGCAGTGTTCTGGGACATGAAGAACCGCCTACCGAGGAGTGTGACAACTTTCCTGTGGGAATCGAGTCTCGTTTCAGTTTACAGCAAAGACAATCCCAACCTCCTCTTTGACATGAGTGGATTTGAATGCAGGTAAAGGGTCAGCTAGAATTTGACGCCTCATATCCAATTATTACGCTTTCACTAAATCATGATCAAAAGGGAATCGTCAAGTTAAAACCATCATGCTCTGGTCTAATTTCGCAACTAAGTTCTGAGTTCTATCGATGGTAAGACTCAAGATTATTACATGTTGTTTTGGTTATAGGATTCTGCCCAAGTGTCGAACAACGTTTGAAGAGTTCAGTCACAGAGACGGAGTGTGGAATCTGCAGAATGAAGTCACTAAAGAGAGAACTGCTCAGTGCTTCCTCAGAGTGGACGACAACAGCATGCAAAAGTTCCACAACAGAATCAGGTTAGAAAACTCTTCGAAATTCAGCAATCAACAACTATCAGATTTAGCTGAAACGGACTGCGTTGTCGGGATCCGGTCTTCCGCTTTTCAGACATTTTTGTTGGATTTAAATAAATTAAACGTTGAGGAGTTTTGAAACGTCGAGTTTTGAAACTTAATTACCATTAATATATAATATCAAATACACAGCAAATCCGTATCCGTTGGTTAAGCAAAATCTAAAAAGCAACTCATTAATGTTGTGTTGAACAGAATGATTCTGATGGCCTCTGGTTCGACTACTTTCACCAAAATTGTCAACAAATGGAATACAGCGTTGATCGGTCTGATGACTTACTTCCGCGAGGCAGTTGTCAACACACAAGAACTACTGGATCTTCTGGTCAAGTGCGAAAACAAAATCCAGACGAGAATCAAGATCGGATTGAACTCAAAAATGCCAAATAGGTTCCCTCCAGTTGTGTTCTACACGCCTAAGGAGTTGGGAGGTTTGTGACTTTCAAATTGCAGTTGATGTTATTACAGCATATTCTCAGTAGACATGGCCATAAAAAGACTCAAAGATAATTTTAAAAAGTAACGAACCGATTGAACGAGATTTTAGGACAGTTTTAGATAAGAGCTTGATAGCCTTGCTGATGTATTTTCTTTTTCCTGAAAAATTTTTTGAACTTGTTCGAAGAAACCTGAACCTTGAACTGATGATTTATTTTTTCTTGTGTTTGTTCCACATATTCTCTAAATATAGACTTTTAATAGCAACTATCCACGCTGTTCAGAAGGAGCATAGAATGTGAAATGTCTTCTTGAACTTTAAAAAATCGGATTATCAAACCGAGGGAGAAATAGTCCGTCTAGTGAAGGGAGTTTTTGGCCTGCTTAGGGCTTGGCATGTTGAGCATGGGACACGTGCTGATTCCACAGAGTGACTTGAGATGGTCTAAACAGACAGATGTGGGAATTACTCACTTCAGATCAGGAATGAGTCACGATGAAGATCAGTTGATTCCAAATCTCTATAGGTGGGTGAATGAAGTCTTAACAAAAACATTTAAATTCTTGGCAACAATGGCGTTGTTTCTGCTTAATAGAAATACCTACAACTTTGATGATTTGAGTGAATATATTAAAAATAAGAGTTCTGTCTGACAAACCGAAGAAAGGAGCACGTCACCTAACTTAACATTTCGTTTTGCTAAAAATGTTTGATATTTTTTGCAGTTTGAAAAATTTTTTGGCAGCAGTTTTTTAAAATCAAAATTTGGTAATGATGTGTGATGTAGTGTTAGATTTAAACCTCTTAATTATCTGATCAGATACATAAACCCATGGGACAGTGAATTCATTGACTCTCAAAGAGTTTGGGCAGAGTATGCTCTGAAGAGACAAGAGGCCAATACACAGAACAGACGACTGACTCTAGAGGACTTGGAGGATTCATGGGACAGAGGCATTCCGAGGATTAACACTCTCTTTCAGAAGGACAGACATACGCTGGCTTATGACAAGGGTTGGAGGGTCAGGACTGAATTCAAAGCGTACCAGGTAGGTGTATGGACTCAGCACTAAATTGAATTTATTTTCGCTATGATGATAACTATTAATCACATGAATGGTTTTCCAGTGGAAGGTACAGTTTTCATTACTAATACTGCTTTTGCAAAATCTTTTGAAGGTCAAACTCTTAAGACTCTTTGTGTGAATTTTTATCTTTTTGAATTCTGTCCATGCAAAACTTTATTTTGAACGCTGGCATCTCAGACAACTAAATTTTTCCATGCATGGTTTTTGTCCATTTAATTTCTGACATATTTTTGGGTCATTTAGGGTCTCTACCTAATGAGTTTTCAGAAATTTTTAAATTTCTCTCGAAAGAAGTTTGAAGCAATTATTGTAGTCGTGTGTCTTTGTTATGTATTGACATTTTTGTTCTAGAATAGTCTTTACTAGCGTGACATAAATCGTTCTTTCAGAATTTAGGCTGCTAGCTCAAATTACTAAGTTAATAGCCTCAGACCCTCCCCGGTGAATTAAGCTAATATTAGGTGGCCTTACGTTAAAAAATACTTCGTCTGACTGTCATTGTTTAATGTTTGATTAATAGCCTCCGTCACCCTCACAACGGCTATTATTTAGGCGCGCTCCTTTTTACGATTCGAAGAGGAGTATTGGTTTACTATCGGTCGTTTTGTCTTTTAAAGGAAGTAGTTTTGTTCATGCGAGGTTTTCACCTAAAAGCGAAAGTGAGAAAAACTGTCATGTTGAACTGGTTTCTGCTGAGCGAGAGTTCATATTATGCGCTGCGTTTAGTGAATGACTCTCCGACTTCGAAAAATGTTTGTGACAGAATGCGGCATATAGATATTCTTTTTAAGCCGTTTTTAACCAATTGGCCCGTTTTTTGTCTTTAATTTGGTATTTTTATAGCTGCGAAGCTGTAAGCTGAGCGTAGCTGTATTGCGGTGCTCTTGGTTTTTTTTGTTTCGTCGTCTGACGCTCTTTTTTCGTTTTACATTTGTTCACACAGCAAAGCTGAAAAAGTCAAATTTTCTGAATGACTTCTTCCTCTCACTAACGGCATTTGCGCGCGTGACGTCATTTCTCACTCGCTTTAGCAAAAGTTTTTAGGTTATATGCGTGATTAGATTTTGATCATACGTGACTTACCTCACTCAATAAAATGACTTTTGCACTTTAAAACTTAGGTTTAATTTGAATTTGTTTAAGGTCAAAGGAACTCATTTATGTAGTAAAGGTCCCTAATAAGAGGCTTCTGTGGAATGAATTTTAACAACCTTTATTGATTTATCGCTGAATGTTTTTTAGCCTAGTTTTTTGCGTGGCGTCGATTTTTTTTTCAATTTAGATCTGTATCTGTTTCTATCTCTATTATATGGCACGCAAGTCTATTCTTTCGCAGCTATTCCGGCAATCTGCCGGCTATGTTTGTTGAAATAAATCTTAGCCGATGCTGTTTTAATATGAAACCCTCTTGAAATTAATACCAGTTTTTTGAGAGCCGAGCAATGCTTGATTGAGCACATGTCCTGCTATGTTTTTCAATTCGGTTTACCTTTTGATCACGTTTTTCGTTTTTAAGCGTCACGATTTTCACGTTTGTCTCGTGACTTACCTCAATGTTTCAACTGAATGGATTTTAAATTCTTTCACGCATTGAATTAAGCAATATAGTGAATGCGGTCAAAGTCAAAAGAGCCAAATCAAAGAAGCGGGATAAACCGATAAATCCCGGTCATTAAATCTTGTTTTATCTTCAAAATATTTTGTTGTCTTGATTAATTGCTCCCAAAAAGTTGTGCCAACCAATTTGTCCGTTTTGTGCCAAAGCAATGTCTTGGCGGTTTTTCGTCAACCCGACTTGACTTTCTTCAAAAACGAATAGACTGGTAAAGCACGAGTGCATTGAGTCGCCGTTGCGTTCTTTTTGATTATAGCTGCGAAGCTGTAAGCTGGGCGTAGCTATATTGGGGTGCTCTAGTTTTTTTTTGTTTCGTTGTCTGACGCTCTTTTTTCGTTTTACATTTGTTCACACAGCAAAGCTGAAAAAATCAAATTTTCTGAATGACTTCTTCCTCTCACTAACGGCATTTGCGCGCGTGACGTCATTTCTCACTCGCTTTAGCGAAAGTTTTTAGGTTATTTGGGTGATTAGATTTTGATCATACGTGACTTACCTCACTTAATAAAAATGACTTTTGCACTTTAAAACTTAGGTTTATTTTGAATTTGTTTAAGGTCAAAGGAACTCATATGTGCAGTAAAGGTCCCTAACAAGAGGCTTCTGTGGAATGAATTTTAACAAGCTTTATTAATTTATCGCTGAATGTTTATTAGCCTAGTTTTTTGAGCGGCGTCGATTTTTTCCATTTAGATCTGTATCTGTTTCTATCTCTATTATATGGCACGTAGGTCTATTCTTTCGCAGCTATTCCGGCAATCTGCCGGCTTTGTTTGTTGACATAAATCTTAGCCGATGCTGTTTTAATATGAAACCCTCTTGAAATTAATACCACAGTTTTTTGAGAGCCTAGCAATGCTTGATTGAGCACATGTCCTGCTATGTTTTTCAATTCGGTTTACCTTTTGATCACGTTTTTCGTTTTTAAGTGTCACGATTTTCACGTTTGTCTCGTGACTTACCTCAATGTTTCAACTGAATGGATTTTAAATTCTTTCACGCATTGAATTACGCAATATAGTGAATGCGGTCAAAGTCAAAAGAGCAAAATCAAAGAAGCGGGATAAACCAATAAATCCCGGTCATTAAATCTTGTTTTATCTTCAAAATATTTTGTTGTCTTGATTAATTGCTCCCAAAAAGTTGTGCCAACTAATTTGTCCGTTTTGTGCCAAAGCAATGTCTTGGCGGTTTTTCGTCAACCCGACTTGACTTTCTTCAAAAACGAATAGACTGGTAAAGCACGAGTGCATTGAGTCGCCGTTGCGTTCTTTTTGATTATAGCTGCGAAGCTGTAAGCTGGGCGTAGCTATATTGGGGTGCTTTAGTTTTTTTTGTTTCGTCGTCTGACGCTCTTTTTTCGTTTTACATTTGTTCACACAGCAAAGCTGAAAAAATCAAATTTTCTGAATGACTTCTTCCTCTCACTAACGGCATTTGCGCGCGTGACGTCATTTCTCACTCGCTTTAGCGAAAGTTTTCAGGTTATTTGGGTGATTAGATTTTGATCATACGTGACTTACCTCACTCAATAAAATGACTTTTGCAC
Organism: Convolutriloba macropyga; assembly: GCF_964194025.1. Classification (NCBI taxonomy): domain Eukaryota; kingdom Metazoa; phylum Xenacoelomorpha; order Acoela; family Convolutidae; genus Convolutriloba; species Convolutriloba macropyga. The sequence goes on along the minus strand of NC_134476.1, from coordinate 19,306,020 downwards.
TTTAAAACTTAGGTTTAATTTGAATTTGTTTAAGGTCAAAGGAACTCATTTGTGTAGTAAAGGTCCCTAATAAGAGGCTTCTGTGGAATGAATTTATTGATTTATTGATTTATTGATTTATCGCTGAATGTTTTTTAGCCTAGTTTTTTGCGTGGCGTCGATTTTTTTTTCAATTTAGATCTGTATTTGTTTCTATCTCTATTATATGGCACGCAAGTCTATTCTTTCGCAGCTATTCCGGCAATCTGCCGGCTATGTTCTTTGATAGTCTGCAAATTTACCTCTCACCGGAATGGATTATAATGGAATCACATGGTAAAAGCGACAGTTGTGGTAATTTGACACCCCAAAGCAAACAAACTCTGCTGCCGACTAAGTGAGTATAGCCTCCCTTAGCTCAAGCTAAATGGACCAGAGGCAGTCACCAAGCCACGAATTTCAGGCCGATTTGGGGCCTTTAGAAGGACTCGTCTCTTAGATTTGACTTTTTAGAATAACTATTTAACACCCGATCTCTTGATTTTGCGAGTGTTTTCTTCAAAAAATTATCTGAAAGAGGACTTACTGTAGTTTTGTCACTTACGCGTTTGCGCTATGAATTTTTGCTTTAATTTTTCTGCTTTTTTATTGATATCCATGTACTTTGGCTAAGGAGTCGACTTTTCTTACTAGTTTTCCATTCAAATGTACATTCTATTCTATTCAGAGCTTAAGTTATGTTAAAATTTCATAGACCTGAAGCTGGTCTCTTAATTTCATTAATGAGTGCTTCTTTACCAAATTTCTTTCTTTTTTTCACGTGCTTCAGTTTTCTTTTAAATCCATTCCTATTCTTTTTGAGGTCTAGGTTTTCTGCGAAATGCATATTCCTTATTGTTTGGGAGGTTAATTGTAGATCAATACTTTTTAAATTTGTTAACCTCAACAAAGCTCTATACACTTTTTTGAATTTTTCCTCTCACTGATGGCATATGATTGCATGTCGTTATTTCTTACTCACTTTAGCAGTGGCTTGTAGGTCATTTAAATAATTGGATTTTGATCATACGTGACCTAGCTCTCTCAAATAGTTAATAGCCGCCTCAGCTTCTCAGCTGGCTATTATAGTGCTCCTTTTTTACTTCTTCGTACTTAAAATTTTTGGCTTTACCTTAGTTCACAGCTTGTTCAACATTTAAAATTTTAATCAGCTTAGTCATAAAAACTCATATTTGAAAAACTCATATGAAATTTCCTAATACAAAGGCTGCTGTTCATTGAAAAGGAACAATCCGTATCAGTTTATTGCCGTATTTGTGTTGTTAGTATCCACGAAGCGATAGCTGAGGCTATTACTGGCCTTCTCTTTTTTTGTCAAGATTTTTGTTAAACCATGTGACGTCACAATCACTTCAAATCTGCTTTTCATTAATTTGTTCGGCACTTTTGACTGAATTGCGTGCGTGACGTCATTTTTCACTCTCAGCGGAGCGAATTTTTTGTTCATTTGCGTGATTAACTTTTTCGTCACATGTGACTTACCTCACTCTCAAAAATGACTTCTAGACTCTGAAACTGACTTTTCTTTACTTTAATTCAAAGAGATAAGGTCAAATGGGTGTGTGTCACTCTAAATGAAGGTTATTTGAGTGCAGCTAATAGAGACAGCAATTACTTATACAGATTCTTAATCTAAATGTAGCATCTCAGCTCTTAATAAAAAGAATAAATTTCTCTTTTGGTCTGTCTTTTTTTAAACTTTTTTTTAAGAGTACAGATCTACGAAGCTATTGCGGCTCTTTTCTGGCAATATGTCAGCTAAGTTTAAATTTTTGCTTGTTTTTTTTACTCTTCGATGATATTTTTTGAGTCTTCGATTGACTTGGTTGCTGGTCTCTTAATTTCATTAATGAGTGCTTCTTCACCAAATTTCTTTCTTTTTTTCACGTGCTTCAGTTTTCTTTTAAATCCATTCCTATTCTTTTTGAGGTCTAGGTTTTCTGCGAAATGCATATTCCTTATTGTTTGGGAGGTTAATTGTAGATCAATACTTTTTAAATTTGTTAACCTCAACAAAGCTCTATACACTTTTTTGAATTTTTCCTCTCACTGATGGCATATGATTGCATGTCGTTATTTCTTACTCACTTTAGCAGTTGCTTGTAGGTCATTTAAATAATTGGATTTTGATCATACGTGACCTAGCTCTCTCAAATAGTTAATAGCCGCCTCAGCTTCTCAGCTGGCTATTATAGTGCTCCTTTTTTACTTCTTCGTACTTAAAATTTTTGGCTTTACCTTAGTTCACAGCTTGTTCAACATTTAAAATTTTACTCAGCTTAGTCATAAAAACTCATATTTGAAAAACTCATATGAAATTTCCTAATACAAAGGCTGCTGTTCATTGAAAAGGAACAATCCGTATCAGTTTATTGCCGTATTTGTGTTGTTAGTATCCACGAAGCGATAGCTGAGGCTATTACTGGCCTTCTCTTTTTTTGTCAAGATTTTTGTTAAACCATGTGACGTCACAATCACTTCAAATCTGCTTTTCATTAATTTGTTCGGCAATTTTGACTGAATTGCGTGCGTGACGTCATTTTTCACTCTCAGCGGAGCGAATTTTTTCATTTGCGTGATTAACTTTTTCGTCACATGTGACTTACCTCACTCTCAAAAATGACTTCTAGACTCTGAAACTGACTTTTCTTTACTTTAATTCAAAGAGATAAGGTCAAATGGGTGTGTATCACTCTAAATGAAGGTTATTTGAGTGCAGCTAATAGAGACAGCAATTACTTATACAGATTCTTAATCTAAATGTAGCATCTCAGCTCTTAATAAAAAGAATAAATTTCTCTTTTGGTCTGTCTTTTTTAAACTTTTTTTTAAGAGTACAGATCTACGAAGCTATTGCGGCTCTTTTCTGGCAATATGTCAGCTAAGTTTAAATTTTTGCTTGTTTTTTTTACTCTTCGATGATATTTTTTGAGTCTTCGATTGACTTGGTTGTTGCTGTTGTTAACTTGGGTAAAATCGAACCTATTAATGGAATGAGCATTATAACTGAGCATCAAATCAAATAAAACGGCTGAAAACGCTGTTGTTTTAGAATAAAGACGAAGCAAATAACGTCATAGTAAACAATTTAACATATTCAACAAAATTTGAACTAATATTACGGAACAAGTGAGCAACAATTGGGAAAATCAGCTATGTTCACAAAACGTGAAACTCCTAGGAAAATTCAAAAGATAAGTTAAATTTTTCTCCGCTCGATAGCACTCCTAACTTTCTACGTCAGCTATATCGATCTGATAAAGTGGGTCCGAACAATAAGTGAAAGTGGTTTGATCGAAGTTTAAACTGAATTCTTTTTTCTTATAATCTGCGTAACTACGAAATTAATAGATAAATATAGATATAGAATCGCTGCAACCGTTGTTTTTTGGACAACAGTTTTCAATGCTACTTGTGGCAATATTTTGTGATTTGAATCTTTTGATGGGTTGCATCTGTCATTTTGTCTTCATTCTGCATGAGTTAGAATCGATCGCCGTCCAATCCCACTCCGAAGTTGGGGTAGTCTTGGCTTTTGTGAACTGTGAATGAGTCCACGACTCCTCCCTCGTCTATCGAGTACTGCTCTATCTCTAGAGTTAGTCTGTCCAGTACATTGAGACGAGTGAAGCCATACTGGTTGGTGCGGAACACGGTCCAGTCTGGTTTCTGCAAGAAAGTATCGATGAATAATAAGATTTAAAATGGAAACATTATTTTGCATCCCGTTGATTTAGTTTTTGCCCTTTCAGAAATTGCTGATATCTTGATTCTGGAGTATTATTATGTGCAAGTTGGCTGTATTGGTATATAGTTATGGTAGATACGTTACATATATGCTGGAAGTGTTTTCATCATAGTCCTTGCTCGTATTTTCCAGAATCGAAACTATGGATTTTATCTGATAGGAATACTTAGTAGAGAATTATTCTACCATTGTGAGCCTGGGTTAATTGTCCCAGATTCAATCAGTTCCGTTAAAAATGTATTTTGGCCAATTATGTGTTCTAATGAGCCCACCTCAAACTGAAAGAAGCCTCTGAACTCCCTGCAGCCGGCAGATCCAGTGATAACGTGAACAGGGTACATTGGGTCATCGTACTGGCTGGTGTTGCTCACTTTCTCATATTGGTAGTTGTAGATTGGATATAACCTCTCATAGTTGTGCTCATGAGCGTAGAACTAGAAAGAATAAGAGCAAAAATTTCAGCGAATACGATAAAAGTGGGTGCTTTCACCATGTTTTTGAATTTGACTTGTATCTTCGGAGTAAAACGTGGCCTCAAAAACTTTTATACACCCAAGAGTTTTCGACGCATGAAGTTTTGTCTGTTGTTGTTAATAGCCGCCCTCATTTTCTCAGCCGGCTATTATAGCGCTCCTATTTTTTTTTATAATCCAAGAATTGGATTGTATTGGTGCTATATCTTTTTTTTATTTTTGTAAGATGTTTTCACACTTTTTTCATGACTTTGAGCCTTCAAAACGGGATAAACAGGTGAAGCTCAGCGGGCATCAACATTTCATTAGAGACCCTTAACCGCGTTTAGTTGTCTTTCAAGTACTTGAAGTGGTGAAGCTACTGGGAATGCCGTATTTCAAGGTTAAAAGGTTATTTTTAGGAGTTTTTGAACCCAAAATGTTGCACTTTTTCGCATTTTTTTTCATTTTCCGAATTTTTTGTTGGAGCAGTCTGAAATTGAGGTTTGTAAAAGCTGATAGAGGTCTTTTTCAAGACTTAATCATTTTTTCTGGCCATTTCAAGAGTTATATGTTTTGCTTCTCCAAACAAAAACACCCAAATTTATACTATTTGTCATAATTTGTTTCAAACTTTTTGAAAGAATTTTTGAGTTTGTTAGCCCTACGTGTCAGGAAACCTCATCTAGGGTTTGATAATAGGTTACTGCACAGTTTCTAGTGGTAATGGAATGGTTTTCAACTTTTTAACTTTACGAATTCTACCAATTGTTTTAATAAAAATTGCATTTTTCAAATTTTCTGACCTTTTTTGTCATTATTCGAGTTTTCTAGCCCCAGGGGGCAAGAAACCTCATCTAGGGTTTGATAATAGTTTACCGAAACATTTTTATTGCCCATGAAATGGTTTTCAACATTTTAATATCATAATTTTTTCCAACATTTTTTTTATAAAACTTGCAATTTTTTAAAAATTTTTGTCATTTATTAGGTTTCTCTAAAATGAACGACCAAGGAATCTCCTCTAGTTTTTGATGACAGGCTACTGCATAATTTCTAGTGGCAATGGAGAAAGTGTTTCAAGATTTTATTATTAAAACTTTTAGCAATTTTCAAGTTTCCGAAATTTGTTTTTTTTCGTCAGTAACCGGGGAAACTCCTATAGGGTTTGCTAGTATGTTTTTGCATAGTCTTTATTGGCAAAAAATACTTTTCAGTTTTTTAATATTGCAATTGCAAGCAATTTTTTTAAAGCTTGCAATTTAAAATTTTTTGTCTTCAAACTTTTTGATTTTTTTGTCATTTTCTGAAATTAACGATCTTTACTGATCAACGAAACTTTTAAATGTTATAGACAAGTTACATGACAGAACTCCAGAGACCAAAAATTTCACTTCTCAATTTTTGAAACATGTGTCATATTTCGCGAATTTATCTAACTTTAGTGGCAAATTAATCTCTTTCAAGGCTATTGCCTTCAGGTTAAAAGCTTCAAGTGTTTCAGCAATGAATATCTTATTTTGTTTGTTTGATTCTTTTAGTTTCTCAACATTTCAGATTTTGTCTTTTTGGCTGGGTTTGTTCAATTGATCTGCTGGTCAGGTAAATAAGGTCTGTTTTTCATTCAATTCCTTGGATTGTATTTCAGGACTTGTCCTGCTATGTTTTTTTTACTTCGTCGAATAAAAAAATGTTTCGCTTTACCTCATTTTGCCGCTTTTTCAACATTTTGCGTGATATCTTTTTGACTTCTCTAGGCTAGTTTCTCTCTTCTCTCATTCTGCTAAAAGTGATTTTGAACATCAGTTGCTCAGCAAAGTAATTCAAAATGAACAGAGTCAGTATAAAAAATTGCAGTCAGAAATAGAAACGGGATAAACCCATAAAGCCCAATTTTAGATGCCCTCTATTTGAACGTCGTTCCTGTTAGTCTTAGTTACCATCTCTAATGCTTATTGGTATTGATAGTAGCCCCTGTAGCCTCTCTCTAAGAAACAGAAGTACGTTATGTTCAACTACAAAATGCCATCAAAATAAATCGGACTTAAAAAATGTTTTTGTACAAACATCTTTTTTTTCAATATCTTCTATTCTTTCAATCCCAATCATGCTTATTGGAATCAACGGCGGCTGTTTTCCGGCAATCTGCCGGGTATGTTTTTTAAATGCACCGTTAGAGTACCTTATTACTTATCAACTATTCGAATTTTAATATTTGAACTCACCTGGACATCGACTCCGTTCTCTAGGAAAAGTTGCTCCAACTCGTAAAGCAGCGTTCCATTGTCACCCTTCAGTCCAATGCGCATTGGGTTGTCTTTCCTCCTGTTTAATAGCAAGATTTTTAAGGCTTTACTTTGCTTCAGTGCAGTACACGGTTAAAGGGAACAATATTTTGAAACAAAATTGCCGGATAAAGCCCGGTGATTAAGTCATAGTGCATTAGGTTATCAAAATTCTTTAGAGCGATTGCTAGATGGTATTAGTATTCAGCCTATGAGCCATAAATTAAGAAGCTGAATTAAATCTGGAAAGGAATCCGATGCTTTTCTTAAAGCTGCTTCACGATCAGATCAAGTAGCTTTTACCTGCACGCGGTGATAGGATTAATTGGACTGCAATACATAGGTCGATGAGCTAGAGCTATGATCCAGGGTCTGGCTGCTCGTGATTCTTGGGTATTGGCTTTAGCAAGGTCTTCGACTATCCAGTTGTATTGAGCCTATTAAAAATGATCCAATTTTTAGAACCAGTTGGAATAAAGGAGCCTAAAACTTGAAAACAATCATGGGGCTACTTTTTGTAATTTGATTTAATCGAGCATTGGGATATTTTAAGACTGTTCTACAAGTCTTCAATTTTTATCAAACCAAGTTATTCGCTATCTAGGAAGTGCACTAAGTACCTGAGCCTGCCCGGTTCCGAAATTGGTGAAGAAGTAAAACTCGGCACTGAACACGATAAAGTGAATTGGTCCCATGTCAAAGCTGTGGTAGAACACACTTGGTGGAGGACCAGTGAAACGTCCACTAAAACATTTTTGAATTTTTCCGAACAATAAAAAATATTTGTCTTTTAAAATTTTCTATATGAATTTAGTTATCTTTGCTTTCTTTTCTGATTTGCGTTTAAATTATTTCAAAGGGCTCGGAAATTGTTCTGAAATCTGTTGGTCACTCAAATTTGTACCCTTGCAATGCAATTCTGAATTGCGTTTGGTTCTCTTGACCTCCAAACTGGAGCTTTCACATTAGTTAATGGAAAGAGATTCTCACCTGTATTCTGAGAAGTTGTTGTGATGTTCGTGATTACCAACACAAAAATTGTAGGGCAATTTGGTAGCCACCGGTTGGATCAAATCCATGAAAATGTCTCCCTTAGCACCAAAGAATCCGTTCATATTGTACGCAAAGTCACCTGAAAGCAAAACTTATCAGTTAAGTTTGGAACAATGGTGGTCTATGTTGAAATGTTCTCAGTACCCTTCTTGAATTAGATTTATTGTTAAAAGCCTCATCTTCTCAGCCGGCTATTATAGCGCTCCTATTTTGTTTTTTAATAGCCGCACAGCGATAGCTGGGGCTATTATTGGCCTTCTCTTGGTTTTTTTTACAATTCAAAGAATTTGAATTGTATTGGGGCGCTGTCTTTTTACGACTCGAAGAGGAGTATTGGAGAAGTCCTTTTTTTTTAATCAATTTTATTGGAGTGAATTTTTAAGCGGGAAATGAAACGCGTAAAAAAATTTGGAGTGATTTGGTTGCTGAACAAAAGTGAAGAGCGGAGCGAAAAGAGGGTGGTTTTTTGTTCATACCGCTGTTTTTGAGAGAGCGAGAAAGTGATGCGTGAAAAAATTTTCTCTGAGCGAGCGAAATTTTTTTGTTCACGTGCGGCTTTTAAAAGCAGGTTTTTTGCAATTTTTCTTGTTTATGAGGTTTGATTATGATATTGTATTGGATTTGAGCTCGTTCTGATAGGAATTGAAGGTTTCAAGTAGTTAATTTGAGTTTTATGCAATTTTGGAGGTTTTTGATCAGTTTTGGTGATTTTTCGACGAAATTTAATGTATTTTGGCCTTTTATTTTGTTTTAATGCTTTAAGTGCAATTTTCATAGAAGCTCGTTACTCAAGGAATATCAGCGATACAAATTGATTACAATTTTGTTGGTATAAAACATTTTTTCTGAGGAAAAATGACAGAAAAATTGAGAATTTTTTAACCAGTTTTTTAAATTTTTTGCTTCTTTTCGTTTTTTTTTTTCAATCGTAGACAATTTTATTAACTTGTTATGACTTGCCCATCATTTCTCGAGCAGTTCTTTGCGCTATTTGCTCAAAGTAACTTCATTTGGCTTTATTTTTTCTTGTAAAATTTAAAAAACACCTTACTTTTTCTCGTTTTTTTTTTGTTTAATTTGGTTTTAAATGTCGTTTCTATTCTTCCTCAACCTTTGAGAGCATTTGGGGAGTTTTCTAGTGGAATTCAGTTGTGTTAGCTCTTTTGGATGTCTCTCATTTTCATTAATATTAGTTTCGAGTTGTTTTTGTTAAAGAAAATCGAGTAAATCAGAGCAAATTTTGGCCACTTTTTGTCATTTTCTAAGTTTTTTTTGCCTATTTCTTCCAATTTGATGTTTTTTGCTGGCAACTTTTTCCCAATAAGGAGCATTTTTGTAGGTGTTCATACTATGAATTTTCACTTGAAGTCTTAGCAGGGCAGTTTTCATTTAAACAAATTATAAAAAACTCTAATTCGTCAAAGAGTTTTTCTTAGTCTTTTTTATTTTGTTGTTTAACGTTTCTCTGCAAGTACTAGGTGGGCGATTGATCTAGCCAAATATATAACTAATTGATTTCTATGAGTTATGGGTGGGAAGTTGCATGTTATCTTTTTATAGAGAATTTTCTTTGGATTTTTAGAGAATAATTTTTTTTTGATTTTGTCCTTTGTGAAGTTTCCAGTTCTCCAGTCTTCTCTTTGTGAATTGGTTACACTGTCTGTCGATTGCTAATATGCTGGTGATGCATCTGATTAGTGAGAGTAGTCAGATTTCTACTTCGAGTCGTTTCCGGAATTCTTCCGGCTATGTTTTTTTTAAGATCTGTTCACACATATTCATGATTTTTGAAGTCAAATTGGAGTGGTGATTTTGGTCACGCCGAAACAGGAAATGGAGCGAAAAAGCGAGTGGCTTTGCGGCGTGAATTTTTTTCGCTCTAATTTTAAAGTAGAGTGAGAAAATGGTGTTTGAACAAAAATTCGGTTTCTCGGTAGTGGTTTTTTGTTCACATGCGGCAATTTCACTCTGATTTTTACTGTTTTTTTTCGAATTTTTGGATCGGATTTTTTTCTAAATGGTTTTCCCAATCCATTCACAGCTCATTCTAGGCCTAGTTTTTTGTTTGAATTGAATTTTCATTTCTCGCTAGTTGTTTTTTGGTTCACATGCGGCATTTTGACATTGATTTTCTGTTTTTTTTTCTTATTTTTTTATCTGATTTTTTAAAAAATGGTTTTCTCAATTCACTCATAGTCCACTCTTGGTCTAGTTTTTCTGTTTAGTCAATGAAAATTCTTTGAATTGTACGTCAGGACTTGTCCTGCTATGTTTTTTTATTTCGTCGTCATGATTTTTGTTACGACCATATGACGTCACAGCAACTTTTTGTTCATTCGTTCATGCAATTTCAACTGAATTGCATGTGTGACGTCATTTTTCGCTCTTAGTGGAGCGAGTTTTTTGTTCATGCGCGTGATTAAATTTTTGGTCACACTTGACTTACCTCACTCTCAAAAATGACTTCCTCACTTTGAAATTGAATTTTATTTACTTTAATTCAAAGATATAATGTCAAATGGGTGTGTGTCACTCTAAATGAAGGTTATTTGAGATCAGCCAATAGAGGCAGCAGTAACTTATACAGATTTTGAATCAAAATATAACAGATCAGCCTTCAATGAAAAGACGACTTTTTTGGTCTGTCTTTTTTACTGTTTTGTTTAGACTGCCGATCTACGAATCTATTGCGGCTATTTTCTGGCAATCTGCCAGCTATGTTTTACTTTGTCGAACTTTTTTTTCGCTTCACCCATTTTGCCGCTTTTTCGACATTTTGCGTGAAATCTTTTTGACTTCTCTGGGCTAGTTTCGCTCTTCTGTCATTCTGCTCAAAGTCCTTTTAAACAGCAGCTGCTCAGCAAAGCAATTCAAAATGAAGAGAGTCAGTATAAAAAAAATCAAAGTCAAATATAAACGGTATAAACCCATAAAGCCCATTTTTAGATGCCCAGTACTTGAACTTTGTTCTCATAAGTTTTAGTTGCTATCTATAATGCTCATTGGTATTGATGCTAGACCCTGTAGCCTCTCACTGAGAGACAGGAGTATGTTCAATTACGAAATGACATCAAAATAAATCGCACTTAAAAATGTTTTTATACCGATATCAATTTTTGTTGATATTTTTAATAGCCGCCCTCATCTTCTCAGCCGGCTATTATAGCGCTCCTATTTTTTTTTACTTCGTCGAATAAAAAAATGTTTCGCTTTACTTCATTTTGCCGTTTTGAATATCAGTTGCTCAGCAAAGCAATTCAAAATGAACAGAGTTAGTACAAAAATGGATGTCAGAAATAGAAACGGGATAAACCCATAAAGCCCAATTTTAGATGCCCGCTATTTGAACGTCGTTCCTATAAGTCTTATTTACCATCTCTAATGCTTGTTGTTATTGATAGGAGCCCCTGTAGCCTCTCTCTAAGAAACAGAAGTATGTTCAACTAAGAAATGCCATCAAAATAAATCGGACTTGAAAAAATGTTTTTGTACAAAAATCTTTTTTTTTCAATATCTTCTATTATTTCAATCCCAATCATACTTATTGGTATCAACGGTGGCTATTTTCCGGCAATCTGCCGGGTATGTTTTTTTATTGAAATGCAACTTTTGTTAACCAGTTTTTGGACTGCAACTGGGCTCCGACAATATATGTTGAGGTACCCAGTGTGAAGGCTGTTACAGACTCTTAAGAGCGAAAGATTAGTTGATGAGTTAGAAATGCTGAGCCAACACATTCAAATCAAAATTTTTGCGCATGTACCATTGAGCCAATAATTGTTATCTGGTGAGTTTTTGCACTCTCTGAGTTGTTGATTGAAAGCCGCCCTCAGCCTCTCAACGACTTTTGTTTAGACGCTCTTTTTCAATAGTTTGAATTGCATTGGGGCGCTGTCTTTTTTTCTAAGATCTGGTCACGTTTTCATGATTTTTGAAGTCAAATTCCAGTAGTGATTTTGGTCACGCCGGAACAGGGTGGAGCGGAAAAGCGAATGGTTTCGTGGCGTGAAATTTTTACGCTCTAATTTTAAAGTAAAATGAGAAAACTGTGTTTGAACAAAATTTGGCTTTCTTGCTAGTGGTTTTTTTTTCACTTTGATTTTTACTGTTTTTTCAATTTTTTTGATCGGATTTTTTTCTGAATGGTTTTCCCAATCCATTTATAGTTCATTCTAAGCCTAGTTTTTTTAATTCGAACAAATTTTCATTGCTCGCTAGTGGTTTTTAGTTCATCGTGCGGCATTTTGACATTGATTTTCTGTTTATTTTTTATCCGACTTTTATAGAAATGGTTTTCCCAAATCACTCATAGTCCGTTCTAGGTCTAGTTGTTTTATTCAAAAATTTTTTGAATTGTACGTCAAGACTTGGCCTGCTATGTTTTGTTTAATTCGCTTTACCTTTTGATCACGTTTTTTGTTTTCAAAAGTCACGATTTTCACACTTGACTTCTGGCTTACTTCACTCACTGTTTCAACTGAATGTATTTTAAATTCTTTTAGGCATTCAATTTTGCAATGTGGTGAATACCGTCAAAGTCAAAAGATCGAAATCAAAAGACAGGATAAACCGATAAAGCCCGGTAATCAAGTCATTGAGAATTTGGTTATCAAAGTTCATTAGTGTTTGCTAGCTGACATTGCTATTAAGTTTTCAGTTTAGAAGCTGAATTAAGTATAGTTTTAGAATCCAACTGAAACTACACGACAAATCAGAACATTTTTGGACAGTGAAAAAAAAGTCGGGCAATGTATCTCCTTTTTATAGCTGCGAAGCTGTAAGCTGAGCGGTGCTATATTGCGGTGCTCTTGGTTTTTTACAATTCAAAGAATTTGAATTTTGTTGGGGCGCTGCTTTTTTTTAAGATCTGTTCACACATTTTCATGATTTTTGAAGTCAAATTGGAGTAGTGATTTTGGTCACGCCGAAACAGGAAATGGAGCGAAAAAGCGAGTGGTTTTGCGGCGTGAACTTTTTTCTCTCTAAACTTAAAGTACAATGAGAAAACGGTGTTTGAACAAAAATTTGCTTTCTCGCTGGTGGTTTTTTGTTCACATGCGGCAATTTCACTTTGAGTTTTGCTCTTTTCTCGATTTTTTTGGATCGGATTTTTTTCTAAATAGTTTTCCCAATCCATTCATAGTCCGTTCTAGGTCTAGTGTTCTGTTTAGTCGATGAAAATTCTTTGAATTGTACATCAGGACTTGTCCTGCTATGATTTTTTGTTTCGTCGTCTGACGCTCTTTTTCATTGTACACTTCTTCACACAGCAAAGTCGAAATAGTCAAATTTTCTGATTGACTTTCACCTCACTAACAGGGTTTTCGCGCGTGACGTCATTTCTCATGCTCTCTCTAGCAAGGTTTTAAGTTCATTTGCGTGATTAGATGTTATTCATACATGACATACATCATACATCACTTGGTTATTATAGCTGAGAAGCTGTAAGCTGAGCGAAGCTATATTGGGGTGCTCTAGTTTTTTTTTGTTTCGTTGTCTGACGCTCTTTTTTCGTTTTACATTTGTTCACACAGCAAAGCTGAAAAAATCAAATTTTCTGAATGACTTCTTCCTCTCACTAACGGCATTTGCGCGCGTGACGTCATTTCTCACTCGCTTTAGCGAAAGTTTTTAGGTTATTTGGGTGATTAGATTTTGATCATACGTGACTTACCTCACTCAATAAAATGTCTTCTGCAATTTAAAACTTAATTTTACTTTCAATTAGTTTAAGGTTAAAGGAACTCATATGTGCAGTTAAGGTCCTTAATAAAAGGCTTCTGTGCAATCAATTTTGTCAAGCTTTTTTAATTTATCGCTGAATGTTTTTGTACCTAGCTTTTTGAGCGGCGTCGGTTTTTTCAATTTAGATCTCTGAATCTCTTTCAATCTCTATTATACGGCACGCAAGTCTATTCTTTCGCAGCTATTCCGGTAATCTGCCGGCTATGTTCTTTTTCTGTTTCAATGCTCATGTGCGTCAACGGCGGCTATTTTCCGGCAATCTGCCGGCTATGTTTTTTGTTGCGACTTGTGTCACCAGAGTCCTTTCTACACTACACTCACCGATATGAAAAATGAGGTCGTACATGTTCTTGTCCACATCTTGTTGCAGTTTGGGCAGACTCACGTGATTGGCAGCTCCCATGTCACCATATATGGCAAGTCTGGGATTCCACGTCTGTCCGCTGGTAGTGGAGTAATCGGGGAATGTTTTGAAGTGAAAAGTATCGCTGTCTTGCAAACCACTGCGCACGTAGTAGTCTGAAAAGGGAAATGTTGAAAAGAACTACCTGCATATTATGGTATTTTTCATTACTGATATCCTAAGCGATTGGTTGGTGATCGTTTGCTATTCGCCTTCTAATTGGTTAGAGTTGACAGTCTTAAGTTCTAATGGTCATAATAGCTCAACGGATTTTTGATTTCATTACGAACTGTTTTAAAGTGATTGCAGTTGTCAGATAAATTTAATTCAAAGAACTCCAACTCGATCTACGAAGAGGAAATACTCACAATAAGTAGTGTTAGGTTCCAGGGGTTGCATTGTAGCTCTATATGTGTAAGTTGTCCGATTGATAAATCCAAAATTGACGATAGTCGTGTGCACCAATGGTGTCATTGTGGCTTTGAGCGTCATGGGTGAGTTAAACTCTCCATCGGGGTAGAATATAACAAATCCTCGCCCAACGTCTATTAGGGTTGTCCACGTTACAAACATGGACGTAATATCGCCTTGAAAACAACTGAATATATACTTCACACTTGATAGAAGGTTGTTTTAAGTTTACCTGTAATGAAGATGCTGAAAACAATTGCAGCTTCAACCTTATTCAACTTGTTTTTCTAGATTTTTTGTAGAAATATTGCGTAGAATCATGTAAACTACAATGCGTTTATGGCTGAATAATTTCCGCAGAGTAATGTTTCTCGTTACATTTAGTAGACCACGAAAGACTTTTCTTTATTGTGGAGGCTGAGTTTTGTTTGTTTGTTTACCTGTGAACGAGAGATGGATTTGTCGTGGTTTATCAGGAGACAGCCTGGTCACAGCTTCTCGTGTCTCATCAGGTTGTTCTGTACCTCCGTGGGATTTAGATCCTCCAAATAATGTTGCTACAATGACCAAAATCTGCACTGCCTTAACTGAAATCATTGTGATTCAAGTAGTAATTAAGTGTTTTAAATGGGACTTTTTCAGGAAGCTGACTTTTTTTATATGTTGAATTGAGCGGAAGATGTCAATTAAGATTCAATGTTTTTGTCAATTACAGGAGTTATAATTCTGGCTGTCTTGTTGGTCGAACTATTTTGGTTTGCTGTTCCCGAATTGTTTTATTTACAAGAAGCTACAAGCATTTAGCTCAAGATATTTGCTCACAAATGTCGTAAGTGTCAGTAATTCTTGGCATTATTCATAGTGTTTAGGTAAATCATAAGAGCAACTGCTTATTTGGAAGATGGCTATTATAGGCTATGAATGGAATTCATCTGATCATAAAGGAGATATTGTCGTCAGCGCGCCTCGTAACTTTACTGCTCTGATTAGCTAGGTGCTCGATGGGGTTTGATCCAAAAGATTCATTCATTAAAATTCAGCGAGTACAGTCCACAGAAATTAATGTATATGAGTTAAAGGCGAATAAAAATTTTCATAATTTGATTAGACGTGCTTCTTTATTCTCCCATCTAACGTAGAATTTGCCATCGTGTCATCTACCGTAGAATTTTAAAATTGATTGTACCCGCAATTTCCCTCGGATTAATATCAGTTGTAAATTACTGCGAAGTGTTCTCTTATACATGTGAGTTCATTGTCAAGTAGTGGCGGCATTGATCAACAGTTGTATGTTTGTTGGTGTGTTTTAGATCCTCAAGCAGAATCCTTTTTGGTGGACACACCAGAGACATGATGGAAAGCTGTGGAATTTGAATAATTACAGGACTGACATGATCCAGGCACTCGGAGGAGTCGAGGGAATCCTGGAACACACCTTGTTCAAGGTACTTTTGTCGAGTACTGTAGTCCGCGAACTTCGAGAGCTTTAAAAAGACAAAAATCTAGTTCCCCGAGATACAATGAAGCAGATAACAATGTACATAACAAAATCGGGAATCGGAATTTGATAATTTTTCTGGGTGTCTGGGATAGGGTATTTGGAAGTTGCTGAATGTATGAATGTTTTGACGTCCTCAAATATCTGGTCGGATCTTCTGAGCGAACTTCCAAATAAGGCGAACTGTATCCTCAGTTTTATTAAGCTATTACCTTTTTTGTAGTTAACGGTGACGTGCCAACAGGGATTTTGCTGAATATATTTACTTTAACTGAATTTGTTTACAGGGAACCTACTTCCCAACATGGGAGGGTCTTTTCTGGGAGAAGGCGAGTGGATTCGAGGAGAGTATGAAATTCAAGAAACTCACCAATGCACAGAGGGGTGGTCTAAACCAGATCCCCAATCGCCGATTCACTCTCTGGTGGTCGCCCACAATCAACAGAGCTAACGTTCGTTAATCTCAATTTATGCTGGAATCTCTTACCAAAGTTCCTTGGTTGGATGAGATCTTTGTTACGAACCCCGTTACAACGCTTAGTTTTATAGCAATTGGCTGTAAGACTTTGTTTTTTATTGCTCTCGAACTAAGTTGGAGGCAATTATTTTAATGCAAGTTTATTACTGGAACGTTTTTGCGCTTTTTGTTCTTGAGCTTTCTTCTCTCTCAAGTGACTTTTTCACGCTTGTTTTCTGAATTTTCGTGTGATGTCAATTGCCTTACGCAGAAGCTTTGCTGCTCACATAAAGGTGATTTGAATTGTATTGGGTTACTGTTTAATAGCCACCCTCATCTTCTCAGCCGGCTATTATAGTGCTCCTATTTTTTTACAATTCAAAGGATTTGAATTGTATTGTGGCGCTGTCTTTTTTTAAGATCTGTTCACACATTTTCATGATTTTTGAAGTCAAATTGGAGTGGTTATTTTGGTCACGCCGAAACTGGAAGCGGAGCGAAAAAGCGAGTGGTTTTGCGGCGTAAATTTTTTTCTCTAATTTTGAAGTACAGTGAGAAAACGGTGTTTGAACAAAAATTCGCTTTCTCGCCTGTGGTTTTTTGTTCACATGCGACAATTTCACTTTGGTTTTTACTGTTTTTCCGATTTTTTGGATCAGATTTTTTTCTAAATAGTTTTCCCAATCCATTCATAGTCCGTTCTAGGTCTAGTGTTCTGTTTAGTCAGTGAAAATTCTTTGAATTGTACGTCAGGACTTGTCCTGCTATGATTTTTTGTTTTGTCGTCTGACGCTCTTTACAGTTTTTTGATTTTTTGGATCGGATTTTTTTCTAAATGGTTTTCCAATCCAATCTGTTCCAGGTCTAATTTTTAATTGCTCTAGAACGCAGTTCATAGCAATTTTTGTGAACCTGTGCGTCTTTTTTGTTATGCAAATTTTTCGCTTGACAATTTTGCGCTTTTCTTCTGGAAATTCTTTGACTTCTCAAGTGACTTTTTCACGCTTTCGTTCATCATTTTTGAGTGATCACTAGTGCTCCGAAGTAACGCTTGTTGCTAATATAAAATCGGTTGCAGTGGTTAGTGAGAGTGGCCATGGATCTGGAGGTCAGTGGTTCGAATCCCGCTGGGGTCGAGGTTTTTTGCACACATAAAGAAAAATTGATCTTACTAAAGACCATTAATTAAATTGCCTCTCCTATCGCTCAGGGGCAATTCTTCCGACATTTGTCGGTTTATGTTTTGTGTAGTCAATGAAATTTCTTTGAATTGTACGTCAGGACTTGTCCTGCTAAGTTTTTTTTTACTCCGTCGAACTTTTTTTTCGCTTTACCCATTTTGCCGCTTTTTCGACATTTTGCGTGAAATCTTTTTGACTTCTCTAGGCTAGTTTCACTCTTCTGTCAGCCTGCTCAAAGTCCTTTTTAACAGCAGCTGTTCAGCAAAGCAATTCAAAATATAGAGAGTCCGTATAAAAATCCCTTAAAGCCCATTTTTAGATGCGTGGTACTTGAACTTTGTTCTCATAAGGTTTAGTCGCTATCTATGATGCTTATTGTTATTGAAACTAGACCCTGTAGCCTCTCACTGAGAGACAGGAGTATGTTCAATTTGGAAATGACATCAAAATAACTCGCACTTAAAAATGTTATTATACAAAAATTAATTTTTGTTGATATTTTCTATTCTTTCAATCCCAATAGAGTTATGGGAATCAACGGCGGCTATTTTCCGGCAATCTGCCGGGTATGTTTTTTCTTAAGATCTGTTCACACATTTTATGATTTTTGAAGTCGAATTGGAGTGATGATTTTGGTCACCTCGGAATATGAAGTGGAGCGAAAAAACTGCGTATTTCAATGACTCCAAGAATTTGCAATCCGTGCTTGAAGCTGTGAGTGAGGTAAATCAGTAGTCAAACGTTAGAATGATGACTTATGTAACAACGGGCCTACAATTCAAAGAATTTTCTTTGAATGAATTAAAAGCTAGACCAAGAATAGACTATGAATGGAGTGAAAAACTATTTAGACAAAAATCCAATCATAAAAATTGAGAAACGATAAATCGACTTTGTTTTTTACTGCTTTTTCTAGTTTTTTATTAATAGCCGCAAAGCGGTAGTGGCTATTATTGGGGACATGATGGTTTTTGTTTTAATTTGTCGTCTCCATCAATGATTCATACGACCTGACTTCTTGGAATTGAATTTTAGTGACCTCTACTGCTTTGCAGTTGAACTTTGTGTAAGTGACGTCATTTGTTCTGCCTTTAGATCAATTTCGTGAATTACCTGACTCAAAAAATGACTTTTGACTTCACTTATGGAACTTTTAAATTTTATGAACAATTACTAGTTAAAGATCAATTGTGTGCATCCAAGTAGTGCCAAACGTAATTGCCTCAATTCTTGAGTATAGAGTCTTTAGTTTTTTATTTAGAATATTAAATTTGAAAAAACTGTATTGGGACTGTTGCCTTGTAGAGCGGATGTGTCTCATGAAAATGACAGTCCTAAATCTAACCCAAAAAGTCTAGTGGTCTATTAAAGGACTGGTGGTCAATCAGTCATCTTGATTCTTTAGTTGTTTCAATTCCATGGAGGACAACAAGTCCAATCCATTCATAGTCCAATAAGTCTAGTTTTTTGTTCAGTCAATCAAAATTATGTGAATTGTTTCAGGACTTGTCCAGCTATGTTTTTTACTTCGTCAATCAAAAATATTTTTTGCTTTACTTTATTTCACAGCTTGTTCAAAATTTTGCATGAGATCTTTATGGCTTCTCTAGGCTAGTTTCATTCTTCGCTAATTCTGCTAAGTTATTTTAAACATCGGTTGCTCAGCAAAGCAATCTGAAGTAAACATCAGTAGAGAAAATGGGTTCAAAATAGAAACGCGATCGGACTAGGTTAAAAGATCAACCTCCTTCGTAATCAGGGACTAGGTTAAAAGAGCAACCTCCTTCGTAATCAGGGACGAGGTTAAAAGATCAACCTCCTTCGTAATCAGGGACTAGGTTAAAAGATCAACCTCCTTCGTAATCAGGGACTAGGTTAAAAGACCAACCTCCTTTGTAATCAGTTACCAAACGTGAAAAACGTCAATTTAACTCTCTATTGAGGATAAGATCATTCACTGTTATTGTAATACTTTGTTTGGCTGTTTTTTTTGTTACCGTTATTTCTCAATCAATTACTTTTTAATTACCAGAGATGTAGTAGTTTAGCATTGCTTTCAATTGATTGTCATGCATTCGGATTAATATAGAGAGCTGTAGACGTAAAACGGTGCATGGGTTAGGGAAAAAAGAGCAAATTTTGTTGCAATATTCTTAAGTCTGAAACATCAGTTTAATTTTCAACATGTTTCGAATTTCGGTAGAAAAAAAGCTTAGAAAATCTAAGCTAAAAGAACCTAAAATTAACGGGAATTAGGATCTAACTAGATGACTTGCTAACGTTCAAACGTTGATTAGGGTCAGGTTTTTTCGATTAAGTGCGACAACAATTATTCCATTTGAGTTTGAATCATTTTTTAATGAATCGGAGAGATAAAATGAAAACATGTAATTTTTAATTGCCTGCAATTTCTATGCCAATTTATATTCTTGAGTATTGAAGAAAGTGATTTATTGAGCAGCTTCTGCTGTTTTGAAAGCTTTTTTGCACGATATCTTGAAACAATAAACAACTGAAACTGATGATGACTTTTGTATTTTTAATAGCTGCCGTCAGCGTCTCAACGGCTATTATTTAGGCGCTCTCCTTTTTTTAAAATTCGCTCTACCTTTTGAACTCGTTTTTCTTTTTACATAAGGCACGCCTTTCACGTTTGACATCTGACTTACTTCACTCAATGTTTTAACTGAATGGATTTTAAATTCTTTAACGTATTGAATTACGTAATGTAGTGAATACTGTCAAAGTCAAAAGATCAAAATCAAAAAAGACGGGATAAACCGATAAAGCCCGGTCATTAAAACATTGAGAATTAGGTTATCAAAATTCTAGTTTGCTGGCTGTCATTTTGGCATTAAGCTTTCAGTTTAGACGCTGAATTAAGAATAGTTTTGGAATCCAACTGAAAGTGAACGCCAAACTAGAACACTTTTTGACACTAAAAGAAAACAAAAGAAAAAATCGTGTCAGTTTATCTCTTCTTTTTAATAGCCGCGAAGCGATAGCTGAGGCTATTATTGGCCGTCTTGTTTTTTTTATTACGTAGTCAATAATTTTGTTACGAAATAATGACGCCACAATCACTTCTAATCTGTTTTTTGTTCATTCGTTCATGCAATTTCAACTGAATTTTGTGCTTGACGTCATTTTTCACTCTCAGTAGAGCGAGTTTTTCTTTCATTTGCATGATTGAATTTTTTGGTCTCACATGACTTACCTCGTTGAATGGTTTTACCAATCCGTTCATAGTTCATTCTAGGCCTAGTTTTTTGTTAGAACCAAATATACATTTCTCGCTAGTGGTTTTTTGTTCTCTCTAGCGGCATTTTTACATTGATTGTTTTTTTTTAAATTTTATCTGAATTTTTTTGAGAGGGTTTTTCCAATTCACTCATAGTCCGTTGTAGGTCTAGTGTTTTGTTTAGTCAATAAGAATTCTTTTAATTGTACGTCAGGACTCGTCGTCTCCATGGACGATTCTTACGACCTGACTTCTTGGAAATCTTTTTCAGTGTTTTGAGTGACTTCTACTGCTTTGCAGTTAAAATTTGCGTACGTGATGTCCTTTCTGCTTTTAGGTCAATTGGGTGGCTTACCTCGCTAAAAAATGACTTCTGAACTCACTTATGGAAAATTAAATTTTATGAATTTTGCTTCGACTTTTTGGGTTAAAGATCAATAGTGTGCATCTAAGTAGTGCCAAACCTATATGACCTAGTTTTTGAGTATTAGTGTTGAGTTTTTGATTTCGAATATCAGTTTTGAAAATGCAATTTTAGAGATTTTTCCTTGTAGACCGTATATGTCATAAATTGACAGTCCGAATCTAACCCAAAAAGTCTAATGGTCTATTCAAGAACTGGTGGTCGATCTGTCTATCTTATTTTTTAGTTGTTTCAACTCATGGAAGGCCACAAGCGTCTATCGCAGCTATTTTTCGGTAATCTCCCGGCTATGTTAATACTTTGTCGAATATAAAATTGTTTCGTCATACCAGCTTACCTCGTTTTGCCGCTTTTTAACTTCTTTTGCCTGGTTTCATTCTTCACTCATTCTGCTCAAAATTGTTTTTAAACAGCAATTGATCACCAAAGAAATCTGAAATTAACGTAGTGATTCAAATTAAATCAGGAATGCAATTAGGATAACCCACTAAAACACAATGTTAGATGCACTCTACTTAAGTTTTGGTCTTGCTAAGTTACCATCTCGAATGCTTATTGGTTTTGATACTAGCCCCTGTATTCTCTCATTAAGGAACAGGAGAATGTCTAACTACGAATTGTCTAAAAGAAATGTTCGCACTTCAAACGTGTTTTGTACAAAAATCAATTTTGATTTAGATTCATTTTTTCCTATTCGTTTTTCCAATTCCAATCGAGGTTATGGGAAACAAGGTCGTTTTTACCGGCAATCTACGCGTATAATTTGAATTGATGTTTAATTTGTCTCCGGCAAGTACTGGATGGATGACTAATATACCCGAAGATGTAATGGACATTTTTCTCAGAATGATGGTTGGTATGCTACCATTTGTAGAGTGTTTTATAGAGAAGTTATTTTTCAATTTGTTCTGCATTGTTTGCTTTCCCTTTCCTGGGTTTTATCTTTATGAACCCATTTTGTTAGATTGTCTGTCAAATCGTAATATTTTGTTGGAAACTACTTGTATTACAAGGTCTTGATGGTGTTTGCTAATAGTTTTTCCGACATCGCGACTAAAAATAATTTTTATCAGACGCTTTATTAGTTTTTGTCAGTGTTCTCTCTGTTTTTCCCCGGTTATTGTCTCGAGATGTTCTGTATAATTGTTTAGGAAGTTCATTGGGTCAGCGAAGAGGATCAATTTTCTACCAATTTTCTGGAACATTTTCCGGTGATGGTTTTTTTTTAATTCGCTCTACATTTAGATCACGTTTTTCAGGCCACGATTTTCAAGTTTGACTTGTGACTGACCTCACTCACTGTTTCAACTGAATGGATTTCAAATTCTTTCACTCTTTCAATCAGGGAATATAGTGATAGGGTCAATGTCAAAACAAAATCAAAAGAAACGTTATAGACCGTTAAAGCCGGGTCATTAAGTCTTAGTGCATTATCAAAGCTCAGTAAAGCGGTTGCTAGCTGGCACCATTATTGAGCTTAATAGATTAATTATTGAGCTTAAGAGCTTAATTATTGAGCTTTAATAGTTTGTGCCCGATGTGCATCAAGCGCATCAACGACGGCTGTTTTCCAGCAATTTGCCGGCTATGTTTTCAGTTCAGGAGTATGTATTTTGAGAATCAAGTATAAAAGACTCATGATGAATAACAATAGCTCGTATTGCGTTGACTTCTATTTGATTTTTTTTTAGGTATACGTGGGTTTCCAAGTGCAATTGGATCTGACAGGCATCTTTATGCATGGAAAGATCCCCACACTGAAAATCTCCCTGATCCAGATATTCAGAGCCCATTTGTGGCAGAAGATACACGAGAGTGTGGTCATGGATCTGTGTCAGGTACGTTCAACTCTGTTTGATATCAATATAATTGATTTTTGTTGGAGATTAGATACGATTAAATTTGTAAGCATACGGACTAGTCAGCGATACAAGATTTTTCTCTACCAGGATCAAGATGGTGAACTGAACAGTGAGCTGTTGATTTAAGTTGGGAAGACACTTTTTAGTCTTCCAAAGGGAAACTAATCGGTCGGTCGATTGCCCAACGATGCTTTTGTATTCTCTGAAAAAGAAATTTGATATTGCATAAACAATAGGTTGCATAATGTAGACTGATTTCCAGGTATTCGATCAAGAGCTGGATGCCCTTGAAGTAGAGACGGTCCAGAAAGAGACTATCCATCCCAGAAAGAGTTACAAGATGAACAGCTCCTGTGCTGATATACTCTTATTTGCTGCGTATAAGTGGAATGTGTCAAGACCATCTCTACTAGCAGACTCAAAGTAAGAACCTTCTATTCTATTTATTTTTTTGCAGTTTTTCGAAAAACAAATGTAAAAAATGAGCTCTGTATGAATGTCTGAGTATGGCGTAGCCTATAAAAGTACTGTCATAAAGATCTGTTCTTTCGTTAATTTGGAGCTGGGTTTTTCCGGAAAATAACTTTGAAGGCCAAAGTATCCAACATAAGTTTTGATTTCTTTTTCAATTGTCTCTTCTGTGTCTGTTGTAGAGATGTGGAGGATGGGTCAACTAGTCAGAAGTACTGGATCGACATTCAGTTGAGGTGGGGTGACTATGACTCACACGATGTGGAGAGATACGCCAGGGCTAAGTTCCTGGACTACACCACAGACAACATGTCCATCTACCCCTCACCCACCGGAGTGCTCATTGCCATTGATCTGGCATACAATTTACACAGGTAGAACTCATAAACTGTGCAACAGTAAGAGTTTCTTTCTTTTTATCCTTGTTATGGACGAAATGATCAAGTCAAGAAATCTCGACTTTAAAAACTTTTTATGCGACTGTTAGACCGTTTAAATGAAATGAGAACGCAAGTAATATGTTTTTGTATCTGCAGTGATGTTCCAAAATCTCGAGCAAGATGGTAAGATGGTGTTTTAAGAAACTGAATTGCACAAAATTACATAAAGAGTTCGGATTACAACAATATGACATGAAATTCCCGCGTTGTCGAAAAATACTTTTCGGCGCGGATCAGTTGTCTGCAAATTTGATATTAAACATGGCTTGATAATATAATGCGACGTTTTTGTTGTTTCAGTGCGTATGGTAACTGGTTCAGAGGCTCAAAGGTCCTCATCCAACAAGCAATGGCCAAGATCATGAAAGCAAATCCTGCTCTCTACGTACTCAGAGAACGAATCAGAAAAGGCTAGTATTATGCGTACTTCGAAATGACCATCCAATGAAACATTGCAGTTTCCTAATGCCTGATTTTTTCATTTCTTGTACGAGTTTAGAATTGAACGAGCAATTGAGATCAAGTTTTTCCTAGAATTGGAGATTCCTAGTATAGGAAAGTTTTCCTAAGTCTAAAATGTAAGTAATCCTCTTTTTTAGGTCTCCAACTGTACAGCAGTGAGCCGACAGAGCCCTACCTCTCTTCTCACAACTACGGAGAGCTGTTTTCTAATCAGATAATCTGGTTTGTGGATGACACTAATGTGTACAGAGTCACTATCCACAAGACATTTGAAGGAAACTTAACCACTAAGCCAATCAACGGAGCCATCTTTATATTCAATCCGAGGTGAGAGGAAAGTGTTTTTTAAAGCGTAATCTAGTCTAATCTAAAATCTAATGTCAAATGTAACACAAACTATTTCTGTTTAATAAATAGTCGTAGGAGATATGAAAACGATGAGAGCAAGCGAATAACTAATTCCCATGATCGCATCTTTGTTGGAATCTGTTGCCTGGCCTTACTTGACGTATTTGAAGAACGAAAGGTTGAATGTTGGATTAAATGGATACACTTTGATATAACCTCAACGTACTTCTGAAAGAGGTGGCTCATTTCTCATACATAGTTTTTTTGTTCTGTAGGACTGGTCAGCTGTTCTTGAAGATTATCCACACGAGTGTGTGGGCGGGTCAGAAGCGTCTGGGTCAGTTGGCTAAGTGGAAGACAGCTGAAGAAGTGGCTGCATTGATTAGGTCTCTCCCCGTGGAGGAACAGCCAAAACAAGTGAGTCAAGGGAAATACAGAATTAATGTTTCGTCCATGGATACCTGCTATTTGACTAAATATTTATTATAGCTGCGAAGCTGTTAGCTGAGCGTAGCTATATTGCGGTGCTCTTGGTTTTTTTTTTGTTTCGTCGTCTGACGCTCTTTTTTCGTTTTACATTTGTTCACACAGCAAAGCTGAAAAAGTCAAATTTTCTGAATGACTTCTTACTTTCACTAACGGCATTTGCGCGCGTGACGTCATTTCTCACTCGCTTTAGCGAAAGTTTTTAGGTTATTTGCGTGATTAGATTTTGATCATACGTGACTTACCTCACTCAATAAAATGACTTTTGCACTTTAAAACTTAAGTTTAATTTGAATTTGTTTAAGGTCAAAGGAACTCATATGTGCAGTAAAGGTCCTTAATAAGAGGCTTCTGTGGAATGAATTTTAACAAGCTTTATTAATTTATCGCTGAATGTTTTTTACCTAGTTTTTTTGAGCGGCGTCGATTTTTTTTTTCAATTTAGATCTGTATCTGTTTCTCTCTATTATATGGCAGGCAGGTCTATTCTTTCGCAGCTATTCCGGCAATCTGCCGGCTATGTTTTTGAAATGGCCATTTCCATGCAAAATAGTTTCTGCAATATAGTAAGTACATGTGATTTTGTCAGTTTGATGGGTTATGATATCTGGAAATGTTTGTTTTTTTTAAACTATTTTATCAAGCCGCGACTATTCGATGTTGGAACATCGGTTTTCTCTGGTTTTTGACCAAAAGTAGGCAAAGCTCTTTTGTGGATTCTTAATGAATGGATTGGAAAAATGTTTGAAATTTGTTGTAGATCATAGTGACGAGGAAGGGCATGTTGGATCCTTTGGAGGTGCACTTGCTGGACTTCCCCAACATCGTCATCAAAGGCAGTGAACTCCAGTTACCTTTCCAGGCTTGTCTAAAGGTGAGATCTAGTTCAAATTATGTTAACTTTCATTAAAATGTCTTTAATCGCGTGCGCAATTGAACAGGTGAACCCTATGATACCGAAACTACAGTTCTTTGAGCGTTGTGCTATAACTGTTAATGTGAGCTATTTTATCAACAAGAATGCTCGCATGATTTTGTGCACGGCACAGAATTTTCCCACATTTGCATTTGAAAGCATGCACTTCATCAGATTACCATATTGCAGGAGCATCTGCCTTAGCGATATTTTTTGTTTTAGTAAGCTTCTACGAAAACGGCAGCTTTACTTAGCTTCCTCGGGAATCACAGACTACAAGAACATAAAATATGGGCAAAATAGCAAATTTCATTATGACTTTTTGTGTAGCGTCAACTTATTGAAACACAACTAAAGCTTTGATAATGATTTTCAACAGACCAAGTAATCGGAACTTCTAAAAGCATGAAAAACTTTAAATAAAATTAACTTGGTAAAAATTAATTAATGTGGCTATAATTTGGAGCCAAGTGCAAAATTCACAACTGACAAAAGAACGCAAAGTCTTTTAACTTAGACTGACTCCCCATATAAAGACAAACGTTTTTGACACTGTGCATTCCGCAGAGTAGATTTTGGTTGAACAGAAAAGCATTTACGGAAGCGTTCTCACAACAGACTGTTCAATGTACTGAGATTCAAACATGCACATAATGTCTACACCAAAACAATTGATCGTGTTTTATCACTCGAATTTGGTTCGATCGTGGCTAAAAGTTGGAGCCAACTATTAGCTCTAAAGCGTTCTTTAGAAGCACAATAATTAGAACGAAAAGATGGCTCTAGCCTGTAGAAGTGGAAAAAAAGTTAAAATGATGAAGTTGCGAAAGTGTTTCCGGAAACTTCAAAGGAAACAAAGACCTAAAGGGAACAAAGACCAAAACGTAAAGCTGAGAAACAAGTCCTGTTTAAAAATTCTATTAATTCTTGTTGATTTGGTTACAAGTCAGATTTAGAAAAAGTTTTTTCCTAAGAACTCCGGTCTATCAATATTATCGGGAAAATACATCATGATTCCAACAAACCTAGCGCGCTATGAAAGTACGCAGTGAATGCTAATAAAAAATGCGCAGAGAGAGTAAGAAACAGTGACATGAAATGAGCTAAAAGGATCGCAAATTCAATTAGGCTCGGTTTCTGAGTATGCATGGCATCCAAATTTTTCGAAGCACAAGTACACTTTTTGATACGAGTTTTAGACAGTTCAGTTACAAATTTGACAATTGTTCAACTGCACATTTTGCAATTGAACCCTTGTCTGAGCAAATAAATATAAAAAATGTTTGAGCCGTTTGATATATACAAGAAAGTTGCAACAAAAGATAATATACGGTAAAAGAGCATTGGAGATATTTCAGTTGTTGGGTTTTACGACAAAATTCAGCAGTAAAAAGGACCTAGAATACGATTTTAAAAACTTACTATTTCACAAATTTGAATGTTTTTTAAACAAAGTTTCTTAAAAATGAAGCGGAAAAGTAACGTCTGAGTTGCTTCATTGTGATAAACTTATTAAAGCCTAATTGTTGTGATAAACTAATTAAATAGTCTCCATTTGCACTCGGGAGGCTACATAGTTCTTTTTAAGCCAACTGATTGAAAGTCCGGATTACATTAGATTACCTCTTATTGAGTAGAGGGTTTTAGAGGCCGGCACTGTATGTGATGGTATTTGTTATTGGAGCCAGTTCACTAAGAAATACATTGAACGGACTGTCATACCACGAAAATAAACCTTTGTTGGGGAGTCAATGCCACTGGGGTGGTCTGAGTTTCAACGTGAGAACTCCGGAGAGATCAAAATTACTTCAAAATCTTCTAAACGTTGGTGGTGGTCTGTGTAAGAAAAATATTTTGGTGATTTGGCACGACGTAATTAATAACACAATTACCTCATTTAAGCATACAAAAGCCTGTCCTGTTCCTGAGCTAATTGACATTCTTTTGCAATATAAAGACCGCATTGCTGCTATTGTGTATATAAAACGATTTGGTGCTCCGCTCTGTCTAGAAGACCTTCGATCGACTGGAATTGTCATTGACGCCTTTAAACAGCTTATTTCGCATTGTAACAGAAAAAATAACAATCTGATCAACGAATTTTCAAAACTGCATTCTTGCGTTGTTGCTGAAGCAGGAATTTTGTTTGCCCTCTGGAGAAAAAGAGATAAAACTAGAGCTTTTCGGTCGACGGAAATTCTTTGCTAAAAGGCTCATCAAGAAGAGGAAGCCATCTCCTATGAAGCGAAAGAAAAAGCAGCAGCAGGAAGCTTAAGTGAGTACTTTGGTTTTTCCGAGAGGCTTCTAGATCCTTTGTTGGTGGGGAGGCTCGAAGTTGGACCAACTTACTCATTAATTAGGCTAATTGCAATACTATTTGAACTGTTTTAAAAAACTATCCGGGACTGAGTATGGACTTTGTTAATTTTCGAGACACAGACTCTGATCTTGACTGTTTTGAAGTTGACTCTATTGTAGAGGAAGTAAAAACCATAGAAGGCGATGATACTGCCTCGACCAAAGATCTACTGAAAAAGATGATTGAGCTGATTATAAAACAACGTGATGAAATTAAATCCCTGAAACAAAATCGGCGCAAACTGCAAGACATGGTAGTTGTAAATTGAAATGCAATTCATAAACTCGACGAACGGACGGTGGAGCTTGAAAAATACGCGGGGAAATTATGCCTCATATTCCACAATATTGAAAACAAAGGGGATGCTTTAACAAGTATACTATACCTTCTCAAAGTCGTGTTACAGATTAATCTGAATTCATCAAGCATTGCAGCATGTCATCCAATTAATCAATATCTGAATGCTCCGATCATCGTCAAATTCAGTTATCATCATGACAGGGATTTAGTTTGGAGACGAAGAACATGGTTGAAGGGGATATCTAATTCAATGGGACGGGCGGTTCAAATTGAGGAATGCTTAGCCCCGAGAGACCGGGAGATCAAGAGTGAGGCAAAGCAAATGGGGTTACTTGCTTATACGAGACGACCAGATTTTTTTGTGTATAACCAGAATCATCCTAATGCAGATGCTATACAAGTAAAGAAAACTGCGGAGTTGAAAGATTATGTTGCTATCAAAAATTCTAAGCAAGACTATATTCCAACGAAGCCCGCTCAAGTGCAGTTGACTAATCACATTGAAACGCCGAAACAGCCGCCAACACTGAAAAGAAAACCATCAACCTGGTTGCCTCACAGTGCTAAGCGAAAACGATTTCAATTGTCGCCAGCTCTTGAATCAGAGGATACAGCGTCCCTAGCTAATGATATTGATCAATCGCTAGTTCCTGAATTAGTTCAAGCAATAAAAGAAGCTAATAAACCAATTGAGAAATGTTCGATGGAGGTGATCACTAATGCGAATGATACAAATTGTAGTTTTCGGAGCTCCCGAAATGTTTAATGTTCTTGTAATGCATTTAAATGTGAGGTCCTTAAAAAAGAACCTGGATAAATTGGAAGCACTAATACTAGGTCTTAGTTCTCCCCCGTCTGTTCTATGTTTAACTGAAACATGGTTATCTGAAAATGGTGACCCAGAGTATTTCTTATTACACGGTTACTCTCAGTATCTAACAACATGTAGACCTTCAAGGGGCGGAGGTGTGATGATTCAAGTAAGAAATTATTTGAGCATAATCAAAGTAACTGAAACTTCTTTTGAGGAAGCTCTGTTTGCTGAAATTTCTAAAGCAGGAAAAAGGTTCAAAGTCCTAACGATCTATACTAAACCTCGTAACAACAAAAAGCTTTTTGTAGAGCTGCTAGATACGTTCTTGGAAAAGCATACATCAGTCGAGACTCCTTTTGTTGTCTGCGGAGCTCTTAACATCGATATTCTGAAAGATAACCAGCTGATTAAGGATTACAAAATGTGATCCAGTCTAATGGTTTTGAACTGTTTGAAACATCGCCTACTCGAGTAACAATTTCTTCCATATTTTGCATTGATCATATCATACAGCAGAATTGTACATCGCCGCAAGTTTTTGTTCTTGAACATCAAAGTTTTTCTGATCATTACCCCCTGACAATTAATTGGAAGACCACTCAAAAATGTTCAGAAAAAAATGCATTCCGTGATGCATCTTTCCTAAAATGCCCTGCGAAAGTTGAGCAGTATAAGGTCACATTACATGAACATCTTAGATCTTTCAGAAGTTATATTGTTGAAGCAGCTGATGCTGACGAAGCTTTCAATAACTTCAACAGTTTGTTCATGGAAATCACTGATGAGTTTGCCCCCTTTAAGACATTCCAGTTTAAAGTAGGAAAAAAATTCCAAATGGATGTCGAATGAACTTAAAAATTTAAGAACCACTAAAAACCTCGCTCACTGTAAATGGAAGAAAACAAGGAAAAATGTTCATCTCGAAACATTTAAACTGTTGCGCTACAAGTTTGAAAACCTAGTGAGAATAAATAAGAAAAGGTATTACTCAAATGTTTTCGAATCATGTATGGGTGACTCAAGACGAGTCTATGAACTTTTAAATGATCTAAGTGGTAAAAGGATGGAAAATAAAAACGTACACTTTTTAGGTAACTGTGGGGTTGAATGTCCTAATGACAGTAATATTGCAAACGCATTCAATGATTTTTTGCTGATGCTGGGATAAATCTTTCAAGTAAGTTGCCTTATGTTCCTCTCCAAATTTTAACTTCTCATGGCAAAACAATGTTCCTCTATCCAACATCAGATAATGAAGTACAAAAAACTATTGATGAATTAGACAATAAGTCTTCTTCCGGGCTTGACAATATCAGCAACGTTCAGGTGAAAATTAGCTCAGAGGTTTCTGTTCCATTCTTAACATATCTTATTAATCTATCATTCTTTAACGGAAAATTTCCCGGAGCTTTAGCAAAAGCCAAAGATATTCCTTTGCATAAGGATGGTGATAAGACCGAGTAAATTTTTTGAAAGAATTTTGTATATTCGATTGTATAATTTTTTGGAGGATAACCTGTTGTTTACGAATAAACAATTTGGATTCCGCCGGAAACACAGTACGGTTGATGCCATGGTCGAATTTATTGAAAGGATTCGAACTTGCACAAATAAGTTAATAATAAGTTTTTTCCTTGATCTAAAGAAGGCGTGTGATACGATTGATCATCAAATTTTGCTGCATAAGATAGAATGCTATGGTATTCGCGGTAACTGTCACAAGTGGTTTGCTTCTTATTTATCGAATAGGTACCAAAGAGTTCAAGTCAATGGTTGCTTATCAAACTAGAGAAAGTTAAATTGTGGCGGACCACAAGGATCAATCCTCGGATCTCTTTTATTCATTTTTTACATTAATGATATTACCGCATCCTGCAAATTCAAAATTTGTTTGCAGATGACACTAATATATCATCGATTGGATGTAAACCTGAGGATATAGAAACGGATCTCAATGAAATTGGCTGTTGGCTATTAGGAAACAAATTGTCTCTTAATTTGGATAAAAAACAGTTCAGTTAAATCTAAGTGCTAGTGCTTCCAATCATCAGTATAGTTTGAATAATTGACCGGTTATTATTAAACAAAGGTGTAAATACCTTGGCTTAAATTTAGATTCTAAACTGACGTTCAAGTTTCATATTGCTTTTGTTTAAAATGGACTCGGTAAACAGTGTGGTATTATTTGTAAATTAAGACATTACGTTCCAAGGCAGTTGCTAATTCGCTACTACCAAAGCAATATAAATGCACTAGTACAGTACGGTTTTTTATTATATGGTTGCACAAAATATTCAAATTTGGAAAAAATACCTACAAAAAAGTTTATTTATTTTCGTAACCGCCGTGATCATTGTGAAGATATATTTCAGAGACACAAAATATTGTCAGTATTCGAACTACATATCTACGAAATGCTCAAGTTTGTCCTGAGATCTGTATACCAATTGCATTCTGAAAAATATCTTAATGATTTATTTAGTTTTGAGAACAAAAGATCTACTAGAAATGATTCTTATAATCTTCTGCATGAGCCTCTTTGTAAAAAAAAGCTGGAAATCTGTCAGTGCGATTGCGCGCCGCAAAACTTTATAATCTGTTAGAAAAACAGAATCTCTTTACTTTTGATAACTGTACTTTTAATGACATAAGTAATCTTTATCACAAATTGAAAGACTCTTACATACTTAACAACAGAGAGCTTGTAAAACACATTTTTGCTCTGTAATGGTTAATTCTTTAATACCATGCATGCTACAGCACTATCAGAGTAAGCCTGGCTTCTTTCGAAGGAAACAGAAACTTTGAGTACCATGATTTAATGTTCTCGCACCAATTTTCTTAATGGAACTGGAATTTGGGAAAAATTTACTTCTTAATGTATTTCCTTAAAGTATTTCATTCATTTAAGCTTACTGTAATCTCATAATTGAAGTTATGAAGGGCAGAGCGTTGAGGACAATTTGTCCCGTTGTCTGTCCCCTCCGAGTCTCTTTATAGATTGATGTTTGTTAAAGTTTGTTTATATTAACTACTTGGAGAAATTAATTCTTTTTTTCTTTCTTTCAAATTTTTGTCGTTTTAAACGACGAAGGAGTTTTTAGCAATGTGATGAAGGAACTGAAAATATCCGCTATTAAATGAAACGAACAAAAAGAGGTTTGCCTCATTACATTAGAGATTATAAGACCTGTCTTCATTGATTCTCAGCAAGATCAATAAAGGGGAACTAAAAAACATTGACCAAGTCAAATGGCGTTGAAGTCAAGAAAATATAATCTGATTAACTGATTGATGCAATTGTAACTAGCAATCGAAAAGTTTTCCATTTTTGATTGAAAATTTTGAGGAAATAAGCCAGTGAACACCGGTCAATAATATGTTTTCTCTTAAATACCTTTTCACGCACTACAGCTACTCAATTTTATACATCTAAGGAGCGGGCGTGAATACCAGCACGCTCCAAATTTGACTTCCAACTGTCTTCAAAATAATCAAAATGTGCGACTAGAGATCTTAAAAAATGCGATGAACATTTAAGAAATTCGATGAATTGAAAAATCAGGAGTCCAATAATACCCGACTGAATAGATGACGCTGCTCGAAAGAACTTACATTGGTGGCTTTCGAGCTATTTGCTTTTGAACGAAGTTTCAATAAATTATTGTGAACTTTTGTGTCGTTTTCATGTAAAATTTTGCTTGATCGTTTTGGCCACTTTCTTCTGGATCTTTTTTTTATTGATTTGACATCTCGAGTAAATTTTCACCTTGGACTTCTTGATTTACGTTTGATCTTAATTACTCTCATTCAGCAATCATGTATGTTGCTTAAACCAAAGTGATGATAATATAGGAGGTTACAAGGCCCTGATAGCCGAGTGGTTAATTATTGTGCCTAGCTAGCGGGTTTGAACCCCTCAGTAGTGAGATTCTTTCGCACCCTTAAAATTTATCTAGTCGAAACGCCCTCTGATTCAAATTGCCCCGCCTGTCGTTCGAGAGCAATTTGTGTGACGCTAGTCGGTTTATGTTTCACTGGTTGAAAAAGAAACCATTTCGAACAGAAGATGCTGAAGAAAGTATTCTCAAACTGAAAAATCGCCAAAAAATGTTTTTTTTTGTATCTGCGTTGTTTCAATCTCAAGGCTGTGACAGTAAATGCACCAACAGTTGTGAAAATAATTTTTGTCCTCTGGAAGGAGCTATGCCTAGAACCCATATCTAGAGTTTCACAAATTTTAACAAAAATGTGGTTTATTCTGTTCAGGTTGAGAAGTTGGGAGATTTGATTCTGAAAGCATTGGAGCCACAGATGGTTTTGTTCAATCTGTATGACGACTGGCTCAAAACTATATCATCCTACACTGCATTCAGGTAATTAGTTTGCGACTGAAGAGTATTTCAAAAGCAATAAAACTTAGTCTGAGCAAAGAGCAATAGGCCTTAGTCTTAGCAAAGCTAACACAAATAAGTTCACCAGCCTTTGGATTTATTTATTTCTCGTTCAATCATTCTGGTGAAATGGAAGGCCCGGATAATCATATTCCAACAACTGGATGCGATGATTTAAATATTCTCAAACTTTAAATCTTTTTCGGCAGATTAAGAAATATGACAGATCTTTTTTCTAGATTTTTTTCTTGCGTTTTCAAAAATATTCACAATGATTCTTGAATGATTTATTGTAATCTGCCATGCTTTGAACAGCCGTTTGATCCTGATCCTGCGTTCGATGCACGTGAACGTGGACAAGACGAAGGTGATTCTGAAGCCAGACAAGACTACAGTAACCGAGGCACACCACATTTGGGCATCTCTTACAGACGAAGAGTGGGTTGGTGTAGAAGTGCAACTGAAAGATCTCATTCTAGCCGATTATGGAAAAAAGAACAAGTTAGTAGTCAGTTTAATACTCAGACTCTGCGCGTGATTATGTGTTCCACGAGATTTTTCCCGATTTTTTGAAATCTGTAGAATCCATATTTTTCGTCTTCAATGAATGGAAAATAGCTGCTCAGCTCAGGTTTAACATTTAATAAAACCGATTGATTGGAGTTGGGACTTTTAAAGCATGACAGCGTGAAGTAACATTGAACTGTAACATTTACATGTTGACTAAATTTCCCCAGGAGTTATATCTATATGGATGCTCGTTTTTAGCGTGAACGTGGCTTCTCTGACCCAGAGTGAGATTCGTGACATCATTCTGGGCATGGAAATCTCGGCCCCTTCTGCACAGAGACAACAGATTGCTGAGATTGAAAAACAGACCAAAGAGCAGAGTCAGCTAACATCAACTACTACACGCACTGTCAACAAACACGGAGATGAAATTATCACAGCCACCACTAGCAATTATGAGACTAATGCTTTCAAGTTAGTTACAAGCTAGCAGTTGCAAAGTTATGCATATTAGTGGTTCGAGTCACAAAGTAAACTTAGCAAAAGAAATGATCAGAACGGATCGTTTTGTACTGGTCAAAAGGCTGAAATGTTCGCTAAGTTATGCAGTAATTTTTTGAGGACTGCAGTTTTGGAACAATTAGTCAGAGATCGATAATTTTTAATTTATCAAACTTAGGCATGAGGTCAAAACTACATAGTTTAAATAGATGCGAGACAATGTATATACAATTTAGTTTCCTTTCAAGTTGAAGCTGTTCTAATTGTGCTTCTTTTGTTCAGTTCTAAAACGGAGTGGCGTGTTCGTGCAATATCATGCACCAATCTGCACTTGAGGACAAATCACATTTATGTCTCGACAGAGGACATAAAGGACACAGGATTCACATACATTCTACCCAAGAATCTCCTCAAAAAGTTCATATGTATGTCCGACCTCAGAACACAGGTGAGAGTCAATAAAGATGTAAAATTTTAGCGTGAACAGTTTTGCACTTTTCTTCTAGAACTTTGCACTTTTCTTCTGCAGATTTGTACTTTTCTTTGCGACTCAAGTGACTTTTTTACGCTTCACTTCTTAATTTGAATAATTTCAATTGATCTCATTTTGAAATGAAGTTTGTTGCTAATATTAGAGTGGTTGTTAGCGGTTAGAAAAGATTAACAGAGCGGTAGTTTGAAATCAATACGTGCATAATAATAATTAGCTGCATATAATGTAAATAGCAGCCAAAAACTTGTTCTTATTGCATTATTTGGAATTGCGTTCTTTGTAAAAGGGTGTACCACTTTGATTTTCCTGAAAAATGTTGCATATGTGGTTGTTGATGTATTATTCTAGGTAGGTAATCATGAACACAAGTAACATTTCTAGAAGGTCGCATAACATTAATATTTGGGGAGTGCCTTAGTTTCGGCTATGTAGGACTGGGGGGCGCCAGCGGAAAAGATCCGTTAGCGGTTGAGTAACAACGCTGTTGTAGCTAAGTAATTAAGATGACTGACTGCTATCCTGGATGGTGCGGGTTGGAACTCCTGTCAGATCCGAGTTTTTGCACCACAAAAAATTTCTAAGCTGCCACTAAATAAATTGCCCCCGCCTGTCGTTCGAGAGTAATGTTAGTTAGTTATTTAGTTAAAATGAACTTTTCGCAGTCAGCAGGATTCGAACCTGCGCGGGAAGATCCCATCTGATTTCTAGTCAGACGCCTTAACCACTCGGCCATGACTGCTTGAAATTTCTGTCGTTCGTTTGTGGATCGTCCAGTGCTCTTTAAAATTGCCATGGTCACAATTGATCTACTGAATCATTTCATATAGCTGTAGCAATGATTACCATTTTGATGTTATTAATATGATCTCGTAATATGTCTTGATGGTCTTTGACCAGCGCTGTAAAAGAATCGTGTGTGTTTCTGTTTGACACGATTATTTATCAGAACAGAGTAATGATTATAGGAATGTGAATTTGTTTGCAGATAATGGGGTTCCTGTACGGAGTGTCGCCCACGGACAACCCTCAAGTGAAGGAGATCAGATGTGTAGTTGTGGTTCCTCAGTGGGGTACTCACCAACAAGTCCACATCCCAAGTGCACTGCCTCAACACGAGTACCTCAATGTAAGTCACGCTAAATGCTGTTCTCATTTCTTACACGGAGTTCATCCCGCCTCCGAAGCTTAGTGGGTGCATATTTAATACAAGACAAATAAACGTGCTATTTACCACTCAATTTGGACCTGAAGGTGACGAAGCGTCATTAGCATCAATCGCATTTTAGCACAAACAAGTTTACAAACCGAGTTGTTGCCCAATATGTTGGAGCTCCTCCATTTTTGTCTCCAAAGAACATTTTGCTGCACCCACTTGAAGCATCCAACATTGTTTTTTTTAAAGCTCCCACTAATTGAAATGACACAAGTACGCGCTCGCTTCTGTTGGACCGGCTCAATTTTGCTATTTTCATTTGGTCGAAGATTTAGCCGGCGACGCTCTCATTATGAAGATTTTTTACTCATTTTGAAAATAGATTGATTCGCGCAGTCAATATTCATTTTGTTTTGAAGGAGATGGAGCCGCTTGGGTGGATCCACAGCCAGCCGAATGAGTTGCCACAGTTGAACCCACAGGATGTGACAATGCATGCCAGGATTATGGGGGACAACGCCTCCTGGGACGGAGAGAAGACCATCATCATCACGTGCAGGTGAGGCTCGATAAACTAAATTAAATCATAAGCTAAAAGTACTGTGCTAATGATTTAGCGGATTCAAATTATGGGTTATTATATCGGTTAATCAATTTTTCTTCTGCCTGATTAAATTAATCAGAGTTAACCAGGTGTTTTATGTAGGGGATAAATTGCATTCAATTAATAAAATATAAAGCTTTTTTAGAGGACGAGTCAAAGGTTTTGAGATGGTGCTATGTTTTTTGTCTTAGAACTCAATACGTGAAATGTAAGCTGAACAGAAAAGTTGAATTTGCAGCATTGTTGGTCGACAGAACAATACCTGTACGAGTCAACTATAAACCATGTCTGTAAGTTATCAGTTCTTAAAACCGATAACTGGATTATTTGTTTTCCAGCTTCACGCCGGGCTCTTGTTCACTTGCTGCCTACAAATTAACCCCTGCTGGATTTGAGTGGGGCAAGGCCAATCGTGACAGTGGTAATCAACCCAAAGGATACCTGCCATCACACTACGAACGGGTTCAGATGCTTCTGTCTGATAGGTTCCTGGGATTCTTCATGGTACCTGCGGTTGGATCGTGGAACTACAATTTCATGGGTTAGTTTTTAGCTTGAAAGTTTGTTCTCAATCAGTAAGCATCGACAAATTGTTGCAAATTTTGGTACAAAATAAACATGCCGTTAAAATCTTGAAACAGACGGATCTTATTTACAGTATGCGCACCACTTTTATGAAGAATAAAATCATCTTGAGCTTATTAATAGTTCGTCAATAGTTTTTCACGTTTGCTAGCTCTTTACTAGTGTGATCGGAGTTCGAACCATGCCAACAAAAATCGGGGAGCATTTGTGGTCAGAAACATTGCCTAGGAGTTTCGAAACTATTAAAGTCTGGTTAATAGCCGCCCAGCGATAGCTGGGGCTATTATTGGCCTTCTCTTAATTTTTACAATCCAAGAATTGGATTGTATTGGTGCTGTCTTTTTTGTAAGATGTTTTCATACCGTTTTTCATGACTTTGAGCTTTCAAAACGGGATAAACAGGTAAATTTCAGAAGGCGTCAAGTTAGTAAAAGGAATGTTATCATTGAGGTTTGTAAAAGTCGACAAAGTCCTTTTGCAAGAGATAATTACTTTTTTTTTGACCATTTTAAGAGCTATATGTTTGGCTACTAACACGCATAAACACGCAAATTTATACTAGTTAATAGCCGCCCTCATCTTCTCAGCCGGCTATTGTAGCGCTCCTATGTATTTTTTTCGTCGAATAAAAAAATGTTTCGCTTTACCTCATTTTGCCGCTTTCTCAACATTTTGCGTGATATCTTTTTGACTTCTCTAGGCTAGTTTCTCTCTTCTCTCATTCTGCTAAAAGTGGTTTTGAACATCAGTTGCTCAGCAAAGCAATTCAAAATGAACAGAGTCAGTATAAAAGATTGAAGTCAGAAGTAGAAACGGGATAAACCCATAAAGCCCAATTTTAGATGCCCGCTATTTGAACGTCGTTCCTATAAGTCTTAGTTACCATCTCTAATGCTTATTGTTATTGATAGTAGCCCCTGTAGCCTCTCTCTAAGAAACAGAAGTATGTTCAACTACGAAATGCCATCAAAATAAATCGGACTTAAAAAAATGTTTTTGTACAAAAATCTTTTTTTTTTCAATATCTTCTATTCTTTCAATCCCAATCATGCTTATTGGAATCAACGGCGGCTATTTTCCGGCAATCTGCCGGGCATGTTTATACAATTTTTGCACATTTTTTTGAAAATATTTGTCGTGATAGGTTACTACATAATTTCTAGTGGTAATGCAATGGTTTTAGAATCACGAATTCTCTCAATTTTTTAATAAAACGTGCATTTTATTTCATTTTTTTGTTATTATATAAGGTTTTTCACCCAGGGGCCAGAAAAACATCCTCTAGGGTTTGATAATAGGTCACTGCAGAGTTTCTAGCTGTATTGGAATGGTTTTCAACAACTGTCATTATGAAATCTAGCAATTTTTTATGCAATTTTTTTCAAAATTTTTGACATTTATTGTCACTTTAAGTTTTTCCAGCCCCACGGGCCAGGAAAACTGCTCCAGGGTTTGATAATAGGTTACGAAAAAGTTTTTATTGGCCAAGGAAAGGTTTTTAACATTTAGATATCACAAATTTCAGCGATTTTTTTTATAAAACGACATTTTTTAAAGTTTTTCCACAATTTGCCATATTCTATGTTTTTCTAGCCTCAAGGGCCAAAGAACTTCCTCTAGTTTTTAATAATAGGTTACTGCATAGTTTCTAGTATTAAGGGAATGTTTTTTAAGACCTCAGTATCACGAATTATAGCGTTTTTTTTTAATTTCCTGAAAATTTAGTATTTCCCCAGTGGCCAGGCAACCTCTTTTGGGGCGTGTTAGTATGTTACTGCATAAACGCGAGTGGCAATGAAATAATTTTTTTGAAAATATTTTTTTATTATCAGTTTTTGGCAGTTTTGCTAATTTTGGTAGTTTTTTATTAGCCGCAAAGCGACAGCTGAGGCTATTTTTGGCCTTCTTGGTTTTTTTTTATTTCGTCGTCAAGATTTTTGTTACGACCATATGACGTCACAATCAGTTCGAATTTCCTTTTTGTTCGTTCGTTCATGCAATTTCAACTGAATTGCATGCTTGACCACATTTTTCATTCTTAGTGGAGCAAGTTGTTTTTGTTCATTCGCGTGCTTAAATTTTTGGTCACACGTGACTTTCCGCGCTCTCAAAAATGACTTCCTCACTTTGAAATTGACTTTTATTTAACTTTAATTCCAAGAGATAAAGTCAAGTGAGTGCATATCACTCTAATTGAAGGTTACTTAAGAGCAGCTCATGGAAGCAGCAATAAGCTATACAGATTCTTAATCAAAATTTAACATCTGATTTCTCGACTAAACTTTTTTTAGCCTGTCTTTTTTTATCTTCTTGAGACTGCGGATCTGCAAAGCTTTTGCGGCTATTTTCTGACAATCAGCCAGCTATGTTTATAGGACTTGCAACTTTTTCAAGTTTTTACAAATATTTGGGAATTTTTGAGTTCTTGAGGCGACAGGGGCCCAGGAATCTCCTCCAGGGTTTGATAATAAGTTACTGCACAGTTGCTAGAGGTAATGGAATGGTTATCAATGTTTTAATAACACTAGTTATAGTAATTTTTTTAGCGATTTTCAAATTTTATGAAAATTATTATCATGTTGCAAGTTTACCGATCTTAATGAGCCGTGAAACTAAGCAGGGCTTGAAACAGGGATACTCGATAGTCTCTGGAGACAATGAAATGGTTGTTAAAATTTTTAATATCACGAATTTTAACAAGATTTGTGAGATCTTTACTGGCCAACAAACTTTTCTTATGTATTGCGGATGGGTGACATGACAGAACTTCAGAGACAAAAAATGGCTTTGAACTTTTTTTTCTGCAAAATATAGAAACTTTAAATTTGCTTTTTTCAGTTTTTTTGAAGCATTTGTCATATTTCTCGAGTTTATCTACCTTTAGTGGCAAATAAATGTCTTTCAAGGCTTCTGCGTGACGTAATGAGTACATTGAAATGTATCATATTTGGCCTTCAGGGTAAAAACTTCAAGAGTTTTAGCAATGATTATTTGTTTGGTTTGATTATTTTGGTTTCAACTTTTGAGATTTTGTCTTTTTGGCTGGGATTATTCAATTGATCTGCTGGTCAATCACTTCAAATTCATTCGTTCGTTTTTGTTCATTCGTTTAGGCAATTTCAACTGCATTGCGTGCGTGACGTCATTTTCGCTCTTAGTTGACCGAGTTTTTTTTTGTTCATTCGTGTTTTAACTTACCTCACTCTCAAAAGTAACTTCTTGACTCTGAAACTGACTTTTCTTTACTTTAATTCAAAGAGATAAAGTCAAGGGAGGGGGTGTCACTCTAATTGAAGGATATTCGAGAACAGCGAGTAGAATCAGCAAGACAGATTCTTAATCAAAATATAACATCTCAGTGTTTGAAAAAGTTTCTTTACTATCGTTTTGAGATCGCAGATTTACGAAGCTATTGCCGCTATTTTTTGGCAATCTGCCAGCTATGTTCATGTTGCTTATTTCTGGTGATTTCGCCTACTCCTGTTGTAAAACAACAAAAACCAAAGATCAATAATTATTATCTCATACCGACAATCAATTTCTTCACAGGTGTGAGACACGATGCGAACATGAAGTACGATCTGATGCTGGCGAATCCCAAAGACTTCTACCACGAGGTCCACCGACCCAATCACTTCCTCAATTTCAGTACCCTAGAGGACGGTGGAGCAACGCCTGCCATCACCGCATCTTCAGATCGAGAAGACGCTTTCTCTTAAGTTGCTTCTACGCCAAATTGGTTGCGAACACTGGTTGCTTTTGCAACAGTATTGTCTTAATTGTGATATGGCATCAGCTGTTAGATTTCTTCCGATTCTGAAAATAGCCTATGATGAAGTTATCAAATAAATGGATAAAGGTGTCGAGGTGACGGAACAGAAACCCGATTAACCTATCATAGACTGGATTTTTTCGGCTTTCTTTATTGTGCCCATGTATTTACAGAGAGGTCTTTCCTCTTGCTCTCAAAGCACGTAAATCCGAAAACTGAACTCCCGTGTGAAAATAGAGAGTTGACTTAAACTCGAAGTAAATTTACAAGTCAATGCGTAAACTTAGCTTGCTTTAAATCATTTAGCGAACATGTGACCCCTCGTGAATTTTTTCTGCAGTTGGCTGCTATTATAAGAAATGATGTGGTAATTTAAAATTTATATGATGGCTGTGTGATTACCTGTCTACGTGAATATTTGTTCATAATTATTCTGTTTTGTCATTTTGAATATCCTCTTTTCGGATATCTGTTTTCCTCAAATTTTCAGAACACCGTACATATGCTACATTATCCATAAAGCGTGGAAGCAAAACTTTAGATGCACAATAAGTTTGATAGGAATTATTGTGGCTATAAGAATTCGATACTCCGTCGTGGGAAGTACTCCGCCATGGGAAGGAGATTGCCGGAAAATGGCCGCCATTGATTCCCACAACAACGACTGAGATTGAAAGAACAGCAAAAATGGAAAAGTTTGATTGTTGTTCAAAAACCAAAATTTCAAAGTACGAAGTTTTCTTATTTTGTAAATAGACATACTCTTGTTTCATAATGAGAGGATAAATATGTTAGCGTCAATACCAAAGAGCATTAGAGACTTTCCCTAAAACTTGGAAAAAATAAGAAGCGGGCATCTAATATTGGACTTTGTGTTTATCCCATTTCTATTTTGATTTAGTTTTTAATAGCTCTCGAGCGAAGTTTGAAGCAATTATTTTAAAAGTTTTATGCAAATTTTTTTGACCGTTTTGACTTTTCGAGTCATTTTTTACTAGCTTGACTTTTTGGTTTTGCGTGAGCTCAATTTCTATAATTCACAAATGGCAGCAGCTGAACTCAAGTGGCAGCAGTTGACATAAAATTAAATAAAAAGTGCACAGCATTTGGTGTATTTTTTTCACGTTAGATTTCATAATTGCTTTTGGTAGTTAATAATAACCTCTAATGACGTCAATTGAAGCCGCGCTAGTGAATTTAGTTAATCTGAGCAGAATCAGAGAAGAGTGAAACTAGCCTAAAAAGAAGTCAAAAAGTTAACGTAAAATGTTGAACAAGGTGTCAACTAAGCCAAACAAAAACTTATTCGATAAGTAAAGCAACGGGACATGCGCTGGCGCTGATCTATAATTCAAATAATTTTTTCACTAAACAACAATGCGTGACCAAAATCATCATATAAATTTTTGTTCAAAAATCGTTGAAATGTGCGAACGGATCTAAAAAAGGCCGCCAGTACCCCAATACAATTCAACTTTTTTGTAAAAAAAATAGGCCCGCTATAATGGAGAGCTGCGAATACGAGGGAGGCTATTTAAATGAACTTAGCACATTTGTTTGATAGCCGCGATAGCGGCTATTATTGGGGACATCGTGTTTTTTTTACGACTCGAAGAGGAGTATTGAGATTCTACAGGTTTTTTAAAGCAAAAAGCAAGTTTGTTCATGACTTCAATTTTGACTTGAGCTTTAACCTCCGTTTTTGATTGTTGACTTCGACAAGAATTGTTGTTTGCGACAAGAATATTGATTAAAATTGTGCATTGATAGTGAGATTTTTTGCTTGCACTTTTCACATTCTTTCAACAATTTTGCCTCTTTGCTTTAATTTGGTCAGTCAGGTCTTTGCTGGCCTACTTTTTAATTGCTCTGTCATTACAAAAATGTAAATTTGCTGTCTCTGCTAATGTCTTATAAGTTTCTCTTTCATGTGTCTTAAAAATGAAACGTTATGGAAAACTTAATATTAATCGAATCTTTTTATATATGAAGGCAAAGGAATCTCAACTCTTTTGGCTGCTCTACTATTCTTTTAAGTTCTTTTAAATTTCTTTTCACTTTATGTTATCAGTGAGAAGTCAAAATGTAATAGCGATTATAATAAAATTAGTATAGAAAGAAACAGACCAAATAAGGACAAAATTTTGTTTTTTTGGACAAAATTTTGTTTTTTTTTTGGAAGAAAATAGTTAAATTCACGGTGGTCTCAGATCAATCCAAGTTGATCAAACTGTCTTTTGGGTGGACAAAAACTTTTTGTAATGGGAAATTTAGAGGTCTGACGTTTGCGACAAGAATATTGATTAAAATTGTGCCTTGATATTGAGATTTTTTGCTTGCACTTTTCACATTCTGTCACCAATTTTGCCTCTCTTTGCTTTAATTTGGTCAGTCAGGTCTTTGCTGGCCTACTTTTTAATTGCTCTGTCATTAAAAAAATGTAAATTTGCTGTCTCTGCTAATGTCTTATAAGTTTCTCTTTCATGTGTAAAATGAAACGTTATGGAAAACTTAATATTAATCGAATCTTTTTATATATAAAGGCAAAGGAATCTCAACTCTTTTGGCTGCTCTACTATTTTTTTAAGTTCTGTTAAATTTCTTTTCACTTTATGTTATCAGTGAGAAGTCAAAATGTAATAGCGATTATAATAAAATTAGTATAGAAAGAAACAGACCAAATAAGGACAAAATTTTGTTTTTTTGGACAAAATTTTGTTTTTTTTTGGAAGAAAATAGTTAAATTCACGGTGTGGGAAATAAAGTTATAATAGGGGCTCTAGCAACTGATTGCAGAAGAACCGGCGTTGCATAAAGGCTCATTTAAACCGTAGGTTTTCATGTATGAAAATAAAAAAGAAAAAAACGGTAAATTGTTGGTACAGTCAAGTCATTCTGCTATTGATAACAATTTCGGCATATGAATATACCATAATACACCAGAAAAACATCATACTCCGCTGAGCGATACCAGCACAGGACCAAAACTATTGCAGTTGTCATATGATAGTATAGTTAATTTAGATTTAGACGAAAACACTTT
The DNA here is from genome assembly GCF_964194025.1 of Convolutriloba macropyga. NCBI lineage: Eukaryota > Metazoa > Xenacoelomorpha > Acoela > Convolutidae > Convolutriloba > Convolutriloba macropyga. Next base: position 19,261,570 of record NC_134476.1, on the reverse strand, counting down.
GAGAGGAAAATCTAATTCTGGAGACAGCTTGGGCAGAAAAATCTCGCAGTGATGCAGAAGTTGATCAATGCATAACTGAAGCATGTACTTTGGCCAATAAACTTGAAGCAGATGCAATGGACTACGAATCGAGATTTATTTGTAATGCAGATCTGGAAACACCCATCTCAATATCACAGCGTGCAACAAAATCTGGATATCACCATTAAAATTAAACCATGTAGAAGAACGGAGAGAAAACTTGGGGGCTGTACACAGCATCAGATATAAAAATAACAGTGATGAAAGTCCTATTCGCGACACTGCTAATGAGGGAGTGCGGCAAAGAATGTGATCGCGCATCTTAAATTCTTCTGTGGCAAAGTTCCGTACTTGTGAGGAACGAAACACTCCGCTGGCAACTTAAGCCCTCCGGAGATTTTCCACAATCACAAAGACCTTTAATTTAAGGATTTCACAGTTATCAGAAGGACCAAAAAATGAGATGGCAACAAAAATGATAACAGGAAGGGCTATTTCATCAAAATATCCAACATATCAAGAGCCAGAATCAAGCAGATCTGACCATACATTCACTAGTTTTGGCGTGACCCTAAAGCTAAAAGTGGATGTTTGCAGATAGATGCAAACAATTGATTTTAAAAATAAACAATTTTTTAATTTTTTTAAAACTTTTTTGGAAGACCTTCAAGGGACCCCCATCTATTGCTTCGCCAGTATCAATTCCTGAACCACCATCCGCTATAGTAAATCCCTCGTTATACATGATCACTGACCCTGTCCATCGAATGCCCTAACTAAATCTGATCGTAGAGATGTAGCAGCAAAAGGAGCAAACGATTTTCTAACGACTACGGATTTGGTAACATTGACTGGTCGGATGAATCTACACTTTGGTATCTTTGATGCATCACCAAAATTAACAAATAAAACATCGGCTACGAATCCTGTTTCAATTGCGCATCAAGTTCTGACCTTCTCAGAACAGCATGAAAGTTTTCCAGACCACTCTATCAACATTGGCTCCCCGGCTACCCGAAATCAACAAACTGGATATGCTCCGACCCCAAAAGTATTATCCCAGGAATATATCGAAAGCTCAATTCGGGAAGATGAAATAAAAAAATTCAATATGAAGTAAAACACTTCAGCAGATCTTTTAAAAATTATTCAACTCAGTTCTGTTGATCATATGCAATTAAATTTTTAGAGCTTGATATTTTTGAATAAGATAACCAGTACATAAAAACCGATTGACGTGTAATCGGCAAAAAAATATTTTTTTTTGTTTTCCAGTATAATTTGTGCAATAAAAGTCTCTTCTAAGGGGAAATTTCATTCCGGAATAAGGTATTATTTCCATTAGGTGTAATTTAGTTCATTTAGTTATCATTTGATGTCTGAATGCAAGTATCTTTTTTGTTCGTTACTGGATTCAATTTTTAGATCAATCTTTTATCAATTATAAGTTTATCGCCACATGAAAACATAATACATAGTTTGTTCAAATAGCTTGTCTGCTAATTTTCAATCAAATCTTTTGTTCCACAAAGTCGGTTCAAAATTTACATTCTAATTTCTGAGCCTCCTTTTTCAAAATATAAACAAATAGCTGATATGAAACCAGATTATACTCCTTTGCGAGTAATTGACATTTAGTCACTGTTGTAATTTGTGTAACACCACAATTACAGTTTGTGATCATGTAATACTTACACCAAAGTTGGCTAATGAAACATCGACTACCAATCCAGTTTCAACTTTGGATCAAGTGATATCATAGGAAGATATCGAACTCACAGTTCGGGAAGCTGAAAACAATACATTCAGCATGAATTAAAACATTTCAGCCGAAATTTTGAATCTTAATAAACTCGGTTCTGTTGATCTTTTACATTTACATATTAAAACTTGATAATGTTAGATATAATAACCAATACATAAAATTTGTTTGCTGTGTAACTCGTGAAATATATTTTATTTTATTTATTGTTATCTGTATAATTTGGGCGATCAAATTCTTTTTTAGGTTGAATTGTCAAACGGTAAAGCGCTACTATATTCCTTGTGGTAAAATTTATTTCATTTAGTGGTCCTTTGAAGAAATCAAAGCTTAGAAGCTAGAATGTAGTTTGTGAACCGAATTGGTGAGAAAAAGTCAGGTGACTAAAAATTGGCGGAAAATTTATTTGAACAAATTATGTATTTTTGTTTTATGTGGCCAGAAACGTTTAATCGATGAAAAATTGATTTAAAGTGTGAATGCGTAATGATCAACAAAAAAATACTCGTGGTCAGACATCAAAGGACCACTAAATGAACTAAATTACACAATATGGAATATAGTACTGTATCTCCGTATGACATTTGTCTGACTAAAACTACCTTTTTTTCATTACGGAATTTATAATTTTAATCAATTTTTCACCAATTATAAGTTTCTCGTCACATAAAAACATAATACACAATTTTGTTCAAATAGGTTGTTGGCTAGTTTTCAATCACCTGCTTTTGTTCCTCAGAGTTGGTTCACAATCTACATTCCAGCTTCTGAACTTTGATTTCTTCAAGGATCACTAACTGAAAAAAATACCATAAGGAATATAGTAGCGCATTACCGTTTGATATTTCCCGCGGAAGAGATTTTTATTTCCCAAAAATATAGATAACAATCAATAAAGTTAATATTTCAGCGAATACATATCGACTAATTTTTCTGTACCGATAATCATATCTAAAGACATCCTGTTTTAATCAATTAATTGAAAGTGCTCTGCAGAACTGAGTTTGATAATTTTCAAATTTTTTGCTGAAACGTTTTACTCCCTCTTGAGTTTATTGTTGCAGCTTCCCCAATAGTGAGTTCGATATCTTCCTATGGTATCACCTGATGCACAGTTTAAACCGAAATGTTAACCGATGTTTTATTTGCCAACTTTGGTGTAAGCATTAGAACACATAAACACAAGTTGTATTTGTCGTGTTACACAAATTACAACAGTGACTAAATGTCGATTACTTGCAAAGGAGTAAAATTTGATTCCATCTCAGCTTTTTGTTTATTTTTAAAAAAAATCAAGGCTCAGAAATTAGAATGTAAGTTTTGAACTGACTGTGCGGATCCAAAGATTTGATTGAAAATTAGCAGACAAGCTATTTGAACAAATTTTGTATTATGTTTTCATGTGGTGAGAAACTTATAATTGATAAAAGATTGATCTAAAAAGCGAATCCATTATTGAACAAAAAAGATACTTGTATTCAAACATCAAAGGATCACTAAATGAACTAAATTATACCTAATGGAATTTAATACCTTCTTTCCGAATGAAATTTCTCCTTAGAAGAGACTTTTATTGCACAAATTATACTGGACAATAGAAAAAAATATTTTTTTGCCGATTACACGTCAATTGGTTTTTATGTACCGGTTATCTTATTTAATAATATCAAGCTCTAAAAATTCAATTGCATATGATCAACAGAACTGAGTTTAATAATTTCTAAAAACTCTGCTGAAGTGTTTTACTTCATATTGAATTTTTTTATATCATCTTCCCAAATTGAGCTTTCGATATATTCCTGGGATAATACTTTTGGGGTCGGAGCATATCCAGTTTGATTTCGGATGCACAATTAAAACAGGATTCGTAGCCGATGTGTTATTTGGTAATTTTGGTGATTCATCAAAGGTACCAAATTGATACTGGTGAAGCAATGGATATATATAGCTCGCCTAGGAAAAAAGTTAGTATTTCATACGGAAATTTGCGAATTTCGCGATTAGCGAAAACTAATTATAGTTTTTTTTTGATTGAGTCAAGATATTGTCCAAATTGAACCAAACTTGATATGGAGTATCCCCTGTGTAAGTAAAGTGTAGGAAAAAAGTATTTTTGCTATAGCTTGTCTAGAAAAAAAGTTAGTGTTTTCCTTCATATTGAACTTTATTATTTCATATTCCCGAATTGAGCTTTCCATATATTCCTGGGATAATACTTCTGGGGTCGGAGCATATCCAGTTTGTTAATTTCGGGTAGCCGGGGAGCCAATGTTGATAGAGTGGTCTGGAAAACTTTCATGCTGTTCTGAGAAGGTCAGAACTTGATGCACAATTAAAACAGGATTCGTAGCCGATGTGTTATTTGTAAATTTTGCTGATGTATCAAAGGTACCAAATTGATACTGGTGGAGCAATGGATCTATATAGCTTGCCTAGGAAAAAAGTTAGTATTTCATACAGAAATTTGCGAATTTCGCGATTAGCGAATTTTAATTATAGTTATTTCTGATTGGGTCAAGATATTGTCCAAATTGAACCCAACTTGGTATGGAGAATCCCTTGTGTAAGTAGAGTGTAGGAAAAAAAAGAATTTTTGCTATAACTTGTCTAGGAAAAATGTTAGTTTTTCTTACTGAAGTTTGCGATTATTTCGAATAAGTAATTTGAAAAAAAGGTCTTTTTTATCGGTTCAAGGAGTTGTTCTCTCGCTTCGATTGGCTTTTAGTTTGATTATGTCAATGTTTATGATGTGATGATAATGATATATGTTTATGTTGTTTTCAGCTTTCTTGAATGAGTGTCAAAAACAGTCTTATCTTATTAGAGGTTCATTTTATTCTTAATACTGATAGATAGACACCTTCAATTTTGCTCACGATAACAAAAAAAGGCAATGTCTCCTAATAGTATAAAAATGTTCATATACCTCACGTAAAAAAAGACTTTAAATAACTGGATTTGTGGAGTTTTGGAACCCTCTCTGTCTTCAGCTTCAAGGATCTGCACTGCACACCAGCAGGTAATTTTTTCCGTCTGGTGAACGCACGAAAGTCTAGACATGAACGCACGAAAATTTTTTGTGCGTTCATGTCCAGACTTTCGTGCGTTCATGTCCAGACCATCGTGCGGTCGCCAGACCATCGTGCGTTCATGTCCAGACCATCGTGCGTTCATCCGTATTTCCAGACCGTGCAATTTTGAACGCACGACACCCTTCGTGCGTTCATTTCGTTCTGGACATATCTGGTTTCTGTCTGGGACCTCAGCCTGGGGATATATTAGATGAAACAGCGCTTCCTGTCATCATTTTTGGTGTTATCACATTTTGTGGTAACGCCTTATGATGACTGAAAATATTTCAATCAACGGTTTTGTAATTGTGAAAATTTTTTGGACAGCGTAAAATGTCAGCGGAGTGTTTCTTTCCTCGCGAGCACGGAATTTTGCCACATAAGAGGTTAAAATGCGTGATCAAATACCGTGCCGCGCTCCATCATATACAGTGTTGCAAATAAGCCCACTGCTGTTATTTTTTCATCTGATGCTGTGTACAAACCTACAAGTTTTCTCTCCATTTTTTTTCACCTGCGTTGATTTTACTGGTGAGGTCCAGACTTGCTTTGAGATTGGGATGGGTCTTCCCAGATCTGCATTATGAATGAATAGTTATTGGAAGTCCATCGCATCTGCCCAGATTGGCTCCGGAATTAATTTTTGCACTCGAAATGTATTCGTCTAAATATAAGTTAACTATACTATCATATGACAACTGCGATAATTTTGGTTCTGTGCTGGTATTGCTTAGCGGAGTATTATGCCTTTCTGGTGTAGTATGTTAATTTCATATGCCGAAATTGTTATCAATAGCCGAAAAACTTGACTTCACCAACAATTTCCTGTTTTCTCCATATATGTTTTCATACATTAAAATCTACGGTTTAAATGAGTCTTTTAAGAACGCCAATTCGTGTGTAATCATTTGCTGGAGCCTTTATTTTAATCCTTTTTAACACTACAAAAACTTTCATTTTTTTTACCCAAAAGACAGTTAGATTGATCTACTTGGACTGATCTGGGAACACCGTGAATTTAACTATTTTCCTAAACAAAACGAAATTTTGTACGTAGGCCTGATAAAAAATATTTTGCGGATTTTTATTTTCAGGAACAAACATATTGGCTAAAAATTATGTTTCTTTTTTTTCTCATTTAAGAACGGCCCACCAACGTCAATTAGAAATCTTTGGTTCGGAACTAAGCAATTTAAAAGAAGGTTAAATTTTGATATGGTTGATACAAGCTTAAGATTCTGGCCAATTGCAGTGCACGGGGAAAATTCAAGAGAACCGACAAAAATTTCGCAATGCATGTGTGGCCACCACACAATTTGACAAAAGCACATCATTCCCTAGCTTCCGTAGAATTATATTTGGAAACGCAAATGTTTGCATCTAGGCGCCAACACCCAATTTTGAAATTGCGGTCATGCCAAAACTACTGAAGGTAAGCGCTGATCTGCGTGATATGATGGCTTATTTGGAAGGGCATTCATTAACGCTCATTTTTTGTTTAGAAAAACATTTAAACCTTTAGCGACTGGTATTTGCGCTGCGAGTGTACCCGTGATCTGAATTTACAGTACCGAAGGACTGACCTTTAATTGTACCTTATAGTCTATTTAATTTTAACAGTTTTTCTGACTGAAGTTTGCGATTATTTCGAATAAGTAATTTGAAAAATAGGTCTTTTTTATCGGTTCAAGGAGTTGTTCTCTCGCTTCGATTGGCTTTTAGTTTGATTATGTCAATGTTTATGATGTGATGATAATGATATATGTTTATGTTGTTTCAGCTTTCTTGAATGAGTGTCAAAAACAGTCTTATCTTATTAGAGGTTCATTTTATTCTTATTACTGATAGATATACACCTTCAATTTTGCTCAACATAACAAAAAAAGGCAATGTCTCCTAATAGTATAAAAATGTTCATATACCTCACGTAAAAAAAGACTTTAAATAACTGGACTTGTGGAGTTTTGGAACCCTCTTTGTCTTCAGCTTCAAGGATGTGCACTGCACACCAGCAGGTATTTCTTCCCGTCTGGTGAACGCACGAAAGTCTAGACATGAACGCACGATGGTCTGGACACGACCGCACGATGGTGTGGTCATGAACGCACGAAAGTCTGGACATGAACGCACGAAAATTTTTTGTGCGTTCATGTCCAGACTTTCGTGCGTTCATGTCCAGACCATCGTGCGGTCGCCAGACCATCGTGCGTTCATGTCCAGACCGTCGTGCGTTCAAGTCCAGACCATCGTGCGTTCATCCGTATTTCCAGACCGTTCAATTTTGAACGCACGACACCCCCTTCGTGCGTTCATTTCGTTCTGGACATATCTGGTTTCTGTCTGGGACCTCAGCCTGGGGATATATCGGATGAAACAGCGCTTCCTGTCATCATTTTTGGTGTTATCACATTTTGTGGTAACGCCTTATGATGACTGAAAATATTTCAATCAACGGTTTTGTAATTGTGAAAATTCTTTGGACAGCGTAAAATGTCAGCGGAGTGTTTCTTTCCTCGCGAGCACGGAATTTTGCCACATAAGAGGTTAAAATGCGCGATCAAATACCGTGCCGCGCTCCATCATATACAGTGTTGCAAATAAACCCACTGCTGTTATTTTTTCATCTGATGCTGTGTACAAACCTACAAGTTTTCTCTCCATTTTTTTTTACCTGCGTTGATTTTACTGGCGAGGTCCAGACTTGCTTTGAGATTGGGATGGGTCTTCCCAGATCTGCATTATGATTGAATAGTTATTGGAAGTCCATCGCATCTGCCCAGATTGGCTCCGGAATTAATTTTTGCACTCGAAATGTATTCGTCTAAATATAAGTTAACTATACTATCATATGACAATTGCGATAATTTTGGTTCTGTGCTGGTATTGCTAAGCGGAGAATTATGCCTTTCTGGTGTAGTATGTTAATTTCATATGCCGAAATTGTTATCAATAGCCGAAAAACTTGACTTCACCAACAATTTCCTGTTTTCTCCATTTATGTTTTCATACATTAAAATCTACGGTTTAAATGAGCCCTTTAAGAACGCCAATTCGTCTGTAATCATTTGCTGGAGCCTTTATTTTAATCCTTTTTCACACTACAAAAACCTTTATTTTTTTACCCAAAAGACAGTAAGATTGATCTACTTGGACTGATCTGGGAACACCGTGAATTTAACTATTTTCTTAAATAAAACAAAATTTTGTCCGTAGGCCTGATAAAAAATATTTTGCGGATTTTTATTTTCAGGAACAAACAAATTGGCTAAAAATTATGTTTCTTTTTTTCTCATTTAAGAACGGCCCACGAACGTCAATTAGAAATCTTTGGTTCGGAACTAAGCAATTTAAAAGAAGGTTAAATTTTGATATGGTTGATACAAGCTTAAGATTCTGGCCAATTGCAGTGCACGGGGAAAATTCAAGAGAACCGACAAAAATTTCGCAATGCATGTGTGGCCACCACACAATTTGACAAAAGCACATCATTCCCTAGCTTCCGTAGAATTATATTTGGAAACGCAAATGTTTGCTTCTAGGCGCCAGCACCCAATTTTGAAATTTCGGTCATGCCAAAACTACTGAAGGTAAGCGCTGATCTGCGTGATATGATGGCTTATTTGGAAGGGCATTCATTAACGCCCATTTATTGTTTAGAAAAACTTTTAAACCTTTAGCGACTGGTATTTGCGCTGCGAGTGTACCCGTGATCTGAATTTGCAGTACCGAAGGACTGACCTTTAATTGTACCTTATAGTCTATTTAATTTTAACAGTTTTTCTTACTGAAGTTTGCGATTATTTCGAATAAGTAATTTGAAAAATAGGTCTTTTTTTGTCGGTTCAAGGAGTTGTTCTCTCGCTTCGATTGGCTTTTAGTTTGATTATGCCAATGTTTATGATGTGATGATAATGATATATGTTTATGTTGTTTTCAGCTTTCTTTAATGAGTGTCAAAAACAGTCTTATCTTATTAGAGGTTCATTTTATTCTTAATACTGATAGATAGACACCTTCAATTTTGCTCACGATAACAAAAAAAGGCAATGTCTCCTAATAGTATAAAAATGTTCATGTACCTCACGTAAAAAAAAGACTTTAAATAACTGGATTTGTGGAGTTTTGGAACCCTCTCTGTCTTCAGCTTCAAGGATCTGCACTGAACACCAGCAGGTAATTTTTTCCGTCTGGTGAACGCACGAAAGTCTAGACATGAACGCACGATGATCTGGACACGACCGCACGATGGTCTGGTCATGAACGCACGAAAGTCTGGACATGAAAGCACGAAAATTTTTTGTGCGTTCATGTCCAGACTTTCGTGCGTTCATGTCCAGACCATCGTGCGGTCACCAGACCATCGTGTGTTGATCTCCAGACCGCCGTGCGTTCATGTCCAGACCATCGTGCGTTCATCCGTATTTCCAGACCGTGCAATTTTGAACGCACGACACCCCCTTCGTGCGTTCATTTCGTTCTGGACATATCTGGTTTCTGTCTGGGACCTCAGCCTGGGGATATATTGGATGAAACAGCGCTTCCTGTCATCATTTTTGGTGTTATCACATTTTGTGGTAACGCCTTATGATGACTGAAAATATTTCAATCAACGGTTTTGTAATTGTGAAAATTTTTTGGACAGCGTAAAATGTCAGCGGAGTGTTTCTTTCCTCGCGAGCACGGAATTTTGCCACATAAGAGGTTAAAATGCGCGATCAAATACCGTGCCGCGCTCCATCATATACAGTGTTGCAAATAAGCCCACTGCTGTTATTTTTTCATCTGATGCTGTGTACAAACCTACAAGTTTTCTCTCCATTTTTTTTCACCTGCGTTGATTTTACTGGTGAGGTCCAGACTTGCTTTGAGATTGGGATGGGTCTTCCCAGATCTGCATTATGAATGAATAGTTATTGGAAGTCCATCGCATCTGCCCAGATTGGCTCCGGAATTAATTTTTGCACTCGAAATGTATTCGTCTAAATATAAGTTAACTATACTATCATATGACAACTGCGATAATTTTGGTTCTGTGCTGGTATTGCTTAGCGGAGTATTATGCCTTTCTGGTGTAGTATGTTAATTTCATATGCCGAAATTGTTATCAATAGCCGAAAAACTTGACTTCACCAACAATTTCCTGTTTTCTCCATTTATGTTTTCATACATTAAAATCTACGGTTTAAATGAGCCTTTTAAGAACGCCAATTCGTGTGTAATCATTTGCTGGAGCCTTTATTTTAATCCTTTTTAACACTACAGAAACTTTTTTTTTTACCCAAAAGACAGTTAGATTGATCTAATTGGACTGATCTGGGAACACCGTGAATTTAACTATTTTCCTAAATAAAACAAAATTTTGTCCGTAGGCCTGATAAAAAATATTTTCGGATTTTTATTTTCAGGAACAAACATATTGGCTAAAAATTATGTTTCTTTTTTTTCTCATTTAAGAACGGCCCACCAACGTCAATTAGAAATCTTTGGTTCGGAACTAAGCAATTTAAAAGAAGGTTAAATTTTGATATGGTTGATACAAGCTTAAGATTCTGGCCAATTGCAGTGCACGGGGAAAATTCAAGAGAACCGACAAAAATTTCGCAATGCATGTGTGGCCACCACACAATTTGACAAAAGCACATCATTCCCTAGCTTCCGTAGAATTATATTTGGAAACGCAAATGTTTGCATCTAGGCGCCAACACCCAATTTTGAAATTGCGGGCATGGCAAAACTACTGAAGGTAAGCGCTGATCTGCGTGAGTCTGTTGTCATCCTTTGTCAACGCACAGTCCCAGTCTTCTTCAAGGAATGCTTTCTAGTTGATCATTGTAGCGAGGAGATATTTTATGAATAACGTCCCGATCATTTTTTTGATTGTTTTGATCAAGATTTTTTGATTACCAATCAGAATTGTGGGAAAGCTTAGGAAAGCAATCGTGGCAGAAAAAAGTTATTTCATTGTGGCAGCAAAAGATCGAACTTGTTGGCCGTAAACTTTTGCCAGCGCTGATATGATGGCTTATTTGGAAGGGCATTCATTAACGCCCATTTAATGTTTAGAAAAACATTTAAACCTTTATCGACTGGTATTTGCGCTGCGAGTGTACCCGTGATCTGAATTTGCAGTACCGAAGGACTGACTTTTAATTGTACCTTATAGTCTATTTAATTTTAACAGGAATTGGCGGGGCAGGTGACGGGGAAATAAATTTAGATTCACTTGTGTCATCAGATCAATTTTTGGGAAGTGTTTCTGTATAATATAGGCAGTAAGACTGCGTTGGCATTAATTTGGCTATTATAAGCTCTACTGAATTGCATATTTTGGATTTCGACTGTCAATTTTCCATCATAAACAGATATGATTCGCTCTTTGATATGAATTTGTGCGCCTGGAATATGTTCTATGACGAATATATAGGGTGAGAGACAGTTATCCAAATGAGTTAATTGGTGGTTATAGGATTTATTAGAAGGCTGTTTTTTTTAAAAAAATTTGGAAGTAAGGCTCGATCTTCTGTAATGACTGTGTTTTTACATTAAGGCAATGTTTAAGATATTATATTGACCTAACCACACATGACAACTAGAGCTTGTTAGTAGTATATCGTTCCTCGGCTGGTTTCCAGAATCGTGAAGCGAAATAGATAGTTTTCAAATCAAAATCTTTCTGACACGGCTCCAAAACTGTACCCGCAGGCACCGCACTTATTTCGCTTGGCGAGTGAGAAGCTGAAATGACGATTCGAAGTTGACTGGGCAGTTTTTGTTTTTGTGGCGTTAGAAAAGCGTTCATGTTGCTCCTTCCAAACAAACTTAACACTTTGTTTTAGCAAGATTCCGATGAATGACACAATGGGGCCAGATTAGGGATTAATTCAATCAAATGAGGAACCGAAACTATTAAAGAGCGCAATTTCCTAAACGTATTTGGGGCAGAAATGTAAAAGACGAAGCTGTCAAGCTTTTGAGAGGAAAAATCTCAGTTTAAGTTAGATCATACCTAGCCACTCATTTTTTCGATTCTGCAAAATGACACTTCGAATTTTAATGCGAAGTTTCTTTTAATCTAATTTCTCCAAACTATCATTGACTCAATTCAAATGGTGTCTCTGTTTACATTCAAAATATCATCTATAAAGCAGTAATAATTTAGAAGGTAAGCCATGTATTTGTGAAAATCAGCAAGCATGTCGCTGAGTCCATTAAAGCCATATTTTAAGTAGTACTTTTCGGTAGTGTCACCTGAGATAAGAATAAAACTAAAGTTTTGCCGTGTCAGGATGTAGATTCTTTTGGCTATGAGCATGCTTCAACTCCAAAGTTGTAAAATGCATAGTGGTTGTTGTTTCAGAGTCATTCACGTTTTGTGAAATTCGTTTAAACTTTTTCAATGTGGAACTTGTGATATTTATTTTTGTGGATAGCCTTGTTCAGAACTATAGATTCAAGGGCTAATTTTACAGCTTTATCAATTTTCACCCGTATAACGATAGGTGAGATGAAGTTGTTGTCTGAGCAACTGGAAATTCCTTCAATGCTTCCCCCTTGAGTTAGTTTTTTTTTCATGTTAAGTCATCGGCAGCTGTTTTCCTTTCTTGTCTTTTGGCGTATAATTTTGCCCAAATTTTGTTACTACTTGATGTGCTTCGGATTTTCTAAAGCAATGTAATACATTAGGAAATTCTTTTGCCACTTGTTTTTGATAAGACAAATATTTATTTGGTTGACTATCCAATGAGATGTCTTTATGCTTCGGAAAAGTCCCAGAGCTTGAAAGAGACCTCTACTAAGCATTGGGTGGTGTCCATCTGAATTGAATTGTCAATAAAAGCATTAAAATTGAGAGGATTCGCTTCCACGATGGAGGAATCAGACATTGTAGCAGAATAGTTGTCCTCTGAGCTTGAAAAAATTAACATCATTTCTTCTACGTAATTGATTAGCAGGTTAATAGTTTAGTCGTCATTGAAAGTATTGTCCCATGAGACCGCTTTTACATTGCGTTGTTCATTACGTTGCGGTGTTTATTACATTGCGTTGTTCATAACACTGCATAGCGTCCAAGTTTCAAAATTTCCAAGGGAATACAGCAGCTACAAATTGAAAAAATAACAAGCATTTTTGCCGTAGCTAATAACAGTTTTGGAATTCAACGCACATTAGTGGTTGCCCCTATGAAAAGCAAAACAATGTCATCATTATCGTTTGTTATATCATTTCAAACTATATAAGAAATCGTAATTGAAAGACATTAGCATCATTTACGGTTTAAACTTCTGCATTATAAAGGAAAATTGTCCTTTCTTTCTGGTTCTCATATGCAGACTGATTGCAATCGTGAATGCGCTGTGCGGCTCAACCGCTTCACGAAAAAACTACGTTTGGGTCTCGATATCCAATATAATAGCAATGAAATCGTATCGCAATGGAGACGTATCAATGTTTCTTCTTCCCTTCCAAGTTAACGATTGGCTCAGTTTACAATAAGAACGTTTAATTGATACCTCACAGAACTTTTTTGTTGCAATGAAGATATATCGGTCAAAAGAATTATTTAGTGGTGTAAAAAAAACTCAGTTTCCGTTGGAATCCAAATTTCACGACATGTTTACTAATTAATTTATGTGAGGATTCTCGATATAAAAATTCTGCGCCTTTGAATTTCAATCGACAAAAAAGAAGTAAAATCATCCGTTTTTTACTTTGATTCCATAGTTTTGAACAACACAGTACAACCTGATCAATAATTTTTGAAATTTGTTCTGCCAGTTAATCTTCTTTTGAGGCTTCATGGCTCCTCTTTCATCTTCAGATTGGGCAGATGATTCCTATATTATTTTCTTTTAAAGTGGTTCTGGTGGAATTGTAACTGCTTCCGGGGTTGCCTGTAGTAGAACCACAAGTGAGATCATCCCATCCACCCAATGAACTCAGTTAAAGTTTTGCCTCACTTTTGTCCCACCGTAGTACAGGGTCAGGAGTTGTCATATCACAATCGGGTTCTATCTCCAACAATGTTTTGGGTCTGTGGCACACTGATGAATGCACTTTGTCGTGTTACCTAGATACCAACAGTGACTTCGCTTTAGCAAAATTGAAGTTTAGTGTTGTTCAGTTTTTTGTAAGGCAAACTTACACCTAAATTAAGTGTTAATTTAGCGCGGCAGTGTTATAAGCTAGCTTCCGACTCAGCTACAAACTTTTAATTTAAGTATTTCGATCTCGGAAGTTATTAACTAAATATTGAACCCATTCAGCGGAGCAAAAGCAAGCGAAAGAATTTCGCAGACAAACTATATGGCCATTATGTTTTCATTCAGCGTGAAATATATAAATGGTGAAAGACTGGTTTGCAGGGCGTGATGTACAAAGTAAAGGAAATCACGTAATTAATAATGTAATATGAACTTGTCGGCAGACTATTCTTATGTAAAAGAGTTTGACTATACAATATGGTATATAGTATCATGGTACGGTATGACATTAACTGGTGGCGTTGAAAACACTGCGTACCAAAAATTGTCTAGATCCAAAACATAAAAGATTGCAGTTTTGTACTGCTTCAATTTCTAGAAAAATGACAAAAAACTTGTGGCAGAAAATAAAACCTTTTTTGCTAAATGGAGTTTTTTCCCCAATTTTTCTTCATTTCTCATATTTTAGACCAGTTAAATGGCCACTAGTTTTTTTCTAATTCAGTGCTCTAAATCGGAAGACCCAATGTAGTATTTTAAGGGGAATGATGACAGATCTGTTCTCTCGCCGCGCATAGCTTAAAGGACATTTATTTTCTGTGACCCATTGTCAAACGGTGTTCGAAGCAATAAATGTAAACGTCTGGGTCATTTTAGTGCAAAATTATTGCCTTACGGCATTACTGAATCATTGTTCAATTTCCTTTCTGGAGTAATGTTTTCGCGCTTGAGTTTCTGATTTGGTTGAGTGAATTGAATTGTGCTCTTCGGAGGTCAAATTTGATGCAAACTTATGAAAAAATTCTATGATAAACTCTACATAAAATCTTTAGTCCATTGGTTAAAATCTCCGGCATTTATCTGAGAAATTGTGGGTTCCAACTTCTTTGCCGTCGGAAAATTTATGTCAATAAAAAGTTTCCTAGCCTAATGCCTCTTTTAAATTGTTTGCCACGCCTGTCATTCGAGAGTAATTCGAAATTAGCCAGTTTAGGTTATCAACTTTAAGGCCTGCTATTAGTCGGAAGATACTTTAACATAGTGTTGAGTTGTTTTTAAACATAGAATGTGAACAATTGTGATCAAAATAAAAAATAAACAGTCTAGAGATAGGCCGAAAATTTTTTTTCTTTCAATTTTCACAAAAAATTTTTGGAGTTGTTGCTCTGCTGGATCATTTTTACTATTCTGTTTGAGGGAAACAAATGAATTTAGCTCCCATTTCAACAGGAAAACAATAATTGTCTGGGAAGAACTGTCATTAGTTAAAAAGAATGTTTAGAAATTCGACAAACTATGAGGACTTTTTTAAAACTGTGTTGGTCCTTTTTTTAAAAGGGTAATCTTAATAGATGAAATTGTAACAGTTTTCACTATAAATGCAATTTGTGCTCAAACCGTAAAATCTAATTGATTTAAAATGACATCTACTGGATCATAACTGACAACTAACATAGATCTTTTCAAATATGCTACATCAAGTAAAACCTATTGAACACACATTATAAGCTTTAATGATGCTAATAGACGACATTTATCTATCACACTGCAGATTCACTAGTATTTGATGTTTCTGTTACCAAATAAAAAGAAGGGGGCAACTGGACTAAATATGTAGGCCGGAGATTTAAAAAGTCACAAGATCTCAGGACTGTTTGAAAAAACTGCAAACACGAAAGCTAAAAAATTGAATTGGTAAAAATATCATTTTGAACGGATATTTTTCCGGTTGCAGATTTTGACATTAAAAAATTAGTTGCAGATACCTCCAGTAGAGTTACAAAAGAAACGGAGCTAAAAATTGAAAATGAGTTATTTTCGGCCAACGAAACGTTTGATTCCCGCTTAGTTAGTTTAACGCAACTTTTATTGTCATCTCTTATTTCATATCTAAGACGTCTTTGTACAGCTTTTAACTGTGATGTTACGCTGTTACATTATGCTGTTGATTCCTTAGTCGTTGCTTCTAGTAAAGGTGGAAAAGTGAACAGAGATCTCTGAAATGGAACACAAATGAGTTCGCTACCTACTTCGTACAACCTTAGGTAAATTTGGATTTAAAAAAAAGTATTTACAATCGAAAACTGAAACAGGTCCCATATCACAACATTTATAGATACAAGAGTTTTTAAAAGTTCTGATAAATGTGCATACATAGGACTAAAAACCGATAGCAGTCTCGAATTTCTGAGTCGTGTTAATCAAACTATAAAGAATTTGCGCAAGCGGTGCAAAAACTGGACACAATTATGAGTTGTTGCTTTTAAATACTGCAGCTTTAATTTTTCAGCATTAGAAACCTATGATGAATTCCCTAGAACAACATTCACGGATGAAACTGGTGCAGTATTAAGGAAAATTGTATTTTCTTGCTGGATGTGGGTGATCATATCCATATTGATGTTAATTGTTAATGCGCTGTGTTGGTCAACCGTTTCACGAAATAACTGCTTCTGTGTCTCGATGTCCAATATACTAGCAATGAGTCCGTATCGCACACACTAAAAAAAGTTCAGGTAAAGTTACCTGAAAAAACACCTGAATTTACCTGAATCGTTCAGGCAAATTGTTCTCACCTGAACAACACCTGAAAGCACCTGAAATTTACCTGAAATTCACCTGAAAAATTCAGGCATCACTGGCTGAACTTTTACCTGAACATGCCTGAAAAACACCTGAAAAAAATGCCTGAACAGTTCAGGCAAAAATTCTTTTTCAGGTGTTTTTACCTGAATTCTACCTGAATTTTTCAGGCAACTCCTAAAGTTTGTATTTGTGTTGTGTTTTAGTTTCTGCTGAATTTTTGTTTTTTCACTGCCGAATGCAATGAAAGTTATTTTCAGGTAACCACACCTGAACTTGTTCAGGTGAAAATTTACCTGAAAATCAGTTCAGGTGTATTTCAGGTGCTTTTACACCTGAACTTCACCTGAACTTCTAGTTACCTGAACTTGGTTCAGGTAAATTTACCTGAACTTTTTTTAGTGTGCAGCAGAGACGTATTAAAGTTTCCTCTTCCATTCCAAATAAACGATTGGCTCTCTAAGTTTACATTAAGAACGTTGAATTGATTCATCACGGAACATTTTGTTGCAATGAAGACATTTCGGTCAAAAGTATTAGTTAGTGGTCTAGAAAAATTCAGTTTGCATTAGAATCTAAATTTCACGACATGTAAATTGATCAAAATATGTGAGGATTCACGCTAAAAAAATTCTGCACCTTTATTTTTCAATCGACAAAAAAAGAAGTAGGATCATCCGTTTTTTAATTTGATTCCATTGTTTTGCGCCACACAGTACTGACGTTAAAAAATCAGTTGCGGCGTACAAAACGCTAATTCACTGCTTTGTTAAAAAATTTATTACAAATACTATTATCATCTCTTATTCAATTTACTGTATTTTTTAATAAAAATAATTAAAGCCGTTTCCACTTCAACATAAAAACAATAACTATCTGCTAGGAAAAGAGGATTTTTTGAACAATTGTAAATGTTTTAATTTTAAGGTACCGTAGTTTGATATAAATTCGTAACAATTTTCATCATATATCGAATTTGCCATAAGTTTAAATGGTCACAGGATCTCAGAATTATTTTAAAAAAGCAAACAACAGAGCTGAAAGCGTGAACAGGGAATGATAGCATTTAGAATGGATAATTTTGTGTCTGCAGATTCTGCCATTGAGGAGTACTTTGCGGCCAACGAGTTGCTTATTTCCCACTGAGTTAGTTTAGTGCAATATTTATTGTCATCTCTTATTTCATATCTAAGCTATCTTTAAACAGCTTTTAACAATGAAGTTACGTTGTTACATTATGCTGATAATTTTTGAATTGTTGATTCTAGTAAAGATGGAAAAGATCGTAGAAGACCTTGATTTGGAACACAAATAATTTCAGCACCTACTTCGTACAAACTGTGATCATATCAAAATTGATGGAAATGTTTAATGCGCAGTGTGGGTCAACCGTTTCACGAAATAAATGCTTCTGTGTCTCAATATCCAAAATATTAGCAACCAGTGCGTATCGCAACGAAGACGTATTAAAGTTTCCTCTTCCATTCCAAATTAACGATTGGCTCTCTAAATTTATATTAAGAACGTTCAATTGATTCATCAAGGAACTCTTTGTTGCAATGAAGACAAGTCGGTCAAAAGTATTAGTTATTGGTCTAAAAAACTCAGTTTCCATTAGAATCTAGTTTTCACGACATGTAAATTCATCAATATATGTGAGGATTCACGATAGAAAAAGTTCTTCACCTTTATTTTTCAATCAACAAATAAAGAAGTATGATCATCCGTTTTTTAATTTGATTCCATAGTTTTGCGCCACACAGTACTGACGTTAAAAAATCAGTTGCGGCGTACAAAACGCTAATTCACTGCTTTGTTAAAAAATTTAATCAAATCCTATTAATACAAATACTATTATCATCTCTTATTCAATATACTGTTTTGTTTAATAAAAATAATTAAAGTTGTTTCCACTTCAACATAAAAACAATAACTATCTGCTAGGAAAAAATAATTTTTTTGAAAAATTGTAAGTGTTTTATTTCTAAGGTACCGTAGTTTGATTTAAATTCGTAGCAATTTTCATCATATATCCGATTTATCATAGGTTTTAATGGTCACAGGATCTCAGGAGTATTAAAAAAAAGCAAACAACAGAGCTGAAAGCGTGAAAAGGTGGCAATAGCGTTTAGAATGGATAATTTTGTGTCGGCAGATTCTGACATAGGGGAGTACTTTGCGGCCAACGAATTGCTGATTTCCCACTTAATTAGTTTAGTGCAATATTTAGTGTCATCTCTTATTTCATATCTAAGCTATCTTTAAACAGCTTTGACAATGAAGTTACGTTGTTACATTATGCTGATGATTTTTGAATTGTTGATTCTAGTAAAGATGGAAAAGATCGTAGAAGTCTCTGAATTGGAACACAAATAATTTCATTGCCTACTTCGTACAAACTGTGATCAGATCAATATTGATGGAAATCTTTAATGCGCTGTGTGGGTCAACCGTTTCACGAAATAAATTCTTCTGGGTCTCGACATACAAAATACTAGCATGAGTGCATATCGTAACAGAGACGTATTAAAGTTTCCTCTTCCCTTCCAAGTTAACGATTGGCTCTCTAAGTTTACATTAAGAACGTTCAATTGATTAATCACGGAAGTTTTCGTTGCAATGAAGACATGTCGGTCAAAAGTATTAGTTAGTGGTCTTAAAAAATTCAGTTTCCGTTAGAATCCAAATTTCACAACTTGTAAGCTGATCAGTTTCTGCGAGGATTCTCGGAACAAAAATTCTGCGACCTTCTGTTCCAAGTAACAAATAGAGAAGTTGGATCATTGGTTTTTCAATTTGATAACATACATTACACTTTTTGCATCATACAGTACAAATTGATCAATAATGTCTGACAATTTTCTCTGCCAGTTAATCCTCTTTTGAGCCTTCCCATAGAACGGCAAGTGGGATAATCATATCCACCCAATGAAGTGACTTAAAATTTTCCTCCCTTTTGTCGCACCGTAGCACAGGGTCAGGACTTGTCATGTCACAAGGGAGTTCAATTCCCAGCGATGTTTTGTGTCTATCGCACACTGATGAATATAATTTGTTGTATTACTTTAATACCAACCTTGTTTTTGATGTAGCAAAATCAAAACATAGTGTTGTTCAGTGTTTGCAAGACAGTTTTAAATCTGGAGTGTTAATTGCTTGCTAGATCCAAAGCAAAACAAATTGCAGTTTTGTACTGCTTCAGTTTTTAGAAAAACGACAAAAAAACCTTCGGTAAAAATTGAAATTTTTATGTCAAATGGAGTTTTTTCCCAATTTTTTTTTCATTTCTCAGATTTTAAACTAGTTAAGTGGCTATCAGTATTCGTTCACAATTCTGTATTCTCAATTGGAAGCCCTAGTTCAGTATTTTAAGGGGAATGATGATAGATCTGTTCTCTCGCCACGCACAGCTAAGTGGGCATTTTTTGCGAACCCTTGTCAAACAATTTTCGAAGCAATAAGTCGTTTTTTAACATAGAATGTAAACAAATATGTTCAAAATAAAGGAAAGAAAGAGTCTAGAGGTAGAAATTTTTTGTTTTGTTCTTTACATTAAATTTTTGAAAATGTATCTCTGTTGGA
Organism: Convolutriloba macropyga; assembly: GCF_964194025.1. NCBI lineage: Eukaryota > Metazoa > Xenacoelomorpha > Acoela > Convolutidae > Convolutriloba > Convolutriloba macropyga. Next base: position 19,241,351 of record NC_134476.1, on the reverse strand, counting down.
ACAAATTTACTATAAGTTTTGATGAAAACAAATAAAGTTAGCTCCAATTTCAATAGAAAAACAATAATTATCTGGGAGGAATGTGAGTGTCACACGTGTAAAAAAAATTGTACTAAAAACCTTGGGTTTCAAGGTTAAAGATTTAGTTGAAAACTTGGTTTTCTACCTGATTGATTGCTGACACAAAGTTGATAGGTGTCAGAAAAGAAAATACACCTGTAATTAGACAAAACTCGGGCTTCGAGCGAACCCAACGAAACTGACATATCTTTGTTGACTTGGATAATTTACCACGATGATAGAACCGATATTGGGTATTAACCAAAGCGAGGAATAAATTCATTCATTGATCACCAAACTTACCATCAGAGCTAGCCACATTAATAAATCTTAATCTATATAAACCAACTTTTCTTCACCTTAATCTATTTAACAACTTAATTTCTAATTTTGCATTTTAACCAAGTACCACGCTCAATTAGCCAAAGACATAGAGTATTGAGCAGGGGTGGCTACTATAGTGGCGACAGAGATTAGAAGTAGATAGAAAACAACCACCCAATAAAACTGAGCGTTGTACTGATTTCCAATGGAAATCTATTTTTTTTGTTTGAAAATCAATTTTCGACACGAGCCTGACGTCTTAATATCACGATTCGAAAGATAAATTTTGAACTAGTGTCGGAATTCGACAAGGAACACTGCCATCTTCGAAACTTTAAGTGAGTACTCACTAAAATTTCGAATATCGTAAATCGGTTCGTACATGTTTTTTCGGTAATAAAATAGCGTTCAAAATCAAGCGAATGTGAATTCGAAATAATTTGACTTAAAATACACCATTGAACCTCAAGTTTTTTGAAATTTTTCAAAAAAAAATACAGGGTCGATAAGATTCAAAAACAGCTGAGTTAGAGTGTCAAAAACTAGTTCGGGTTTCTAACTTGATTATTGAAATACTTTGAAAAACAGCAGCTTTTAAATAAAACACTGACGGCGTGGCACTCCTCAAAAACGCTTTTACTGGAGGCTTTTACGGGTTCAAATGATTTCGAAAGTTATGTTACACACTCTGAGCTCTTTTCACAACTTCAGAAGTGGCAAAGAAAAGGAAAAGTAAACGGCGCCGAAACCGAATTTGATGAACGGCCGAATTATTTTGCGTTAAGGATGCAAAAGTCGGCTATTGATTTCTATCGTGCACTTTCGGAGGACACTAGGAAAAGCTATGATGAGACCGTAAAAGCTTTCAGACAACATTATAATGCGAAACCTGTTGTTTTCCGAGGGAGGCAAGCTAGGAGAGTCCAGCGGCTGGGTGAAAAATTAACAGATCTTCTCGTTGATTTGCAAACTTTAGACTTGAAAGAGCACCCTGAGTCGTCTCATGAGATAAGAAAATATCTCATTTTAAGAGCTTTCTCAAAGGCATAAAAAATAGTCAGGTGCGACTCGACCTGAGAAAGAACTTGGGCGACGCGGATATGACTTTAGACAAAGCTTCAGAAATAGCACTACAAAATGAAGCAGTCACGAGAAATGAGGAGGAAGATAATCAGTCGCGGGTTTCTGCCATCCAGTCAAGTGAAAACACTCAGCTAGTTAACTCGATTAACAATTTAGTGCAAACACTGCAGACTAACCAATCTAACAGGCAAGATAATCAAAAGTTTCCATTGCAAGGAGCAAGGCCAAAAGAGATTCTGCGTGGAAGTGAGCGTGGTTCAAGAGAAACCGGATAAAAATAGAAATTATAATAGCTATAACAGAAGCGCTGATAATAGACGAACCAATTACGACAGTAGAGCGCGATTGCCAACACCAGGAGGCGAGAACAGAAGCCGAGATCGGTCGCACGAGGGTCGTGTCGAGCAGTCACAGAAGGCGGTGTGTTTTGAGAAAGAGAAATGTTGCCGTTGCGGTCAGCAAAATCATGCATCTGTGGAATGCAAGAATGGTTTTGAATGTGGGAGTCCAATTCATTTGAAACAAAACTGCCCCTATTTAAATGAGAACTAGCTGAAGATGGCGGTGCTTCATTTTCAGCTCGCTACGTAAAAATTTTGCGTGGTGGAAACACGTTTGTTTGCCAAAATAATGATAAAAGACAAACTGATAATGGCCTTAATTGATGGTGGAAGTGGTGTTAATCTTTTAAGCGACACACCCTACCATCCACTGGGAAAACCGAGCCAGATCAGAGTGTGCAATAAAAATATAATAGCTGCCAACAATGGAAAAATGCCTGTGAAAGTGTCAACAGCTATTCAGGTCCAACTTCAAAAATTCACATCTGAGCTAACGGTTAAGTTTCTAGTGACCAAAAATGATATAACGCCTTGTTATTGAGCATCGAATTCTTATATAATTTTGACTGTAGTTTAAACCCCAAAAAACGAATATTTTTGCGGGACAATTGGGAAAACATTACAATTGTCCCCATCGCAACGAAGTAAAAAGAATCTGCTTTTAATTGCTGCTGTGTATCACGAATTATCTCGTCGCTGCGAAGGTTTCATTAAATGCAAAATTGTCGATGAAGAAGTTAACCTAACACAGCAAACAGAAATTATATTCGCACCTATGAAAGAATTTGAAGACAAATCACATTTATTTATAGCGAGATTGCTGAATGACAAAGTTGATGATGTCGTATGGGTTCGAGTTTTGTGCCCTACACTAGAACCAAAGAAAGTTTACAAAAATGCGCAAGTGCGGAAAACAATGAAAAAATTTAAAGAATACAACAAAATGACCCTGACATTAAAACAAAACATAGAGATGAATTTGAATTTGAGAAGCATGTGAAAGCTAGTTCAATGAGCTTATCTTGTGAGGAAATGACAAAAATGAGGTCACTTTGCACAAAATATAAAGTAATTTTTTCGCAAAATTGAAATGATATGGGATTTTGCGACCGAACTTATCATAAAATAAAATTAAAAAAGGATGCTGTGCCATTCAGACGTACATTCTGTCGTGGTCTGAACAACCAAATAAAAAAACGTACAGGCTTTACCACGAATTAATGAGGTTTTTGATTCACTGGAGGGAAACATGTACTTTTCGAATATAAATCTGTGGTCGGGATTTTTTCAGATGGCGATCGAGGAAGAGAGTCAGAATTTAACTGCTTTTATAACGCCTCTAGGCCTGTATAAGTGAAAAAGACTCCCTATGGGACTAGGGTCTGCTCCGGGTGCTGTTCAAAACTTAATGGAGTTAATTTTTGCTGGCCTATCCTACGAAATGGCTGTAGTGTATCTAGATGGCGTTATCGTTTTCGGAAGAATTTTCGACGAACATCTGAAACAGTTAGAACTGGTTTTCCAACGTTTAGCGGAGAATGGATTAAAGATTAAGGGATCAAAATGCAATTACTGAATAAGTCAATATATTTTAACGGAGTACAGAGTGCAAAAATGCGGTATCCGAGCTAAAGAAATAAGCCTTTGGATGCGACAGTTTTAGGATATCCAAAAGATAGGGATCCTTATACATTATTTACGGATGCTTCATTGACAGGAATTGGAGCAATTCTTACCCAAAAGCAAGTAACGGAGGATAGAGCTATTGCATATGCTAGAAAACTCTGAGTAAAATCCAGCGAAATTATTCAGCCACTAAGCGGGAATTTTTTGCAATCGTTCATTTTATTCAACATTTTAAAAACTATTTACTTGGTCAGCACTTTCTAATTATAACGGAACTTCGGGCTCTTGTCTGGATCTATAGTTTTAAAGAAGCAGACGGTATGATTGCGAGATGGATAGAGAAACTTGGGCAAAATAACTTTGACATCAAGCATAGAGCAGGCAAAAAAATCCCACAAGCTGATTGTCTGTCGCGCATAAACACAGAAGACGATGAACAAACAGCTTTTGTTAACGCTTTTGCGATGGATGCAGAGCAAGACAATACCGATTATGGTAGTCGAGGTTGGCCGTTAGACAAAATGGAGAGAGTAAAAGTGCGAGATTCGCGGTAAAATGACAAACTAATAAAAGAAGTATACTCCTGGGTACTAAACAAAAAGACCGGAACCACGGCAAATGAAAAATGGAGTATCAAAGAATTTATGGAAATTTTGGGTTCATTATACAAATCTTTGTCTCATCGTAAACACCAAACAGAACCAAACTTTGAGTTTTGTTACCAAATGCTTGTACCATGGGAGAGAGTGTCCAACGTGCTTGAGTTGTTGCATGACTCTCCTAGCGCAGGTCACCTTGAGATTGAGAAAACATACCAAAGGGCTTGTTAAAAATTTCATTGGCCGTGCATGAGAAGGGACGTAAGAAACTGGACAGAAAGATGTTACGTGTGCCTAAAAAGGAAAGGCACTTATCAGAAGTATCGGCATTCACTCACAAAATGGAAACCTAGTCATCCATTTTGGCAAGTATCTCTTGATACCGTGCGTGCACTTCCCGAGTCTCAAGGAAAAAAGTACATTTTGCTTATCGGTGATCAATTCAGTAAGTGGTACGAAGCCATAGCCTTACCGATTCAGGGGTCAAAAACCGTGTCAAAAGCGTTTGTTTAACACTGGATAGTCAGATTCGGCTGTCCAGTCAACCTACACAGTGACAAAGGGTCAAACTTTAGATTGAAATTATTTCGTAGTCTTTGCAGTGAACTAGAAATTCAGAGGACATCAACAACGTCCTGCCACCCAAAAGGGAACGCGATGATTGAAAGAACAAATTGGACAATAGAACAATGTCTCTCCAAATACATAGGCCAATATCAACATGAGTGGACCAAATTTTTACCATTAGCGATGATGGCCTATCGATTCTCAATCCATAGTGTAACAAAACACAGCACAGCGTATGTGGTATTGGGTTTTCTACTGTCGCTACCTATAGACTGCATCTATAGCACACCACCGACCGCAATATAAGCAACACCCAGTGACTATGTTTTCACAATGAAACAGAAAATACATGAAACGCATCAGTTGATGCGAGAATATATGGATGTCAAACAAGAACGTCAGAGGGCCTATAATGATCGCAGTAGCTATGGGCCGAGCTATGAAGTTGGCGCAGAAATGTTAGTTTTCAACCCAGCGGTTAAAAAAGGAGAAACAAGAAAATTTACTTGTTTCTATAGAGAACCATACATAATAGTTAAAATTATAAACGATTTGAGTTTCAAGGTAAAAGATAAAAAGACGAAGAAAGCAACTAAGGTACATTATGACCGGCTGAAAAAATATAAAACACCAGAAAAACCATTGAAGCCTGAGTCTGAGGCTAAACGAAAAAACAGCAGTTAAGGAGCAGAAGAAAACCGATTTGAACAGCTCAGACAATGATGATATAATTGAAATAGAATCATGTACAGACATTGAATGCAATCTAAACACAGAAAATCAATCCGAAGCTGAGGATGCTAACGATTCACCAAATGTTACAGATGACACGTCTGAGAGTGAAGTTAATGAATCAGAGCAAGAAACCTCTAAAGGGCAAGAGAAGGCAAAAAATGTTGCCGAGGTAGGAGGTGCAACGTCTTCAAAACCTACAGAGTACATTAGAAAAAAAGCAGCAGATACAGAAATTCCAAAACCAGAAAAGAAGCCACAGAAATTTGGTTGTAAAACAAAAAGTACTGAAGAAAGGATTAATAGTGATCCCGTGGCATCAAAAATGGCTACAAAATCGAGCAGCTGATTAAAATCGATGCCCGAGAAATTAATGATCTGCTATACTGAGCAAGATGAAGAGTACTTCAGCAGTCAGGAAACTGATAATGTTTTTGTTTCAAGAAAATCCAGAAAGAAATAATGGAATCGAAAAGAAAGGCGAGTTCGCCGGAGCGTCGTGTGATGGAGTATTACTATGCTTGTATCTGGCATTACTAGGAATTTTTGTTTTTCCTTCTCCTTGTATCAACTTATACGGTAATGATTTTGACAATATCGTATCATCAAAGATCTATTCTCTAGATTGCAGTACAAACTGTGATAAAAAAATTCGAGTATTGAAAACAAAAGAAGAAGGTAGTTTGATGTATGTTGAGGTTCAGCCTTTGATAAAAACTAAAACTTTGCATGTATGAAGCGGCATATACAGTGTCGGCACTTTAAAAAAGCAACGTATATGACGATGTTGTCTTTCTCACAGAAAATTGAAGACTAAAATCAATATACCCTTTAAATGAGGGAGTTTGTAGGAACATTTGGCAGAACAAACGTTTTGCCAGAACAGGTTTTGGAGATAGGACCTTTAGAGTCAACAGGTTGGTAACGGAAACAGGCCAGCGAAACCACTTATGTCGAAAAGGTTAGTTAAAGCTTCATTTCAAAAAAATGGACGCGAAAGCGATATGTATGCAGTGCCTGCAGAGTTTCACCTATAGGAGAAAAACTTACTAGAATTGTGGTAATAAATGCAACAATTTACATCGGAAATATTTGGGGGAAGCTGCTACAAAGAAATTTATTAAATTTTAAGGATCCCTAGGTTTCCGAAAACTAATTTAATCAAAACCACAAACTTTGAAGACGACTTAGTTAACTATTTTATTGGAAATCAAGGTGAGCAAACATGCCAAACGATCAAACACTTTAATAAGGAGGACACTGCAAAATTCAAGCGTTGTTGACACCTTTATTTTCGAACTTCTCAAAGAGAGAGAAAATTTATAATGTAAATTAGAACGCTCCAATGCGAGATTCAACGACTGAATATTCAAGCAATGATTGAAATATGAAAAAACATTGTTAGTCCATCAGCTACGCTCTTCGAGACAAAAACTCACGTCGAATGAGCAGGATCGGTGTTATATGTTCATAAATGTGCCAAGATGGTAGCAACAATAACTAAAACTCCTTTTGGCACAGAAGAAGTTCCTGTGTAAGTAGAGGGTCAGAACTTTACTTCTGTTAGATATTTGGACCCTAATACAAAAATTTGTATCACAATTATACAATCGCTGCATGCAACCCGCTGTACCCAAATGTTGTCAAATTAGAAGACGGCAGTTTTCAACAATATGGAGAAACGCTGAAGAAAATCAATCGTGAGATATATCAGTGGTCGATGAATAGTAACTTAAATGTAAGTGATGAAAACCTGTTTCGCAGCCTTTTCTCCACATCAGAGGTAAAACAGAGTCAAATTGCTCGAACAATTCCGCATAATAGTAAAAGAATTATCAGTCGGGAAGCATTCCAAGATTCAAATGGAAAACACAGTCATAAAAACTTTTTTCATTGGAACGACCAGTTCCAACAACAATTTTTTCTAACAGATGAAATAACAACAATTTTTCGGAATTTAAGAACCGAAAACTTATACATTTGGTTAAAAGCGAAGGACATTGCTGTGTCAGTCTTAACAGTCTACATCATTTTTCAATTTGTGAACAATTTTCCTTAATTTTTCATCTATTTAAAATTAGTTGTTAATGGAGCGTCTTGGCAACAATCACTCCAGAACGGGAACACGTATGTATAATCAATTACTCAAATTAATAAATGAACACTGAGGAAAAAAAGAAAATGGTTGAAGAAAAAAGTCCTTAAATGTGTCAGTTGTTGAAAAAAAGAAAAGAAAAGAAAAATGAGTTGTCTTGAGTTCAAGGCCAAAAAAATGAAGAAAGGACAACGTCTCGAGTTCGAGACGAAAAAAACTGTCTTGAGTTCGAGACCAAGGAAAAAATGTCTTGAGTTCGAGACTAAAAAAACGGAAACGTCTCCAGTTCGAGACCAAAAAAAGAGAGGAAAAAAATTAAAAATCTTGACTTGAAGATTGAAAATATCGAGAAACTTTAGAAGCAAAAAGGGTTTTTTATGCAATAAAAGGGGTAACGAGATTCCACAGATTGGTGAATATGCGTACTACTTGACAGAATTGTGGAAAATTTCTTCCGAGATTTCCCGGGAGTCTATCGAGTGAAATCTTGTCTGTCGCGGAATCGGCAAATATCTACGCTAGAACATCTGGCTCCAGCCAATATTCGGTCGAGTGCTCTGCAGAACTGAAGTGGAACCACAAAACCAGTGCCTACAGTTAGAAAAGTTGAAGAGCACTAATTCTTCACTTCAAAAAGACCTCCTCGAGCTTCGACAGGAACTGGATAACTATTGCAACAAGAACAAAAATGCAAAAAAAGAAGTTTTGGTAAAAAGGAGCGCTGAGTGTGAGGCGTTACGAGATAATCTAAAGGCAGCAGCAGCCACAAATGCTGAACAGGAGCAACCCATAGAGCTATTGAAGAAAGAGTAGGCCGATTTGAAAGTCAAAGCTGCTAAGAAGGGCGAAGCAATCGAAAATATGGATAAAATGAATGACCAATTCAGGTCACAGCTTGAGCAGCTGGAACACTACAACCAGTGTTTGGCCAACGGATGCCGAAAAAAAAGATTCTCTCATTGATCATCAAAAGAGTACTCTCAGAAACGAAAAGGCCAAAACAAACGCCACGGAGAAATGTTTAACCCGGATTCGGAACAAAAACTTTATGAACCGGCCTGCAAAGCTATACGAGATTTTGATGGTAAAAAGTTCTGCATCAAAAGATCAGATTAAGAAACACTATCACAAAGCGAGCATTTTGACCCACACTAATGCTGTTGGAGACGAAGAATTCTTCAAGACCATCAACTGGGCATATCAAATTCTGACAAATGATGCGGCACGGGGAGCATACAACAAATTTGGACTTGTCGAGGCAGAAAAGGTTAAGGCTGAAAAACTAAAACTGATAATTAAACTGTCAATATGAATCTACAAACTTTTTGTATAGTAAGACGTTCATATAACAAGATCTGTGAATGAAAATATTGTTTGATTTTGAGTGAGTGGTGCACTCTATTCTTGTTAAAAGTGGGGCAATGTGAGTGTCACACGTATATAAAAAAAAGTGTAATAAAGACCTTGGGATTCAAGGTTGAAGATTTTTTTAAGATCTTAATTTATTACCTGATTTATGGCTGACACAAAGTTGATAGATGTCAGAAAAGAAAATAGACCTGTGATTTGACAAAGCTCGGGCTTGTAGTGCAATCAATGAAACTGACATATCTTTGTTGACTTGGTTAATTTACCACGATGATAGAACCGACATTGGCTACTGACCAAAGCGAGGATTAAATTTATTCATTGAACACCAAGCTTACCATCAGAGTCAACCACTCTATTAAATCTTAATTTATTTAAACCAACTTTTCTTCACCTTAATCTCTTTAACATTTTAACTTCTAATTTTGCAGTTTAACCAAGAACCACGCTCAGTTAGCCAAAGATAAAGAATATTGCGCAAGGGCGGCTACCATAGGAACTGTCGCTAGTACAAAAGAATGTTTTAAAATTCGACAAACTATAAGGAATTTTTGAACATTGTTATTTTTCTACTTTTTAAAGTAACATCATTTTAGGTGAAATTAAAACAGTTTTCAATATAAATCCAATTTATGCTCAAACATTTATACCAAGTTGATTTACAGCGACATCTACCAACTTACATAGATCTTTTCAAAGATGCTACATCAATAAAAAAATTGTTGAACACACAATACAAGTACAGATGATGCCCATAGACGATTCTTATCTCTCAGAAACGACGCCAGTGCAGAATCATCAGTGTTTGAGGTTTCAATTACCAACTAAATAGAGGTAAGGCAATTAGACCAAATATGTAAGCCAGAGGTTTCGATAGTTACATGATCTCAGGGCTCTCTAAAAAGTTGTAAACAACAGAGCTAAAGAACTGAAAAGGTAACAATAGCACATAGAATGGATGATTTTGTGGTTGCAGATTTTGACTTGAAAGATTCAGTTGCGGCGTACAAAAGGCTTTTCACTGTTTTGTGAATAAATTTATGACAAATCTTTGTATCAGTTTACTGTATTGTTTAATGTAAATAATTGGAGTCGCTTCAATTTTAACAGAATGACAATTATTTTCTGCTAAGAACTGTTACTAGTGAAAAGGTTGTTTGAAAAAAAAGACAAAATATGAGGATTTTTTTGAAAAATTTTTAGGGTTCTATTTTTAAGGTACCATAGTTTGAGTTAAACTCGTAACAATTTTCGTCTTATATCCAATTTTTCATCGGTTTCAATGGTCACAGGATCTCAGGAGTGTTTAAAAAAGCGAACAACAGTGCTGAAAAAGTGAAAAGGTAACAAAAGCATTTAGAATGGATAATTTTGTGCCAACGAGTTATTTGCGGCAAACGAAAGGCTGAATTCCCGCTTAGTTAGTTTTACGCAATTTTTATTGTCATCTCTAATTTCATATATAAGTACAGCTATTAACTGTGATGTTATGATGTTACATTATGCTGATGATTCCTTAGTCGTTGCTTCTAGTAAAGGTGGAAAAGATCGTAGAAATCTCAGAATTGGAACACAAATAATTTCACCACCTACTTCGTACAGCCTGTGCTCATATCCATATTGATGGCAATCGTTAATGCGCTGTGTGGGTCAACCGTTTCACGGAATTACTGCTTGTGTCTCGATATCCAATATACTAGCAATGAGTGCGTATCGCAACGGAGACGTATTAAAGTTTCCTCTCCCATTCCAAGTTAACGATTGGTAAAAAAAGGATTGTATTAAACGCAGTTTTGATCAATTCTCATTTTTGTTCCTTAGAAACTGCATCCGGAAAGAAAAAAGCGTTCAATACTACACCAGATGCAAGTTTTTGAACAACGAACGTACTCGGAAAATAATTTTGCATGACAAGAGATCAAGTTCCTTTGTAGACAACTCTTTTCGCCACATCAAAGAATTGGATTTTTCTACCAAATCAACTCAGATTTCAATTTTAGCATAGGGATCATCAGAAAAATGTTCATGAAGCACTACTAAGGTCAAATCTCGATAGTGCAAAATTTCCGAATGTTTTTCGCGGCGTGATTTTTGACTGATTTAATAGTTATAAAAATCACTGTGGAAGTTGAGCGTTTCGATCCGATTTTATTTTGATTCATTTTTTAAATGTTTTTGTACTCTTTACACTGCTTAAATTGACGGTCTACTTCTTCATGGAAAACACGCAGGCGGCCAAACAAGAGATCCGCAGATGCTCTTCAGAAACAAGTTGATAACTCTAATTTTCATTTGAAATCTTGCTTTTGTAAAGCTAGATAGTGGCATTTTAATGCTGTTGTCAGTTTTAGGAATTCTTTGAAAAGATATTGCCGTAAAGTAAAATGAGTTCTTACGAATGATAGTAGTTATATAGTTGGCCAATGATAATATAGTATTTCTGTTGGGAATTTATTTAAAAAAATTTTAAAGACAAATTGAATTTACTTGTTTCAGAAGCAATTGCTCGAAACAATCCAAGAGCCGTTAAATTTGATCAATTGACTTGGGTATGTGGAGACTTTCCATAAAATTAAACAACATTTGTACAATATGCGTGCAAAAATCCATTTTGAAGGCCGTGTTCGGTCAAGATTAGCTGACCAACTTTACTGGAAGCCTGGGTCTTTTCTTTAATGAAAATGCGTTGTTGCTAGGGTGGAATGGGACAAGTTTCCACATTGTTGAGATTACTCTACGATAGGTATACTACATGCTCGTCTACGGGAAAGGAAATGAGCACGAGCAAATTACAGTACTTTCCATAAAAGGATTGTAAAAATGTTTCGTTGACTTCGGGCTTGCGAGTATAGCACTTTCTTTGTGCGAAATTTTCATTGGTCGGGTTAAATCCAATATGTAGGAAGGATCCTACGTTCAATGGGCTACTCAATTCATTGCGTCATAGTTAGGAAACTTATTTGAGTTTTGAATTTTACAGCTTAGATTACTGGAACTTTAAATAGATTAATCCAGTCACTTGGTGGCACGTCTGTTGCACAAAGTTCTTTTGATTACGCGCCTGGTCTAAAATTAGTCATAGCTTTTTAAATCTCATTACTTGAAAATAATTTTGTTTCGATTGAGAGTTATTTTTGATTCAGTCTTGTTATTAAAAGAACAGATTACAGTTGGTAAATCTTTCAATTCTTTTTCAGAAAGGACCTGCTTCTATTAACCAAACATTGCATTTTGCAACTTTAACAGCATTAAGTTACAGAAAACAGTTTGAAACAAAACCATTCAAAAATGTCTGCTGAATCTGGAGCCGTACCCAAGGAAATGATGAGCGAGGTACGTTTATATAATCATCAGAATTTTCAACGTAAGTCTTTTTAGGTTCTACGACCTAGTTTTGAAATTGTTATGAGCAAAGTTTCGGGGCATCGAAATCAAGTGATGGGTGAGAAAGTGAATCTACAAGGGTCAAAATTTTATCGATCCCGCTCCTATTTCAGTATTTCCTAGTGGACTCTAAATGTTTCTAGCATCTCGCAGCGGATCTTAACACGGTTTGTAATTAGTACCAATCATGCTATGAGGGTATATTTATGTGCAGGTTGAGAACTTCTCCGCCGACAAGCTGAAGAAAGTGGAGAAGGCAGAGAAGGACTCTCCAGCTCTGCAGATGGCTAAGATGCAGAAAGAGATCGCAAAGGGCGCTGATTTGAAGAAGACCGAGACTACAGTCAAAGAGTTCAAACCCACCGCTGAAGGTTAGCAGTTTTGTTTTTAGTAGAGCTTATGGAATAATCATATCCGCTCTCTTCCATGTTCTAAATTTAACGCCAAGAACTCTTTAAATAGTTGTTATCAATAGTGATCTGGTGTCGAAACGTTACAGTTAACGGTTTTTTCAACAATTATGCTATTGGGTTTTCTGAAAGCTGTAATGTTTTTCAGGCTAGTTTATTTACTTACTTCATTATCAAAATTTAGTAAAATGACGTGTCTTTTGTTTGACATGATAAATTCAACAGAATTGATTTTGTAATACTGATATTATGTAACCTGTAGTAAAATACACTTCCGAGTCGTTATGTAGTGCTACTATTTATGTACCGTCGGATTTCAAGTGTTTTTTTGTGCAGATTTTGCTTTTAGGGAATCCGGAGATTTTTGTATATAACAAGTTGCTATGTTTCAGATATCAAAGCGGAAAAGGAGGGCAACTAAGAAGCAAACGCAAAGGAATTCTCTCTCGCCTCTCAGAAAGTGACCATTCTGAGGATGGATGAGAACAACTCGTCTTCTTTCCCACAATTGCCTGAACTGAACTATTTTTGATAATTTTGTTTTTCTACCGTTAATTTATCCAATAATGCTTCCTGTAGTTGTAATTCTGAACCAAATTTGATCCGAACCTGTTTCCTAAACACCTTCAAACCCCCCACTTGGCGAAACCCTTGAAACAAAATGTGGAACGCCTGAAATACTAGAAATTAAGTTCATGAGAGACTGAACTTCGACTGTAACGTTGACTGCGAAGTTAGTTTGCCTCCTTATATGGGGTGTTAGGAAACAGTTGCATTAAATAAAACAATTCCGAGTTTCCGAAAGTTGATATCCGGTTTTACCAACAGGATTCATTCGAGCTATCTAACATTAGATTTATTTAAACTGTCTAGCCAAGTTGGAACTATTCGACTCCAGTAATTTAAGCTGCTTAACCATTTACTACATGCGCTGCTAACATTCACATTTAATTTATTGGCCTAATTTATTGAACAACTTGCTAGCTAAATGGGTCTTAGAGTTGCAAATTTCAAACACAGTGGCGACTAAGGGCGCCAGTGCAGTTTAGAGATCAAGGTCCTGCTATTTATTTCTGTGTCAAACTTATTTAAATAAGCTAACGTGTTTTATATGTACATGAATCAAGATAAAGTTTGAACAAAAGATCGATTATTGGATGTTTGCATCCAGTCAACATTAAGGTATTTTCACACACTATGGCTTATGTTAATAGGTCGATGAAGTCAAACATGGCTAGAAGAAATTCATTTCTGAAGTCAAATGAATGTGAAATTAAAACTTTGTTTGAGACATGGGCTTGAATATAAACAATGAGCATAAATCTTTGTTTGCTTTGTTAACCAACGCCTGTGATGAATTAAAGAGAAAGTTGGTGAAATGTTGACGGTAAATTATTTTGATGCTCGAGTGAATGGTTTAATCACTGCCCATGAAAAGGTATATTTATTGTTGTGTGAAATGTCTCCCTATTTTGCCGATTATTGTCTATCTATATTTAGTCATCGAATGCGTTAAAATCAAAAGCCATGCTCTAAAACCTCTTCAAAATCCATCCCTAAAGTCATCGTCAAAATTCGAAAAAAATATATCATTTTTGGCCCACAATATATTAAGATTTTAATTGAAAGAGGCTATTAAAAAAGAGGTTTCATGGCCTAAAAACAACCAACAATTCTTTTCTATCTTGTCTTTGTGCTAGTTTCTATGTACAGACATTCCAGCGATTCTTGCATTGGTATTTTCGGATCTTTTCAACAATTGCCCCCCCCCCCCCCCTTGGTACCTAGTAGAGAATCGCCTCCCCTTTGGTGCTATACTTTACCACAATATTACTTGGCCTACACTTTAGATAGCCGAATATTAGTTTAAGCGCAATTGCGGACCGCTGTTCATGGCCATGCCTCTCATGCGCTGTGGGATGTAATCCGGAAATCGCGGGTCGGTTATCGCGCGCGAAGCGCCCACCGACCCGCCAGTCGGAAATTCTTTTCGCTTTGTATTCGGGTTCGGCTAATTGCTATACCACGGTGTATTTTATTCTATTCAATTTAATAGTATGTGCATGCGTGGAAAGTTATTAGTCGTCTCTGATTGGTTAATAAATAGCTCGCTTAAATTCTATTCAAGAATAGCCCCCCCCCCCCTTTTGCAAAAGGGGGGGGGGCAATTGTTGAAAAGATCCGTATTTTCTAACGGCCAGCTTAATCCGTAGATTTTCATTGATTACCGATTACCTTTATTTCATTGAGGTATTATGTAATGTTTCTAGTCTTGCTGAATGTCTGTGCATGGCTTTATAAAAGTGCTGCAGTCTATCCACTGAGTTCAATCGCAACTTAATCAACCATAAGCTAATATGTGCCATTCCGCTAATCTATACTGTCCTCCTTTTCATCATTGCCCGACTATCGAAATATGTGGGTAGCGATGTTTGAGAAGAGAACGTGTCTTAAATCTGTATGTAAGAGATAATCATGTAACATTCTGTGTCATCGATTCACTGCGATGCTATGTCCAATAAAAACGAAGTAATTTAATTGTCCGTCTTATACAATTTTTTGCAAAGAAAAGGTTGATTTGCAAGCCATGGCTTACCAAATATAGTGATCTTATAAGCTCGATAGTTTCTAAAAGCTTTTTATCAATTTGCTAATCAATATGATATGATTGATATCGGCGTGCGGCGTGCCAAATTAAGTTTAGTCTGCAAAATTGAAAGAACCGTTACTCTTACTAACCGTGATAACTGGTGACTAAATGCTTACTACACACGCACTGCATATAGCCTCTAGCTTTAGAATTGAATTTGAATAGCTAGCCTGTCTTACCTTATATGGCAAAATAAAGCGGTAAAATGGGGCGAATTAGCACAGCATGCAAATGTTGATTACATGTGATGATCACATCAGTGTGGCTGCAATTTTGCGTGCGTGTAGCAGAAATGCATGTTCATGATTAATCGAGCTCTTAGTGAACAAAGAAACTTCAAATGGGCAGCTAAGTGATGGCTTTTTACATGAAGTGAACTCAATTATTGAGAAGCGGCCGCATGCACCTTAGAGGCAGGATAAATCTGAACTACTGCCTTCCTTACTTGTAGAAGTTTGATTTTGTAGTATGCATACGTGATGTCAGTTTTGACAATTGAAGAGGCCCATGAAGATTGCGAAAGGTCTCCGTCTGGTATGTCTCGTGCGAAAGCTCTGGTCATCACAAAGTTGCAACGCTCTATTGTTTCCTACATCTCTACTGTTGATGCGTTCGTGATGCCAGAAATATTAACCCTTTCCAGGATAAAATTGTCTCTGAACCTGTCATGAAAACATGGACACTTTTTCGGGCTTAGGTCGTATTAAAGAACGCGAGAAGTCGATAAAATTTAATGCCCCCCTTTGGATAGGCGATCGCTCGGAAGTCGATAAAAACATTTTGCTAGAACGTGTAATTACTAATTGTTCAAAATAATCAGAGAGTCGTCAATTGAAGATCATTATATGTCAAGAGACGCCGTTGTTTGGTTCCATTCTAAGGGAGGTTTACTTAGCCCAGAGGAAACAAAAAAATTTTTGTAACTGTCTCCAACCATGCGCTGAATGCTTTCTAAAGACATCTACGGATGAATTACATTCCCATATATTCGCGTTCGTATTTTATATGCCTCGATATTTAACAAAAGTTGATCAAACTTACTTGGTATAAGGTGAGCTACAATAGCCGCCTGCTATTGTGGGAAATTGTCCGTTGCAATATACATTGCAGCAAAGTTCAGATAATATTGTTGAAAATTGTATCTGGAACTAAGGACATAAAAGTCTTACCCGCCTCAAACAAAAATGCGGAAAGTTGATATGAATCAATATGGGCATCGCATGAACTGCAAGCAGACGAGAAAGCTGATAAAATCAAATTAAAGTACTGCAAGAGAACGTTATTTGGAAATAGGTTAGGTTTCCTTCTGTTAAGAAGCCTATCTGCTCAAATAGATGTGCAACGACTCTCAAAAACGAAAAAAAAATGTAACACCAAGTGCAGGCAACAAATGACCAAAGCTAACATTCAACACCTTTTTCGTTATATAGGAAGCGTCTCAAAAAAAGGGGTTCAGGTTTTGATATGAAGCACAATTTTACTGGAGCATGGCTGAACAAAGAACCTAAGGAGAAGTTTTCTAATTACGAGCAAATTGAACATCGTTCAAGCAGATGGAAATGTAATAATAATGATAATAATTACTATTACATTTCCATCTAGATGAAACTGACAAATTCAAAATTGGAGTTTGCTCTATTGTGGTAAAAAGCGAGATGAAATTTAAGGTTTTCTTGACGTCTTAATCCAACCGTGTCCCAGCATTTTTCCAAATAATCAAAACCAATAAATTTCCGATTTTTGACGTTGTTTTTTTAATACAATTCCTTCATTCCCATAGCGCGTGGCGATGGACGGTGTCTGAAAATTTTCTAGCCTTCTAGAAAATCTTTAGAGCTCAAGAGTGATCTTTGTTTATGATTTTAACTACTGGATGATAATTGGAGTCGCTATCATTTTGAAAATGAGTACGTTTGTTCTGCGAGTTATCAATAAACTTCTGAGGGAGTTTGTGTGCTTCAACATTACAAACACGTCCAGCCTTATCGGTTTATTGTTTCAACACAATTAATATAATATGTAGTGTTCATGCTTGTGGCATCAGCAATATAAAATTCACATTAAAGGATGTTGAGACTGAATTACATTATCTGGTTTAAGCCAAAATTAGAGGTCTTTCCTCCATCTTTTCTGTTCATTTGGATAGTTTGGGCTAAATTAACAAAATCAACAAACGGGTTGACCACTCATAGATTTTGTAAAATTTCTTCATTATTAGTTGGGATATTTTTGTACCAATATCCAAGGATGGCTTAGAGCTAAGGCCAAAATTTACTGCTTAATGGTTTAACTTTTCCCTTAACTGTTTGAAAAATTGCCTATTAAATCAAAAACTATTTTTTTCTGACAATTTGGAGGAAGGAGACATGTGTAAGAACATAATTCAAAATATCATTTTTTTTCAGTTATAGATGTCAAATTATCAGTTAGCTGTTTTTTATCGAACATCATTCAGTTCAAAATCCAAAAGTATCCTGAAAAGTATCACAGCTTTGCATCATCACATCCTTGGAGTTGCATAGATCCTAAAAGAGGGACTTGGGACAAGAGCCCCGTAGCCGATTTCCGAAGACTCCATGCCCAAATTGTACTGAACGGTTTTTGGGATACAAAAAATGCCGGTATTCATTTTCTAATTGGTATTACAAGGACCGAAGATAAATTTTTTTATTTTGTTGAAAAATTAAATATGCTTAACTCGACCGTCAATAGTCTCCGCCGTGGTTGGATTCAAACTGTCACAGCAAAAATCTAATTCTGAGGTTTGGTTCCTCACCAGAGATGGCACAGCGAGAGAGCTTAAGTTTTTTTTAACAAAAATCCATCTCAGTGTTTGCTTCCGAGCGCCGGTACGTGTGTGTACGAGCTAGTTCAAGAGAGTCAGGTTTTTCAATCAGTGGTTAATGAGATCGAATAAAATTTGCTCAGATTATGATGAAGCAATTATAAACTGTAGCCTTTGTGCTTAGATGTACTTAAGGAATTAGGATTTTTCAAAAGCATGAATGCAGGAAGCTAAGAGGTCAGTTTTGAAATCAATCACAAATTAGAAGGAAATGACCAAATAACAAGATTATGATTAAATAGATATGAAGACTCGGCTTTTGGTCGCGAAAACCGAGTACCATTTTAAGGTCATTCAATGGCAAACCCATTTTTGCATTAAAACCTTCAAAACATAATCAAAATAAAGGAATTTGAAGGCCGGGAATCAATTCTATACGAGGGCAACAAGGCTTCTACAACTGACCGGATCTCTGCTGAAACACCGGGGTGCGCTTACCATGGAATATAGAAAAAAGAGAGGCTCAATGATCCTGATGTTCAAGATCCCGACGAAAGAGATTGATCTCCAGATTTCTCCTACGATTTGTGCAGCGAACTGGTTTTTTTGTTCCGGTTTTGAACAAAACTTCCGCTTTTGAATTTCTCACTAGCAAGCGCACAGAGAAAAATATTCTGTAATTATATTGAAAATGTGAATGAGCTAAAAGCAAACTTCCATTGTCTTGGCTTAACAATGACAAGAAATTGATGGGATACTCTGTAAAAACTATGATGCCCAATCATCTGGAGGTTTAGATCCTCATAGCACATAGTGCAGCAAGTGGGCTACAGGTATTTACAAAAGTTCAACTCTATCAAGTTGCAGCAGTCACTGCTCTTATGTTTGATTCCAAGAGCTTGTAAGTGGAAAAGAGCGTGTTCAAAGCCTCCGATTTCTAGATACGGGTGAGAAACTGGTCTATACATGGAGAAGCAAGTAAAAAGTCTAACTTTTCCGGCTTCTGTGTTTCATAGTTCTCAAAGACTTAACTTTTCCAAGTAGCATCGCTGCACAACACTTCGAGGTTAATTTTGAAAACCATTAAAAAATACAAAGAGAGCAGGATGACGTGAGCAAATTAAACAAGTTAATGAAACAGGAAAAAATCATTTCAATTAAGTGCCGAACAGAAGAGCCCACTTCGGGGATCATAATAAATGGAAAAACAGTACCTGAACTAATCGATGGAATCCCTTACAACCCTTTCAAGCTAATCCAAATTTTTGTTGACCTGAACGCAATTCCCTACTACACCTCTATATTTGAAGAATAAGCGCAACGGCAGCCAAAAAAACGGCCAAGAGAACACATGGCAGTCGCAATATGTCAAGTTTAGACACTCAATGGAGACGAATCTTGACAGGCTTCAAAGAAAATTCTGTCAATTTAAAAAAAAAACCTTCAACCAAATTGTCATCGGGATAACTGCCGAAAAATTTCTGCTGGAAGTTTGGCCGTTTACAACGCTTTATTCCTCACGCCATTAGAAAAAACCTGGCGTTCAATTTTTGGCGTTGATGAACTCTTGCGCTGCCTTCGTGAAGGCAATAGCCACCTCTGCTTCGGCGAATAACTTTAGGACTCATTCAGTGGAATATTCAACGCAGTCTGCTTTTGATGCTGCCAACAAAATAACAGTGCTCATAATAGACACTCAAAATACATCAATTACCTCAATCGAAAGTTAGCTCCTGAAAACATGTAGATTGCTTCTAAAATGTGTTGCCTCAAAATTCATAGACAGCCTTTCCGACATGTTCGTAGACGACACTGGCTTGCATTCGAAAAAAGGCACCGCCAAGAAATATCCCATCGCCATGGATATGTGTTTTATGGGCCTACTGCCATTGATTGATCTCAAACTCAAGTCAAATGTAACGCAAAAATGGCAGTGGCCGCCTTGCCGGACAATGGCAGTGCGGTAGAAATTTTGCAGAACCTAATGAATTCCTTCAAGCATTTATGCAAGCTTAGTTAGCAATCTGAACCCAAAGTGAATGCGCCAAATTGCCAGTTGATTGTAAAGGACCACGTCAAATTCATATTTGGTGAATTTTTATGGGACCTAATGACGATATTGTAGAGTTGCCGTGTTTTGGGATCTCTCTTTGGCAGCGAAGAGTCTCGTGGATTGTTCGCTGCCAAGAACTAGAGTGGCAGAAGCATTAATTTTATTCAATAGCAAATCAATTTTTGCCTTGGCCTTGAAATGAAAACTCATAATGAAGAGCAATTGTATTGAGGGCAAAAGGCTTTAACGATCAATCTGTTCGTCCCTACAGTGGAAAACAGAAGAAAGAGGATTGATCCCAGAGCTTGCAGATAAATTTTTTGACAAAATTAAATCCAAAATGCAATGTAACCTGTTGAGCGGCTTTTTTCAGAAATCATTTTTAGTGACTATCATTTTGGCCGTTTGTTTTCATTTTTAAACCGATGGACAAATATTTATCAGAACTTTAACAGAATTTTTGTTGGATAAACAAGCTTTCTTACAGGGGCAATCCGGATAGAAGTTGATCAATTTTAGTTAAAAAGCTGTATATTGGGTCGCGCGTAAAATCCGGTCATCTTGCTCATGCTTCGATAATTTTATCAATTTTATTAGCATGTTGAACAGATTTCACGTGCTACTCAAAACACAATTGCTAATTGTGCAAACTGGACAAACTTGACAAAATCTATCTAGATTCTAACTAAGCTTGTAAGCTTATCCAAAATTAGATCTATTAAGCGCCTGTGTATTTGTAGAGCTATTAAATTGAATAGTAAGACAATTGAAATTGTGCTGCCATTCCAATAAAACGAGTGCAAAATGGATTTTGCCCTAATTCAATATTTATAGGAAACTCGTTGCATTTGCAATCGGGTATTAGATGATATGAAAAATCGTTACGTGCTTGATTGACTCGGCTTAATAGAAAAAGAATTAAGAGAACAACTCAATTGCACGACTAAAATCAGATGAATGAAATACGAATAAAAATGGGTTGTAAGAACAGATCACTACAGGTAAAAACAATATATGTGAACAAAAGTAAGAATAAGTTTTGAAGTCAAAGAAAAATAATTTGATACAGAATTATCTTCTGTACCACATATTCTGCTCTTCAATTAAAGTTATTTACATTTGAATAAATAATCAAAAAAAAATTTTAAAAAGTTAAATTGAGAATTTGAAAAACATTGTTAACTTATCGATATATACTGACAGTATTTGCTGGCTACCATAAATTAAATTTGTATAAATACTGGTCATCATAGCCAGGGATATTAATATCATACAAATGTTCTGCGTTTGCCAGTAAGAAATATTTACCGTCGCAGGTTGGAATAAAGATATTCAATCGAAGCCGTTTTCGAGAAAATAAGTGAGTAATGGAGAAGCGGCACGTTTTCCTTATTGAGATGTTAATGGCATCTGCTTTTAAAGCACGGTTTATTTATTAATTGATATTTAAAACTAACTGCACATGAAAGAAAGTTTCACGAAAAAATAAGCATCATGGGATATCGAACGAATTGAGAAGTAAACCAAATGGACATTGTTTTGGGAATTTTTCCGGTAAGGAAGTTTAAAATTGATTTTCATTTTCGAAAACCGACAATCTCACTTCTCTCTCATAGTCTTCATAGTTACAAGGCGTTAGTGAAGAGTCAATTTGTCTGATTCCAGGGTCAGAGGGAGTCACCACCGGCAAACTCAAGTTTTTTTTTCTCCACGGGGGACGACTTGACACTTCGTGCACTACTGATGCAATTACTGGATTGTCGTGTTGCGAAAGTTTTGCATCATTTTTGCATCATTGACTCTGTTGTAGGGCTTACATTGCTCTGTCTATCTATGCCGTCTTAATTAGGGGCACCGCGTTGAAAACCGCAACGTTCCCCAGTCAGTGATGACGGATTCGACTGTGCAGACGGTGAAGAGGTAGAGGTAATAATTTGACAACATGATGATTTTTGCGGTTTTGTGGGTTTTCGAGGGGTGATCGATTTAGAAATATTGGAGTTTGCTGAAGGGTGTCCGGTTTTTTTGTCGGGCTCATTGTGACGTACTTTTGTCGCGCAACTATATTTTTTCTTCAGCTCCTTCATATGAATACTGATTTTGTCCTCCCTTATCTTCTCAAAAACGTGAGGCCAATGTTGAAGATAATGCCAAAAAGTTGTATTTCGTTCTTCTT
The DNA here is from genome assembly GCF_964194025.1 of Convolutriloba macropyga. Lineage (NCBI taxonomy): Eukaryota > Metazoa > Xenacoelomorpha > Acoela > Convolutidae > Convolutriloba > Convolutriloba macropyga. The sequence continues at coordinate 19,219,098 of NC_134476.1, read as the reverse complement.
TTGTGTCAAGTTTCGCAATATCGCTATTGCTTATACGAACCTCAGGAATACCTGGCTCTTTGATGATGACTGCAGTTAGAGAGGTGCGAGATACTACTGAACGTGGAGTAAGGGTCCCGTAAAGTCTTTGTAGGTCTCGCTTTGACATCTTATTGACTTTTCTGTTAAGCTTGAGTTCCAACAAGCGTTCAGGAGGGTAAAAATGTTGGCCAAATCGGGATGAAGGATAAAGCGGAGACGTATTTGTTCTTCTGACCGTTATATTTCCACCCTGCATCAACATGGGCTCGTTTCATTGCCTCCACTATCAGTTCGTCGCTTGTGTCACTGGTGACCAACACGTTGTTATTCAGGTAATCAGTGACCGGATCGGTATCATTGGCTAAATAGTGACATAAATTTTTTTTCATTTTTCATGAGTTAAATTAGCGCAATTGGTTTTGGAACTTATGTTACTAGGTGATTTATTTGACGGTCTGCCAAAGTGTGCATTGAATGTAAATTTTCTGGTCTTTTGTTTTCATATACGTAAATGATACGCTATTGCTTTAATTAATGAATTTAATCTAAATGTGTTTGGCTTACTTAACATATTCAAACACCCAAATCTGTTTTTAATTGTTTATACTAATGTTTCAATTAGTCCTAAAGCTCTATGATCGTTAGGTGGTGCAGCAATTAAATTTATGTTGTTGTTTTTACATTATTTTACAAATTTACATTTTGCGGCCTTGTTCAAGATTTATCACTGCATGTAAGACAAGAATGCGATGTTATTATCAAATGTTATTTCACGGGACAGTTCCATAGCGGGTGAAGATTCTTCCGTAGATCGTCGCGTAAAAGTTTGAGTTAGGAGTTAACTGGAAGGTCATATGTCCTGAGTTAATGGGTGGGGAGTAATGGCTGATGTATTTGTGTTGCCCATGTTGCATTGAGAAATTGACTGGAATAGTGCTGCGTTTACAGAGTTGGAATGGAACAACTGAAATGTGCGGCAATTAGGGAAATAAGCAAATAGGAACCGTTCACGAGTGGAGTGTTTAGCATTTACCGCGGTAATCTGCTGTCATTGATAAACTGACATTGGGGGAATATCTGTAAATTGCTGCAATCGCGTCACAAAAGCTTCTAAGTGTGGCCACTGGAATTTGGTTGTCATATTTGGTAGTTATTTTTGTTCCTGATTTAGTTGGCGCAAAATATAGTCGATCTATAAACCACCAGTCATATTTTTGCGCCAGCATTGTGTTCAATGACAGATTAAAATGGTAAAAAACGATCAAATCAACGTGCCAATCTACTATAATAGAAATCATTTGAACGATGTTCTCTCATGATTGATAATAAAGCCCGATGATAAGTTACTACGCTGAAAGATTTTCCGTAAAGATAATGCTCAAAATATTCAACCAACCAGACGTCTCCTTAAAGTTCCAATTCGTTGACACTATATCTCTCCTCATTGCCATTAAGAAAACTTATTATGCGAATGCTACTGTATGCTATGCTATGGGAAAAACGTTTTTCGAATGCTGCTGCTAATCCAGAAGGAGAAGCATCGCATTTGATCCGGTTTTCCAAGTTAGAATTATAGTAGGTATTTTTTGTTAATTTGCGAGTTGACTAAATTTTGAGAGATTTGGAATGAATTTTCCTTTGTAATAAACTGAACTTATGAAGGAACGCAGTTCTTTAAGAGTTTTAAGGACTGAAATAATAAAAATAGCCTATGTTTTTGTTTCAAGTGGTGATATTCCGGACTGACTGAAGTTATAGTGATGTCACTCAATTTCTGTTTTTGGGTAATGAGAATAAGGAAGATTGATTCGAAAGTTATCTTCGTCTGGTTTTTTTAAGACTTTTGTAAACTAATTTTAGGTGGTCCTCTTCTAATAAATTTTGCAACATTAGGACCATTCGTCCACCTATTTTGTCGGGTACTTTGAAAATCGATCAAAACAGGCACTGAAATGGACATCTTGTCCCTTCTCAATTAAAATGTGTTCCACAAAATGTATATGTACTTCTTGATTTGTTTCAGGACAGTTTTCTAATGGTTTCAACTCTGATGTCAGTATTTCAGATTCAAAGTCCTGAACAGCATCGGTACCATGTAAACACTTTGCAGATTTTGTCAAAATTTATCGTTGCACGTATGGCCAGAATGTTGCTTTATTCTCAAATATTTCTTCATGGGACAGTTTCATAGCGGATGAAGATTGGTCCGTCGATCGTCGCTTTGACATTTGAGATAGAAGTTGAATGGAAGGTCACACGTCCTGAGTTAAAGGGGTTGGGGAGTGACTGGTGATGTATTTTTGTTTCTCAAGTTGGATTGACAAATCGACTGGAATAATTCTGCGGTTAAAGCGTTGGAATGGAACAACTGAATTGTCAGGCGATTAAGGGTAAAAAGCCATTAGGAGTTGTTTACTGTTGGATATTTAGTGGCACTAGTGGAGTGTTTACCACTTACAGGGTTAATCTGCTGTCATTGACAGATTGACTTTGGGAAATATCTGTAAATTGCTAAGATCGCGTCACAAAAGAGCCTAAGTGTGGCAACCGGAAATTTTTCGTCTTATTTGGTAGTTATTTTTGTTCCTGATTTGATTGGTGCAAAGTATAGTTGATCTATAAACCACCAGTCAAATTTTTGCGCCTGCATTGTGCTCAATGACAGATTAAAATGGTAAAAAACGATCAAATCAACGTGCCAATCTACTATAATAGAAATCATTTGAACGATGTTCTCTCATGATTGATAATAAAGCCCGATGATAAGTTACTACGCTGAAAGATTTTCCGTAAAGAAAATGCTCAAAATATTCAACCAACCAGACGTCTCCTTAAAGTTCCAATTCGTTGACACTATATCTCTCCTCATTGCCATTAAGAAAACTTATTATGCGAATGCTACTGTATGCTATGCTATGGGAAAAACGTTTTTCGAATGCTGCTGCTAATCCAGAAGGAGAAGCATCGCATTTGATCCGGTTTTCCAAGTTAGAATTATAGTAGGTATTTTTTGTTAATTTGCGAGTTGACTAAATTTTGAGAGATTTGGAATGAATTTTCCTTTGTAATAAACTGAACTTATGAAGGAACGCAGTTCTTTAAGAGTTTTAAGGACTGAAATAATAAAAATAGCCTATGTTTTTGTTTCAAGTGGTGATATTCCGGACTGACTGAAGTTATAGTGATGTCACTCAATTTCTGTTTTTGGGTAATGAGAATAAGGAAGATTGATTCGAAAGTTATCTTCGTCTGGTTTTTTTAAGACTTTTGTAAACTAATTTTAGGTGGTCCTCTTCTAATAAATTTTGCAACATTAGGACCATTCGTCCACCTATTTTGTCGGGTACTTTGAAAATCGATCAAAACAGGCACTGAAATGGACATCTTGTCCCTTCTCAATTAAAATGTGTTCCACAAAATGTATATGTACTTCTTGATTTGTTTCAGGACAGTTTTCTAATGGTTTCAACTCTGATGTCAGTATTTCAGATTCAAAGTCCTGAACAGCATCGGTACCATGTAAACACTTTGCAGATTTTGTCAAAATTTATCGTTGCACGTATGGCCAGAATGTTGCTTTATTCTCAAATATTTCTTCATGGGACAGTTTCATAGCGGATGAAGATTGGTCCGTCGACCGTCGCTTTGACATTTGAGATAGAAGTTGAATGGAAGGTCACACGTCCTGAGTTAAAGGGGTTGGGGAGTGACTGGTGATGTATTTTTGTTTCTCAAGTTGGATTGACAAATCGACTGGAATAATTCTGCGGTTAAAGCGTTGGAATGGAACAACTGAATTGTCAGGCGATTAAGGGTAAAAAGCCATTAGGAGTTGTTTACTGTTGGATATTTAGTGGCACTAGTGGAGTGTTTACCACTTACAGGGTTAATCTGCTGTCATTGACAGATTGACTTTGGGAAATATCTGTAAATTGCTAAGATCGCGTCACAAAAGAGCCTAAGTGTGGCAACCGGAAATTTTTCGTCTTATTTGGTAGTTATTTTTGTTCCTGATTTGATTGGTGCAAAGTATAGTTGATCTATAAACCACCAGTCAAATTTTTGCGCCTGCATTGTGCTCAATGACAAATTAAAATGGTAAAAAACTATCAACTCAACGTGTCAGTTTACTATAACAGAATTTATTTGAACGATGTTCTCTCGTGACTGATAATAAAGCCCGATGATAAGTTATTACGCTGAAAGATTTTTCGAAAAGATAATACCAAAATATTCAATCTGACCAAACGACTCTTAAAATTTCCATATCGTTGACAAAATATCTCTCCTCATTGCTAATCAGGAAACGTTATGCGAATGCTACTGTATGCCATCCGATGGGTGAACGTTTCTCTGATGCTGCACTTTTTCCGGAACGAGACCCAGCTCTTTTGATCCGAGTTTCCAAGTTAGGGCTTTAGTGAGTATTTTTTGTTGTTTTTGCGAGTTGACTATTTTGTGAGAGTTTTTGAGTGATTTTTCCTTACTAACGTAAAAAACCTAAGAAAAAACCTAGATGTTTAAGAGTTTTAGCGACTGAACTATTTAGAACTGCCGATGTTTTTGTTTCAAGTGGTGATAATCTGGATTGACCAAATTCAAAGCGAAGTAAATCAATTTCTGTTTTTGCGCAATAGAATAAGGACGGTTGATTCGAAGGTTATCTTCGTCTAGTTTTTTTCAAGACTTTTGTAAACTAATTTTAGGTGGTCCTCTTCTCATAACTTTTACAACATTAGAGCCATTCACCCACCTCCATTGTCGGGAGTTTGAAAATTGATCAGTACAGGCAAGGAAATGGACATCTTGTCCCTTACTTCTCCATTTGTTTCAGGACAGTTTTCTAATGGTTTCAACTCTGATGTCAGTATTTCAGATTCAAAGTCCTGAACAGTATCGGTACCATGTATACACTTTGCAGCTTTTGTCAAAAATTATTGTTGCACGTATGGCCAGAATGTTGCTTTATTCTCAAATATTTCTTCATGGGACAGTTTCATAGCGGATGAAGATTGGTTCGTCGACCGTCGCCTTGACATTTGAGATGGGAATTGACTGGAGGATCATACGTCCTGAGTTAGTGGGGTTGGGGAGTGATGGGTGATGTATTTGTGATTCTCAAGTTGGATTGAGAAATTGACTGGAAAATTGCTGCATTTACGGATTTGGAATGGAACAACTGAGTTGTGAGGCGATTAAGGGTAAAAAACAAATAGGATTCGTATACAATTTTATATTTAGTGGCACGAGTAGATAGTATACCATTTACCGCGTTAATCTGCCGTCATGGACAGATTGATGGTGGGGAATATCTGTACATTGCTAAAATTGCGTGACAAAAGAGCTTGAGTTTGGCAATCGGAAATTCCTCATCATATTTGGTAGTTGATTTGCTTTTTGATTTGGTTGACGCGAAACATAGTCAACGTATAGTCTAGAAGTCCCAGTTTACTGACAAAAAACAACCAACCAAACGTGTCAAGCTACGGTTATATGATTGTTTTGAACGATGTTCTCTCATGATTGATTATAAAGCGCAATGATCAGTTATCAAGCAAAAAAATTTTCTGAAAAGATAATATTCAAAATGTTCAACTCCTAAAAGTTGCAATTCGTTGACACTATATCTCACCTCATTGCTATTTAGGAAACGTTATGCGAATGATACTATATGCCATTCTATGGGAAAAACTTTCTCGAATGCTGCAGCTAATCCAGAAGGAGAAGCATCGCATGTGATCCGGTTTTGCAAGTTAGCATTAAAGTAGGTATTTTCTGTTGCTTTTGCGAGTTGACTAAATTGTGAGAGATTGGAATGAACTTTCCTTAGTAACAAACTGAACCTAAGAATGAACGTAGTTCTTTAAGAGTTTTAGGGACTGAAATAATAAAAATAGCCTATGTTTTTGTTTCAAAAGGTTATACTCCGGATTGACTGAAGTCATAGTGAATTCACTCAATTTTTGTTTTTGCGTATTGAGAATAAGGAAGATTTATTCGAAAGTTATCTTCGTCTAGTTTTGTTGTAAGACTTTTGTAAACTAATTTTAGGTGGTCCTCTTCTAAAAAATTTTGCAACATTAGGACCATTAGCCCACCTCTGTTGTCGCGTACTTTGAAAATTGATCAAAACAGGCACAGAAATGGACATCTTGTCCCTTCTCAATTAAAATGTGTTCCACAAAATGTATATGTACTTCTTGATTTGTTTCAGGACGGTTTTCTAATGGTTTCAACATTGATGCCAGTATTACAGATTCAAAGTCCTTAACAGCATTGGTACCAGGTTTACACTTTGCGGTTTTTTTTAAAAACTTATCGTTGCACTTATGGCCAGAATTTTACCGTTTTCTCAAGTATTTGTTCTTGGTACAGTTCCATAGCGGATGAAGATTGGTCCGTTGATCGTCGCGTTGACATTTGAGATAGGAGTTGAACGGAAGGTCATACGTCCTGAGTTAGTAGGACTGGGGAGTGATGGGTGATGTATTTTTGTTTCTCAAGTTGGATTGAGAAACTGACTGGAATAATGCTGCGTTTAAAGAGTCGGAATGGAACAACTGAATTGTCAGGCGATTAAGGGTAAAAAGCCATTAGGAGTTGTTTACTGTTAGATATTTAGTGGCACGAGTGGAGTGTTGACCATTTACCGCGGTAATCTGCTGTCATTGACAAATTGACATTGAGGGATTAACTGTAAATTGCTGCATTCGCGTCACAAAAGTGCCTAAGTGTGGCCACTGGAGTCTGCTCGTCATATTTGGTAGTTATTTTTATTCCTGATTTGGTTGGCGCAAAATATAGTCGATCTATAAACCACCAGTCCCATTTTTGCGACTGCATTTTGTTCAATGACAGATTAAAATGGTAAAAAACGATCAAATCAACGTGCCAATCTACTATAATAGAAATCATTTGAACAATGTTCCCTCATGATTGATAATAAAGCCCGATGATAAGTTACTACGCTGAAAGATTTTCCGTAAATTTAATGCTCAGATCATTCAACCAACCAGACGACTCCTAAAAGTTCCAATTCGTTAACACTTTATCTCTCCTCATTGCCATTAAGAAAAATTATTATGCAAATGCTACTCTATGCAATCCTATGGGAAAACGTTTATCGAATGCTGTACCTGATCCGGAACGAGAAGCATCGCATTTGATCTGGGTTTCCAGGCTAGGATTATAGAGGGTGTTTTCTGTTGCTTTTGCGAGTTGAATAAACTGTGAGAGATTTGGATTGAATTTTCCTTACTAATAAACTGAAATTAAGAAGGAACCTAGTTGTTTAAGTTCAAGGGTTTTGAAGTATTTAAAACTGTTCGTTTCAAGTGGTAATACTCGAGATTGACTGAATTTATAGTGAAGTCACTCAATATCTGTTTCTGCGAAATAACATTTAGGAATACTGAAGGGAAAATTAGCTTCGTCTAGTTTTTCAAAACATTTTTTAACTAACTTTAGATAGTACTCATGTGATCTTTGACCAACAATTAACAATTATGATTCACCCAAAAAACAATGAGTATTTAATTAGACGTAATTGATGTGTACTTCATTCCTTTCTGGAAAGCTGACAGCATATTCGTTAAGCCATAGAAACATATAATAGAGTGAAATGTACCCATGTATTCACCACTTCCAATATTAACGTTGCAATGGCGTGACGTGTCTAGGGTCGAAATTCAATGGGTTGCGAGCGTTTTTCAAATCCAGCGTTGTAAAACGTGCCGTCTCATCTGCTGCTTGTCGATTGTTATTTTATTGTACCGTGTCAAATAGAATGTCAAAAATTGGCATTCAAAAATTGTTTTTAAGAAAGGATTTATTTAGAATTTTAGAATCGAGTAATAATTTAGCAGTATTGTCTCTTTTACGGTGATAAGGCTTGGGGAGATGAAGTTTTTGTCAGAACAGCTAATTAGATTTTCGTCTACAAATTTTTGAAGTTCAATATTTGCTAAATTTCTGAGATTTGTTGGTGATAAGAACGCGGCGGCCTCTGTGAAGAGTGGGTGTAAATTTTTTACGAATTGTTGATTTTACAATGTGTTTTTGGGATTTACTAATACATAAGATAAGATCAAGGAAATTGTTAGCTACTTGCAATTTGATAGTACATTGAGTTGAATGACATTATATAAGTGTCTTGATTGTTTAAGGAGAGACCTAAGTCTTGAAACAGATCTCTGCCAAAACGCCGATGGCAATCTTCAGCAACGTTCATTTTAACGTTTACCGCTGTCCAATTATTACATTTTGTTGAGATGACAATTACGCCCACCATTTTGATTAATTCATTAGAAAATGTTTTCAAGTCCTGCTTTACTGAAGTCTTCATCCAAAAATTATGTTTATCTCCGTCGATCACCGCATTAGCTAGACATTTGTGAAGTACCACTCAAACACTTCCGGACTCCATTGATGCTTTCGCTTTAACATTTCCAAATTGTACTTAGAGGTTTAAATGTTCTACGTCACTTACGCTTTGATTGTTTAATGCGAGAGCGACCCAATTGTCCGCTAATTCGACGTAGTCTGAATTGTAGTCAGCATAGTAAGTGTTGTGATTCAGAAATTGGTTACCAATTTTTTACCTGATCATCAACTGAGGTTCCAGTCCTCGTTGTTTCGGATTTGTCGTCGTCCACATTATTCATTCGGGTTTTTGGATTCCAAATGTTTTTTACCTTTCCTACAAACCTTGACAAATGCGTTTTTATGCCAAAACTTATGCATTGTTTTCCTTGTGCCGGACAATTCTGCCGGTGGTTTGGCGATCAAGTGTACCCATAGTTGGGACAGTGAGTTGCTTTCGGCAAGTTATGCTGTTGCTGCGATCAAGAAATAGTATACTGATTGTTGTAATTTTTCAAGTTGTTCATGGAGGTGTTTGTTCCAGGTGCTACAGTGTATCCAGAGGTACCAGAAATTTTTGGTTGATTGGTAATTTTTTGTATCGTGTCAATTAAATTGTCAATGTTTGCATTCAAAATTTTTTTATGAATTGACTTTTTAGAATACTTTTAATGAGATTTCTAATGACCTTTTGGCTGTTTTTTGCTTCGTTATTTAATTCAGGTTGTTTTTATCTGTCTAGCATACTCGCTAAGAAAACATTGTGATGATAGACATTTCGTGACTTCGAAGATACCAACTCAGAGAGCTTTCCTTGAAACAACCGTAGAATTTCTTGATTATTTCTCCTTTGAATTGTTTACAAGTGAGGAAGCGTGGCAATCAAAAGTGATATTTCATTGTTTAGTGAACATGTTAACCCACAATGCCAACATATCCTTGGTCGTCATTTTGTCAAAGTCATGATTTTTCTCCTTGTGAACCCAAAAACTCGGCTTCCATCCACACCAAAACTGAAGTATGACAGATAACCAAGCTTACTGCCACAAATCTTCCATGGGCGATCTCCACAATGGATTCCTGCAGCTTCAATCTTCTGGATTTTGTTCATCCACGTGTTCGTCTCCTGCTCGTTTCTTGTGCGTCGATTCAGTCCGCTTGAGTTGTATTTTTCTCCACTGCTTCTTTATACACAGGTTATGGTGGAAATGTCACCTTCTCTGGGGAGCTTCTCTCAGAATGTCGATTGAAATACCTTTTTTTGCAGGAAATGTCAACTTTAGTATCAAGCTCGATCTTCCCACGCGTAGAGGAGGCTCGTAAATTGCTTTTTCCCAAAAGGGTTCAATTCTAAGATGTGCTCGTTCTTTGTTTGCGCCATGTGATACTTTTTTTGGGCAACTAGTTATTTGTATTGCAATTACGTTGTATTGTAAGACAATCAGAGTCCTGCTGCAATTCGAATAACACTATTGCAAAGTGCATTTATCCTAGCTCAATATTTAGTGGAAAACCGTTGCGTTTCCACTCAGGTGTTACATTATATGGAAATCCGTTACGTTCCCTCGCCTTGATTGGGGAGGCTCAATAGAAGGAAATTTGTTGGACCAATTGAATTTCACGATTAATATGAGTTGAATGAATTGAGAGTAAGACTGGGCTGTGTGACTCAACCACTTCCATGCTTGACTAGAGATAAAAATTGAATTATGCTCCCAAGGGTGCGAATAGTTTTTAAAGTCAGGGAAACATAATTCTCTACCCAATTAAGTTCTGCTTCACGGGCTTCTAGGATTTTGTCCGCTTGTGGCAAACAATAGCCGCCAGGTGCGCTGGGGATGGGCGCACAAACGGAAAAGATCTGACTTCTGAAACCGCTAATTTTCAATGTAATATCGTATTTTTTGCCTACAGTTTTGTCCATAAGCTTGTTTTTGAAATGAATATCTGGGAGAGTAAGATAAAAGAGCAGAAGCAACATTAATAGGTAAAGCAACATCAAAAGATAATACAGATTGGTAAAAAAAATTTTTTTCTGTCAAAGTCCCAAAAGAAAGAAGTGAGGTACTGCATGCGAAATTTTTGTTGTTTTCAAGAGTAGTTCAGATCAACATTGCGTTAGACAAAATTGACAAAGATTGTCTTTTGATGGAAAAACTGAACCCCGAAAGGAGAAGTGATCAACACAGGCATAGGCATATAGGTCAAAAGCCTTGAAATGAAAAAATTGATTTGCAAATCTGTTATGTGATGACTGTAATGATTCCTGATTTCCAGTCGTTGCAAGGTGAATTTTTCCTGCATAATTCAACGATTTTTAATGCGAGATTAGAAAAAGTGTTTGAAAAAAGTGACCACCTGGCTAAAAATTGCCGCATAAGCTGAAACGCAGCCTAAAAGTACTAGAAATTTTTTTGAAAAAGCAAAAGTGAACATGGAACAATTGATGTTTAAAAAGCGGAGCGGGTCCATCAATTTTGAAAACACATAAACAACTGATAGCAAAGCTTTCGGCGCAAAAAAAGATCAACTACGCTGACATCAAGTCGTAATTAAGAACAAAAGTCAGCTTTTTTTCCTCCATATTCTGCATTTGACCTGGACAGAAAGTCCCTCTTAAGAGCAAGCATTTCGCAAACCAGTTATTGGGTGACGCGATTCAATAAATACAACGGTGTTTTCACCCAATTTTATCTTCGCAAGCATGGCTACCCAACAAAGCTGGCATGCAAGAAGTTGAAGTGTTAAACCCATTGCAGCAAAACGGATCCTCGAGTCAACGAAACCTTATAAATAACATCTATATGTAACGGTTAAGCATTCTCCCACTCAAATTTTTCCGAGGGATGCACGAATGATCTGCTGTACCTACTATCAATTTTTAATTAAAAGACAGTGCAATTGTAGGCTCATTAACGCATAAAACTACCCTGCAAGCTGGAAAAACACTCGACAGGCGGGAGCACTTGAAAGGCGAGTGCTCCCGAGTCATAATAAAATTAATGAAGTAAAAATAGTAAAAATGGGGATCAATCATATGCACAAAATTAAAAAACTAATTTTTTAAAGTTTTTACATTATTTAAAGGCTGTTCAATCATCGTTCTTTGTCCCAATTTTTCTGAAGCCTTCGTTAGAATTCTGTACAGTAGGCTACTGAAAGAACTATATTCTACTGCTATAGGCGGCAAACTTCTTGAATTTTTAGCAACTAATTGCACAAATCATAGGCAGTATGTGCAAAGACAGTTAGTACCGCAGTGCCACATGGCTCAATTTTTTGGGCAACTGTTAATTCTCATTAATATCAACAAGTTTCTAGACACCTTCAAAAACACAACCTTTTATGAACGATCCTAAAGTGATAGTTGCAAACCAAAGTGACCTTGATGAGTCAGATACTAAAAACATTGTTGTTTCGAGAACAAGATGACTTTTAATGACGGCAATACGAAACTGCTAATCATTGAGGGAAATTTGAACGCAAACTTAGAAAGCACAGAGCTAAAATGCTTTGATCTTCAGAGGGATCTTGACTCAAGAATTCACTGTAATCTTACATGGAATGATAAGTGTACGACAACACAGCGGTTGAAGAATTAAGCTTAATTCATACAAGGGTTATCTGCCCGTTCTAAAATCTTGCTCAGCTGCTTGGATGCCAAAAAACAACATGCAAACCTACAAAAATTTTCGTATGACCATAACAGGATAATTACTGAACGACAAATTAAAGTACAGTGACCATGTGATGTTTTTGAAGATTTTGCTAATTTGCTTGTCCATAGGAATGCACACTTTTTTCTTTGGTTTTTGTCGGTTTTGAAGGGATATCATGATTTGGACTTGAGAACACACTGCAACGCAAACTTTGAAAATGTGCAAACATTTCTTTTTCTTCTAGGACAGACAATAACTAACATAAATTGCTTAAACCGCTTTGATGAAAATATTCTCAACACCAAATTTCTCCTTAACAAAAATAAAATTAAAATTAAAAAATCAAATTTTAGGCCCCCATTTGAGCAATGAAATGTATGGCAACATTTACTGAACGTTTGTCTGCAAAAACTAGTTAAAAAATGATTGTACGTGGAGACTGCATCGCAGATGTGGTCATTGCAATACCGTCTCTAAACTCTAAATTGGACTTCAAAATTAATCTTGTTCTACTAATACTACTTATATTTTTTATGTTCATTTGAACAAATGAAACTGATATTTCTTTTGAGTTTAAGTATTTGAGATTTTCCCCAAAAATAATTGCTCCTTCTAAGGTATATTAAATTTTGTTTTTGGTGATTGTAAGTTACAAGATCAGTTGGCTGGAAATTTGTTGGGATAGATCCAGTTTTATGCCTTTTATTGCACCAGCGGAGTGGGTGCATCAGCTTTGAAGCCACATAAAAAACAGATAGCAAAACTTTCGGCGCAAGAAAAAGATCAACTACGCTGACATCAAGTTGTAATTAAGAACAAAAGTCAGCTTTTTTTCTCCTAGGGAGCTCCTCCATCCTCTGCATTGACCTGGACAGAAAGTCCCTCTTAAAAGCAAACATTTCGCAGTCCAGTTATTGGGCGACGCGATTCAATAAACACAACGGCTGTTTTCACCCCATAGCAGTTCAGTTCCTCTTCGCAAGCATGGCTACCCGACAAATTTGGCATGCAAGAAGTTGAAGTCTGAAACCAATTGCAGCAAAACGGATCCAGTCAACGAAACCTTATAATTAACGGTTATCTGTAACGGTTAAATATTCTCTCACTCAGATTTTTTCGAGGAATGCACGAATGAACTGCTGTACCTACTATCAATTTTGAAAAGACAGTGCAATTGTAGACTCATTAACACATAAAACTACCATGCAAGCTGGGAAAACACTCGACAGGCATGAACGCGAGTGTTCCCAATACAGAAGTCGGGATTCCCCAAAGCCGACAACTTCTTCAGGTGAGCTGATACTTTTCAACTTGATGTCCAACTTCTTCAAATTTCTATGAACAAATCTGACGAAAATATGCTGGCACAAATTAAGGTACAGTGACCATGTGATGTTTTTGAAGATTTGGCTAATTTACTTGCCCATAGGAATGCACAATTTTTTCTTTGTTTTTTGTCGGTTGTGAGAAGATATCATGATGTGGACTTGAGAACACAGTGCAAACTTTGAAAATCTGCAAACATTTCTATTTCTTCTAGGTCAGATAATATCTAACATAAATTGCTTATACCGCTTCGATGAAATTTTTCTCAACACCAAATTTCTCTTTAACAAAATACAAATTAAAAGAAAAAATCAACTATTAGGCCCCCATTTGAGCAATGAAATGTATGGCAACATTTACTGGACGTTTGTCTGCAAAAAATAGTTATAGTAAAAAAATGATTGTACGTGGAGACTGCATCGCAGATGTGGTCATTGCAATACCGTCTCTAAACTGTGAATTGGACTTCAATATAGCAGGTGCTAAGCCTTGGGCTTCAAGCTTAATCCTCTTCTACTAAAACTACTGATATTTTTTTGTTCATTTGAACAAATGAAACTGATTTTTCTTTTGAGTTTGAATTTGCGTTTTTTCCCGAAAGTAATTGCACCTTCTCAGGTATATTAAATTTTATTTTTGGTGGTTGTAAGTTACAAGATCAGTTAGCTGGAAATTTGCTGGGATAGATCCAGTTTTAAATCCTGCGTCTTTTTATAGAAGTGTGCTTGACATAGGCAAGTTGATCGACTAAAATTAGAAATAGTGGGCGAGACATTCTCTTAGAAAAACGTTTTCCAAGTTTTTGTGGCTGGAGAACTAAGCCTAATGCATACAAGGGTTATGGGCCAACTCTAAGGTGTTGCTAAGCTGCTTGGATGGCAAACAAGCATCAACGTGCACTCTTTTGATAATTTTTGAAGACAACAACAAGATAGATACTAATCGAAAACTCAAGCTGCTATGACCGTCTAAGTTTTTCAAATTTTTGCTAAGTTGCTTGTACATAGAAATGCACAAACTCCTCTCGCCTTGTCATTTTTGAGGATACGTCGATTTGCTCTAGGACAAAAAAAATCTAGCAAAAACTGCTTCCCAACCAAAATGCTTTTTTAAAACCAATTTACCAAAGTTGTGACCCCGACTTCAAAAAGGACACAATTGGCAACATTTACTGGTCATTTTTCTTCCAAAACTAATTAAATGTATATATGTACGTGTGGAGACCGCCTTGCAGAGGTTTATTGCAAAACCGTACCTATTTTTAAATTTGACTTCATTTTCTGAAGTGCTAAATGCAAGCATTTGAACTAAACCCTGTTATACTACTACTAATACCGTGATTGCTTTTGTTCATATAACAAAATGGAATGTTTTCTCTTTGAATGTTTTTTTTCTGAGTCTTTCCTCACAAATTATTACCCCACTTTAATGCTATTTCAAAATTTACTATAGAACTTTGCAGTTTATGAGGTAATTACGCTAGGGCTACGTTGGAATAGTTCCAATTTTACTTACTGCGTTTCTTCATAGAAGTATACTTGACACCTCCAAGTTGACAGAACAAACTCAAAAATAGGATTGGGACTTTCTTTAAAGATGCCTTTTTATATCTTGGGTGGGAGCACTAAATTTAATGCATTCAAGGGTTATGTACTTATAAATTTTTGCTCAGCTTCTTGGATGACACCCAAAAGCAACATGCAAACTTTCAAAAGTTTGGCGAAGACAGAAACAAGATGGATTCTAAAGGAGACTTAAACTACTACGAACGTCCAATTTTTTTGAAAACTTTACTTAATTGTTTGATCATAGGAATGCATAATTTCCTCTTCTCTTTGTTGTTTTTGAGGAGAAGTCATGACTTGAAACCAGCTGTTTGGTAGCCAAAAAAAGTTTTCCGAAGA
The DNA here is from genome assembly GCF_964194025.1 of Convolutriloba macropyga. Lineage (NCBI taxonomy): Eukaryota > Metazoa > Xenacoelomorpha > Acoela > Convolutidae > Convolutriloba > Convolutriloba macropyga. Next base: position 19,203,827 of record NC_134476.1, on the reverse strand, counting down.
CAGCAACAAGATGGATATTGAAGGACAACTCAAGCTACAACGATCCTCTAATGATTTTTGAAAATTTTACTAATTTGCATATACATAACAATGCACGACAACGCATTTGTTCAATATTTATGGAGACGTCATTATTTTGACTTGAAATCAGTGTGTTCCGCAATCTACATTTTGTGCAAACAAGTCCTTTCTAGGACAGATAACTAGCATAAATCGCTTATCCCGAACCGAATGACAAATTTTACGAGCAGTTGGCCGCGATTTGAACAAAAACAGAATTGGAAGCATTTACTGGAAGTTTTCGTGCGAAAGATAATTTGTAAAAAAAATATACGTGAAGATTAATCTGCAGATGTGGTCATTGCAATACCGTTTCTAAGCTCTGAATGTGACCTCAATTATTGTTATGCTAAACCCAATGTTTTGACCAAAATTCCGTTCTTTTACTAATGTTATTGCGTGTGTTCATTTAACCCATTGAAAATGTTTTCTCTTTCGAGTCCAGTTTTTTAGTTTTTAACCAAAAATTATTACGCCCTCTTGGGTAACTTAAAAGTGATTGGAGGTTTTTGTAGGTTGTAAGATCAATAAGCGGGGTCTACGTTTGAATAGATCCACTTTTATTTAATGTATTAAATCATAGGACTACACTTGATTTCCCCATTTTGATCGGTTACACATAGAATTAGGAGGCGGAACATTCTTGAAAGTACCATTTTTTATTACTTTGCGAGAACTTAGCCTAATACAAGCAAGGGTTATGTTCCCGTTCGTAGTTTTTTGCTCCGACGCTTGGAAGCCAAACATAGCGGACATGCAAAATTTTCAGAAATCTGTTACAAGATGAATACTATACGACAACTCAAGCTACTACGACCTTCTGATGTCTTCTGAAAAATTTGCTAATTTGCTTGTACATAGCAATGCTCGACACCTCATTTATTTCATTTTTGGTGGGACATCATGATGAGCACTTCAAACTAGAGTTCACTACAAACCTAGAAGTTGTTCAAACACGTCAATTTGCAGATAAACAGATGCAGGTCTCTGTGGGTTTAACTAAGCTGGGGCTTCGTTGGATTTGATCCAGGTTTATTTACTGCGTCTGTTCATAGGAGTGTACAACCCATATTTATGCACATGTTGTTGGCACATTTTTGAAATCACTTCCGTAGCGGTTGATGCTATCAAAAAACTGATCCCATCCATAGCGGTTGATGCTTTAGAATAGCAGATGATGCTGTCAAAACAAACATATGATCTGAAGTAATTTTTATTTACTTTTTGACGCCAAATATCAAAAGTATTGGAAATGTATAATTTAAAAACATATAACTACTCAACAACGAATGTAATGAATTTGATTTAATCACTTAGCCTAATCTTTGTTCAGTTGTGCCAACACATGCATAATTTCCCGAACAAAATTTTTATCGCTTTGTTTAGCTTCTCGATTCAAAAGCCATTCAATTTTTTTTATTTGATTCAATTTTTTAATTACATAGTCAGATTTTGTCTGTAATTAGAGGTCATATTGTTGCAATTAAATAAAAGTTTAAAATAAATACTTTCTCACTTCTCTTTTAAAGGTTTTCTTGCTGATGTCATCTGGCGTTTTAGAATTTTGACCCCTAAACACACGAATGCATAAGATAGTGCTTTTTAGAAGAATAAAGCTGGCACGGTTACGGATACAATAAATGAATTCTGAGTATCATTTGTTTGATTTTTAGCTAGGAGGGGATGGTTTTTGTGTCATAGTGCTGGCTCCACCTGTGGTTGCGCAAATCAAGGGTGAAAAGGATCCATGTTCGCTACCGAAATTTTTCTCTTGATATCTGAGTCGTTTTGTACTTTCATGTAGTAAAAATTCATCTTTGGTGTCTTAAATTTTGTTTGTAGGAACATGGGGAATGAAAATTTTTACGTCATATAAGGAGCGCTCAAAACAACGGCCCCGGATTCTTTTGGCGGAGATGTCGATTCCTGCCTCATCTTTGGTGCAGGAAGAGTTTGTAAAAAAATCTAGTTGTCGAGAGGCTGTATATGTGGTTTGACTTTGCGCGGCCAATTTCCGTTACCAAACTAGCAAACAGATTATGTTTTCCATTGTGCCCCTTAATGGGGTATCTTCTTTTGGGGCAGTGTGGGGCGTGGCAGAGTAAGAAAGATGATCCACAGGCACAAGTTGTTGGCACATTTTCGAAATCACTTCCGTAGCGGTTGATGCTATCAAAAAACTGATCCCGATCGTAGCGGTTGATGCTTTTGAATAGAGGATGATGCTGTCCAAAACTGACATATGATCTGAAGTAATTTTTGTCTACTATTTTGACGCCAAATAACAACAGTGTTGGATATGTATAAAATATAAACATATAATTACTCAACAACGAATGTAATGAATTTGATTTATTCACTGAGCCTAATCTTTGTTCAGTTGTGCCAACACACGCAAAGTTTCCCAAACAAAACTTTAATCGCTTGGTTTAGCTGCTAATTCCTCTTGATTCAAAAGCCATTCATTTCACTATTTGATTCAATCTTTTATTTCCATAGTAATCTGCTATTACTAACGTACATTATTCTGATCCGCCGACAAAAACAGCCAAGTATCCTCTACATAGGCAACGTTCAGAAGAAGGCGTGCCATTTCACGACAGCTCAACAAAATCTCTGATGAATGAGATATACTCGTCGAGTCATTTAACTAAGACAAGCTCAGATTAGCCCTCTCCGAAACTACCGATTGCTTCAAAAGTCAACAGCAACCAGACGAATCCTATTTGCAAACTGTTCAGGATGATCAGTACAATACAGATTGCGATTTGATTCAAGACAAGCACACAGTAGTCCAAAAGAAGCTATTTCAAATAGTAGAAGTTATAACCCAAGTTGAGTTGGAAAATGTTGCCGAAAACGTGACTATGGATACGTCTGTTGGAGACGCAACACAGCACCAGCCGGATGTTGTAATGCTAAAACAGATACAACTACCCGATTTCGACGACAAATGCACTGAATGGATAGCCTCTATCGATCAATTAGATACAGCCGTGCACCTCAATACAAACTTGACATATAGCCAACGAATTGTCAATTTAAAATATTGCCTGTCAGGTCCCCCTGTAGAAACTAATGATGAGCCTATCATCAACTGACACCAATTATCAGAGGGCAAGAAATCTAATTGAGCAGCGATAGAAAAACGGTTGCATAACTCTACGCACATTGCCAGCTAGGGCAGTTGACTTCAAGCCTGTGAGAGGAGAAAGCAAGTACCAACTCCGTCAGCTACACTGTACTTTCAAGAGGGTAACTCACGCACTTGTCCGACAAGATGATAACGACATTCGGCACTACCTTCTTTTCACAAAACTGGATGTAGAGTCTCAGAACACACGGGAACTCAAAGACGAAAGAACTGAATGTCCTAAACTTGACGAACAGCTGACATCTCTAGACATCATAATAAGATCAATGGAAATGCTAAACGATCCCATTCCCCCAAATAACAGCACGTCACTGGACGGAATGCGATTGAAGCAAGACTTTAAACATTCATGTGTCCTGACTCAATGCAAGGAATGCCATGCTCTGTGGGCTTGCTCATATATCAAGGAGCCTTCAGCGAAAGGTGAGCAGTTGGCCATAACTGCAAGTAAAAGCTGTCAAAATTGGTTGGTTTTCAATGAAAAAAGCGATTAATGTTTGTCAAAATCTAGATGCAAAACATGTCAGGGTAAGCATCATTCATTTTTACATGAGGCTTTCAAGGCTACAACAGGCATACAAGTTTATAATTTGGCTCAAAAATCTATCCAAATGTCAATTTTACCAACTGTTCGCGTACAAATAATTGGTAGAAACAACAAACACACAATCCAATAGCATTAATAGAGAAATGAGCCCATATCAATGCAGTTACAGCAAAAGCCTGCAAATCACTATAGAAACAAACAACAGTTTATAACCAAAATTTTCAATTGAGGGTGTTAGGGAACAATCAGAAAGACTAAACGCCATTCGACGGTTCACTCAAACTTGAAACTATTACAAAAACAGGGAAATTATTCCCTTACTCTCAACTGCGTAGTGCTGAAGACAATTACAGCCAGTAAAATTCTAAAATTCCAAGTCATCCCATTTCAGAGACTGACTACGAAAAATTGGTCAATTACAAATTGGCTGATGATCGATTTTGGCAACCAGGTGAAACAGACATAGTGCTCAGCATTTCATCATCCAAACAGATAACCAAAGTAAAGATACTATAAGAAGGTTCTTTATGACTCACAAAAGCTACGCTCGGCTGGACATCTTCAAGATTAAGTAGCCCAAAGTCAGCAGATGAATATAATGCAAATTCGAATGAAATATGCCTCCTTGATAACGAAATTAATACTTTTGCCTTATTTTTGGAAATTGAATATGTTCCAGTACTTCCTCCAACAATGTTCAGTCCCAAATAATTGCGTGCATTGATCACTATGACACTAAAATAACATATGGTCAAAACAGAAGCCCTCAAGTTTGACTAGCAATTGACCACAATGAAACAATTTTTGATCCAAGCAGTCAAGAATGGCGGCCCGACTTTGGAGAATGATCTCGGAAAGCCCTCACACAATTTTTGGGCAATGAAAACAAGTTTTCACGAAATCCAAAAGCACAACCTCTACACACAAAATTCTTTCAATAGATGATTGAGACATTTAGAAGCAGTGCCTGAAAGTGATCATAATCTCCCACCTGAGAAACACTTTGTGATGCCACCTCACGCAGTATGGAGATCAAGCTCTACGACTGTATAATGCAGAGTATTTTTCAACGCGTCAGCAAAAACAACGAACGAAAAGGTCTTAACGATTGTTTCCTGTTTTTTTTCCAAAACAACAACTTGACGTTTTTGAGATATTGATTCAATTTCGTTTTCATCGAATTGCTCTATCAGGTGATATCATAAAGATGTACCGTCAAATCGAACTAAACAAAAAGAACCGATGTTTCATCAGAGGTTTTGGCGAGGTAGTCAGTAGAAACCAATAAAGAGTTACCGTATGACATGAGTCGTATACAGCGCTTCTTCTAGTTCAAACCGCACCATCAGGGCTCTACGTGATACAGAAAAAGATGCTCCATCAATTCAATGCGAAAATTTATTACTAAAATCATTTTATGTTGACGACCTTCTTGGTGGCGGTGAAGTACCAGAGGAAGTCATTGGCTTGTTTAAAGACATAACAGCTACTCAAGAACTCATTGAGATGTCTATTTGCAAGTGGGCAAGCAACTGACATGAGGTTAGGGAAGCCATTTGCCCAGAACTACAAGAAAACAAAGATCTTTTCATTGGAGAACATGACCACACCATCAGAACTTTTGGTCTCAATCAGCAACGCAAAACAGACACTTTCTACTTCGATAGACCCCAATATCAGTGCGAAGTGGTTACAATGAGTCTGCTCGAATACGAAGAAATAGTTAATGATTGTCCATCAGTCAAAATCTCTAATGATTGAGATAAGCTCGTCGAGTCATTTAACTAAGACAAGGTCAGATTAGCCCTCTCCGAAACTACCGATTGCTTCAAAAGTCAGCAGCAACCAGACGAATCCTATTTGCAAACTGTTCAGGATGATCAGTACAATACAGATTGCGATTTGGTTCAAGACAAGCACACAGTAGTCCAAAAGAAGCTATTTTAAAAGGAGAAGTTATAACCCAAGTTGAGTTGGAAAATGTTGCCGAAAACGTGACTATGGATACGTCTGTTGGAGACGCAAAACAGCACCAGCCGGATGTTGTAATGCTAAAACAGATACAACTACCCGATTTCGACGACAACTGCACTGAATGGATAGCCTCTATCGATCAATTAGATACAGCCGTGCACCTCAATACAAACTTGACATATAGCCAACGAATTGTCAATTTAAAATATTGCCTGTCAGGTCCCCCTGTAGAAACTAATGATGAGCCTATCATCAACTGCCACCAATTATCAGAGGGCAAGAAATCTAATTGAGCAGCGATAGAAAAACGGTTGCATAACTCTACGCACATTGCCAGCTAGGGCAGTTGACTTCAAGCCTGTGAGAGGAGAAAGCAAGTACCAACTACGTCAGCTACACTGTACTTTCAAGAGGGTAACTCACGCACTTGTCCGACAAGATGATAACGACATTCGGCACTACCTTCTTTTCACAAAACTGGATGTAGAGTCTCAGAACACACGGGAGCTCAAAGACGAAAGAACTGAATGTCCTAAACTTGACGAACAGCTGACATCTCTAGACAACATAATAAGATCAATGGAAATGCTAAACGATCCCATTCCCCCAAATAACAGCACGTCACTGGACGGAATGCGATTGAAGCAAGACTTTAAACATTCATGTGTCCTGACTCAATGCAAGGAATGCCATGCTCTGTGGGCTTGCTCATATATCAAGGAGCCTTCAGCGAAAGGTGAGCAGTTGGCCATAACTGCAAGTAAAAGCTGTCAAAATTGGTTGGTTTTCAATGAAAAAAGCGATTAATGTTTGTCAAAATCTAGATGCAAAACATGTCAGGGTAAGCATCATTCATTTTTACATGAGGCTTTCAAGGCTACAACAGGCATACAAGTTTGTAATTTGGCTCAAAAATCTATCCAAATGTCAATTTTACCAACTGTTCGCGTACAAATAATTGGTAGAAACAACAAACACACAATGCAAGAGCATTAATAGAGAAATGAGCCCATATCAATGCAGTTACAGCAAAAGCCTGCAAATCACTATAGAAACAAACAACAGTTTAGAACCAAAATTTTCAATTGAGGGTGTTAGGGAACAATCAGAAAGACTAAACGCCATTCGACGGTTCACTCAAACTTGAAATTATTCCCTAAACAGGGAAATTATTCCCTTACTCTCAAATGCGTAGAGCTGAAGACAATTACAGCCAGTAAAATGCCAAAATTCCAAGTCATCCCATTTCAGAGACTGACTACGAAAAATTGGTCAATTGCAAATTGGCTGATGATCGATTTTGGCAACCAGGTGAAATAGACATACTGCTCAGGATCTCCTCATCCAAACAGATAATAAAAGGAAAGATACTATAACAAGGTTCCTTATGACTCACAAAAGCTACGCTCGGCTGGACATCTTCAAGATTAGCTCACCCAAAATCAGCAGATAAATTTAATGCCAATTCGAATGCAATATGCCTCCTTGATAACGAAAATAAAACTTTCGCCTTATTTTTGTAAATTGAATCTGTTCCAGTACTTCCTCCAACAATGTTCAGTCCCAAATAATTGCGACATTAATCACTATGACATTAAAACAACATATGGTTAAAACCGAAGACCTCAAGTTTGGCTACCAACTGACCACCATGAAACAATTTTTGATCCAAACAGTCAAGAATGGCGGCCCGACTTTGGAGAATGATCGAATGATCTCGAAAATCCCTCACACAATTTTTGGGCAATGAAAACAAGCTTTCACGAAATCCAGAAGCGCAACCTCTACATACAAAATTCTTTCAATAGATGATTGAGACATTTAGAAGCAGTGCCTGAAAGCGATCATAGTCTCCCACCCGAGAAACACTTTTTGATGCCACCTCACGCAATATGGAGGTCAAGCTCTACGACTGTACAATGCAGAGTAGTTTTCAACGCGTCAGCAAAAACAACGAACCAAAAGGTCTCAACGATTGTTTCCTGTTTTTTGCTGAACAACAACTTGACGTTTTTGAGATATTGATTCAATTTCGTTTTCATCGAATTGCTCTATCAGGTGATATCATAAAGATGTACCGTCAAATCGAACTAAACAAAAAGAACTGATATTTCCTCAGAGGTTTTGGCGAGGTAGTCAGAAGAAACCAAAAAAGAATTACCGTATGACTTGAGTCGTATACAGCGCTTCTTCTAGTTCAAACCGCACCATCAGGTCTCTACGTGATACAGAAAAAGATGCTCCATCAACTCATTGCGAAAAATTATTAGTCAAACCTTTTTATGTTGACAACATTCTTGGTGGCGGTGAAGTACCAGAGCAAGTCATTGGCCTGTTTAAACACATAACAGCTACTCTAGAAGTCATTGAGGTGTCTATTTGCAAGTGGGCAAGCAACTGACATTAGGTTAGGGAAGCCATTTGCCCAGAACTACAAGAAAACAAAGATCTTTTCCTTGGCCAACATGACCACACCATCAGAACTTTTGGTCTCAACCAGCAACGCAAAACAGACACTTTCTAATTTGATAGACCCCAATATCAGTGCAAAGTGGTTACAATGAGTCTGCTCGAATACGAAGAAATAGTTAATGATTGTCCATCAGTCGAACTTGACGAATTTCAAAGTTCGGATTTCCCACAATTAGTGGTCAACTTTGACTGTAAAAAAGCAAGTTGAAATCCAGTTACTGGACTCACACGTTGGTAGCAATTTGACTCCCCGAGTTTGCGCAATTAATTCAATGCAATTTTAAACATGGTTGAATTATGAAAAACCATCAAAATACATGCAGAATAGCAAAAAACGGTCAGAACTGATGTCGACAAAAATCTGCAAAATTGCCAATTGCCGACTGATGATATGTTGTCCCCTTCACTGATAGCTGCCCGAAACCATCCGAGCTTTCACATCTTGAAAAACTACCCAAACACAGAAAACAAAAATCCAAAAAACTAAAATTTGTGCTCAAGTTTGAGGACAAAACTTTCATGAAAAATGAAAAGTTTGGTAGCAAAAACCTATACAATGCGAAACTGAGCCATACCCGATGCCTTTGGATCAAAAAGATTTGAAATCTACCAAAGATACGTTCTACAAAAGAACAAAAGCCGAAGCCACAGACGACCCCAATTGCTGGTCAGAATGAAGAAACCTAAAAATCAATTTTTACTTCATCTAACCAAAAAATTTTGATAGATTCGGTTAACAGCAAGTTGCTTCATCCTGAAACATTACGTATAGCCACCAGAAGACCAATATCTTTTAATATGGGTAAAGTATTTGACTCTATCGGTCTCCTGCAACCAGAAACGCATCAATGCAAGATTTGGTATTGTGAAATTGAATGGAATGATAAAGTTGGATCAACCATAACCAATCATTCTAAAGCCCGGATGAGCGGATTAACTCATCTATCTGATCTACGTATACAACGCTTTGAACATTTTCGCTATTGCAAAAACACAACTGCACTTCTTTTTCGATCTTTCTGAAAAAAAGTACGGAGCTGATATATCTGCCCAATCACTAAGAGCACCTCAGACCAAGTCTACCTTGGTCTACCTATGTTCTCAGTCCAGATTGGCGCCAAGAAAGGCACTTAGCATGCCGAAACTAGTGCTGTGCTCAATGGTTTGTGGAGTCTACCTTAGATAAATTTACCCCTAGTAGGTTTTCAACATTCATAGCTAACCGTCTGGTCAAAGTCCAACAAATAATCAAACCAGAAGACTAGAAATACGTGCCAACAAGAGAGAATCCAGCCAATCTACTACACGGCCGCTGCCAGCAAAACAGCTTTCATTCTTTAAAATCTAGTAGGAAAGCTCACAATGGCTCTCTGATTGAAACTTGAATCTCTAAAACAACCAGAAACTCCTCAGTCAACAGAAGTGAAGAAAGAATTAAAGCGGAACGAAATATTAACAATAGATTCGGGCTTTATTCACGAACCTCTGATTGAATCAATAAATTGACCAAATATTCCCTGTTGAACGTTACGGATGTCTCGCAAAGCAATGAAAGTAGCAAAGCAAATTCTAAAGTTTGCTTTGATTTTAATTGGAAAGCCAATCGAGAGAAAAGAATTCAGGTGACAGGCATTAGATATGCTTCTTACAGATGTGCAAAACTAAAATTATTTTGGTTAAATAGACAAATTGCGGAATCGCCAAGCATAAAATGAAAATCGATAATCATTTAACTTTACCCGTTCATAGGTGAGGAAAGAGTTTTAAAGTTTGGTGAACGACTAGTAGCAGATTGCTTGAATGAATCAACCAAATTTCAATCAATTTGGCCTTATAAAGATCATGGTTTGAAGTTAAAGTTATTTTTCTGTCTTCTGTTACATTCTGGCGTTAACGCAACAGTTGCTCATATGCGTCAGAAGTTCTGGATAAATCGAGTGGAAATAATGGCAAGGTCTGTAGTTTGAAACTGCATCACAAGTTTCTGATTTAATGGCTATTATCTTTATCATCTCTTAGGCGAACTACGACAAGAATGATTCAACCCTGCTTTACCGTTCAGCAACGTGGGCATAGACTTCGCCGGTCCAATGCCTTACCGATGTGACAAGACTGAAGCCAATTGTTTTGTTTTGGTACTTTTGGTTTGCTTCGTTACAAAAACCAGTCAATGGATCTCACAAAAACCAGTCAATTGATCTCAAACGGACGCTGAAAGAGAAGTATGGATGATGTGGCAAGAGGAAGTGCTAGACTTAAGTGCTAGACATTAAGTGGTCAACAATTCCGGTCAAAGTTTCACATTTTGGTGGACTATGCCAAGCAGGAGTCAAATCGATGAAGCTGCTGCTGTTCAAAACCATAGTTAAACTCCAATTGGATGAAAAATATCCAATGCTATGTACAATGGACAACTGAATACTGTCAGGCCAAGGAACATGGCCGAAAAGCAGGACCTGACAAAAGAAATTTGGTTTACATCACAGATGACAGCAATCTTCCCTTGTCATGGCCTCTGGGAATTGTGCATAGATTAAATGACAGTTTGACCAGTGTAGTCAAAATTAAAACGGGAAATGACAAATTCTCAAACACAACAAAAGTGAAACTTAATTTGATTTTAAGTGTAAATAATTTGAACAGTCGTTGTTATTTTAGCTCCTTTCTTAGAAATCAATAGTCTAAGACAAATATATACACTCTGTAAATGATTTTTTTGATCGTTAAACCTGACGATGAACGAAAAGTTCAAAAACGCTTGTGTTTTTAAATCAAATTATTTTTAACTGACAGTTCTTCTCTTCAGATTTACAATTCAATAATTATTTCAATTCTTTATTTACATCGAATGTCCTTAGAATTATGGGGTGCGACCTTCTTTGAAGTATTTTTGCTGGAACAAATTCTATAATTGGAGCGTAGCCAAAGTAGCCAAAACCAGAGTAGCCAAAATCGAAACTGGAAAAAGCAACTTTTCAAACAGAACAATAGTAAAACTCAGAAAGATACTAATCAACACAAGCTAACCTTAATCCAGTAATTCTGGAATATGATCCTGCAGAAAGTAGCCAACTCGATCCCGTCTGCCGTTTTTTCCAGGAGAACACTTCTGGTACCTTTGAACCTGGACACGAAAAGCCTTGGCCACTGGCAGTTGGACTCTCACAAGCCGTTCTCCGCATGGAGTAAACCTGGTCCAAAAATCAATTTTCTTTTGGTACCGGATTGAATAGCAATAAGAAAAGATTTGAATTATAGGTGTAGTAATGGCTAACAAATTTCATAATAACATGAAAGAAACAAAAAAGCGCAAACTAAATGGCAATGATTGCGAGACGTTTGAAGTGAAGAGCGGAGGCAATTTTAACAAATTTTATTGTGCGCGCTGCAGCACCAGCTATGAAAAGAACACGTTATCTATGATATGTCAACCCGAACAATTAAAAGATAACAACACATAAAAATGAAAGTATAAAAGCTTTTTCAGGAAAAAGAAAACAATACAACGGAATTTTCCAAAACTGTGGAATAAAAATTGAATTAATTTTGATGTCATAAATGTAAATAAAATGATGTAATTGTGATAATAACTGTGAATAATTTTAAAAATTCGTTGTTATTTTAGCTCACTTCATTGAAATGGGTAATCTAAGACAAATATATGCACCCTGTAAATAATTTTATTTGATCGTTAAACCTGAAGATGAACGCAATGTTGAAAAACCTTTGTTTTCTTTCAATCAACTTAATTTCTAAATGACAAATCTTCCCTGCAGATCTATGATATGGTTTTAGAAATCGCAGCTTGGCGTCAGACTTTGAAGTTCAACATTAGGTTATTTAGAGGTAATTTGGCATTGAATGCGAAGACTTTGCCTGTCATCAGAGGTCATGTTGTTGCTGTTAATTAAAAGTTTAAGATAGTTACATTGTAATTCTCTGTTAAAGGTTTCTATGCTGATTTCATCTGGCGTTTTAGTATTTTGACCTCTAAATCCAGGAATGCCTAAAAAAGTGCTCCTTAGTAGACTAAAGCTCGCACGGATGCGGATACAATAAATGAAATCTGAGTATCATTTGTTTGATTTTTGTTTCTTTCTGATGAGTTTTTGCCTCAAAGGGCTGGCTCCACCTGTGGTGGCACAAAACAACGGTGAAATGGATCCATGTTCAATACTCACAATTCTGTCTTGATATCTGAGGCGTTTTATACCTTTTTGTAGTAAATATGCATCTCTCGTGTCATAAATTTTGTTTGTGGGAACATAGGGAATGAAAATGTTTACATCGTAGATGGAGCGCTCAAAACAACTGCCCCAGATTCTTTTGGCGGATATGTCGATTCTTTCCTTATCTTCGGTGCAAGTAGAGTTTGTAAAAATATCATTGCCGAGATGCTTTGGATTTGTTTTGACTTCGACTTGGTGGCCAAATTTCTTCATCAATTTAGCGAAGAGATTTCCTTGTGCCTGATAATCGGGTTTCCTCTTCTTGGGCAAGGTAGGACTTGGCAAAGTAAAAAATGTGATCCACGGGCACATTTTTGAAATCCCGCCCGTAGCGTTTGATGCTATAAAAAGGTTGATTCACCCGTAGCGGTTGATGCCTTTGAATAATAGTTGATGCTGTCGAAAACTGACATGTTTTTTGCAACAAATAAATTAAAATTATAACCATACAGTTAAATATACATAGAGAAAACAATACTTCAAATCATTCAAGCAAGGTAAAATATCAAACATCAACAAAATTCTCAAAGAATCACGTTATAAAATTTTCTTTCCATTGTTTTGTTTCTAAAAGTAAAAACTAAATTGTAAAAGCTCCTACGTTACTATTCAAAAGGAACTTTTCTAAGTTGTGACAGCAAGAAATCTCTCAACGTTTTCTTAAATACGTTTTCAGTATTTGCAAACCGAAGCCACTGTGGTAACCTATTCCCTTCTTGTACGCATTTACGAACAATCGAATTCAATACAAAGCTTATTTTGGTATTTTGTCTAATTTCGAACTGTTGTGTTTGAGTATTTTGATGAAGGCTCAGATACTCGTGAAAATTTTCATAATTTTCTGGCCTGGCTATAACATAATGACATTTGATTTGCAACATTTTTGCAATTATTAGCTCAGCTGGTAGGGTCTCTGTTTGGATTAGCAGATCATTCGCTTTGTCATAATTTTTGCTTAGAAAGCACACCTTTAAACCCTAGTTAATCTGTCGTTTAAGGCGTTTTGAGTTTTTTGCTGTTAAATTTTGAAAAAAGATTGCCGAAATGATAAGTGTGAAAACTCAAATGATTTTAGAAGAAGAATGCGCGCCTTCAGGTGACTTGATATCTTAGTATGTAAATTGATTTTATAGCATGAAAAATAATAATAATGCATGATAAATTTTGTAAAAAGATTGCCGAAATGATAAGTGTGAAAACACAAAAGATTTTAGAAGAGGAATGTGCGCCTACAGAAAAACTTGATTTCTTAGTATGTAAATTGATTTTATGGCATGAGATCTCTTTTTTAAGGTTTTTTTCAGCTGCTCCTCAAAAATAAGATTCTGTCAATTTGATTATCAAGATATCTGCAATTTTTTTGTGTTGCGAGAATTTCGGTTTTGTGAAAAACAGATCTGAAATCAGAATTATCGCACGAGAAAAAAATTAATTTGGTTTTCTTTGTATTCAAAGTTAGTTTGTTCATCTCTCCATATTCCTCTGTTTTTTGTAAAAATTTTCATGATTTTGCCATGTAAGCTACTTCTTTCTCCACAACAGATAATACTTGTGTACGTTGCCAATTGAACTACTTTTTCCATTGTGTTTATATTAGAGGAGAAAACGTTCACATATAAAAGGAAAATTAATGGTCCTAAGACGGTTCCTTGTGGCACACCGTGATTCACAATTTCACAATCAGAGAACATGTCATAAAGTTTCTGCGGTTGGCAAGAGATGAAAACAGTAATTTTTTCGCTTCCTGGGAAAAACCATGTATTTCCACTTTTTTGGGGAAAATGTTATACGAAATGGAATTAAACGCTTTTACAAAGTCTAGAAAAATAGCAACAGTTTCTTTGTTTTGGATTAAATTAGACGAAACTGTTTCAACCAGTTATAATACTGCATCTGTTGCTGACCTTTTTCTGAAATCTGAATTGCTCTTTATTTATAGTTTTATGCTTATCAGTGAAATCAATCATCCGGGCCAGAAGAAGGCGCTCAAGGATTTTTTTGCACAAATCGGAGTTACAGAAATTTGTCGATAGTTTGTGCTATCCAATTTATCATAGGCTGTCACATAGGGTAGTTTCATTTTATACAGGGTAGGCTGTCATATAGGGTAGTTTCATTATAAAGGGTTGTGTGGCATGGTCTAATTAACAAGAGTATCTCATGTCAAACATCGAATTACTACAGATCAAGTAGTGTACAAGAGCTAACAAACTACTTGATCCTCAATTTCCGTAGCTGTGCACCGTTACAACATAAAAGAAATGTGATTCAAGGGACTTTGCATAGGATTTTTAATGCGACCAGTGACTGGCGATCCTTTGATGTAGCTCTTAAGAAAAATCAGGAGATCTGGATTGAAAACAATTACCCAACGGAGTGGTCCTCCAGTATTGTTAATGAGACGTTGGATAAAATAGTCACGAAGAAAAAGGTCACAGCAAAACCACCTCAAAATGAACAACATCTTAAAAAAGTTAAAAGCCTTAACAAAAGGGAGCCTAAACCTAGGTTTTTTGTTCAATACAGAGGAAATATCAAGCAAAATTTTGCAAATAAAATGAAAAAATTGTGTGACATTCAAATCATTTTCAAAACAAGAAAGCTAGGAACTTGCTTGCCTTCCCTGAAATCACCTTTTGATAAGAATCTGAAATCCCATGTGGTATATAAAGTTACAAGTAATGGATGCAGTTCCATCTATGTTGGCCAAACCAGCCAACATTTTACCACTAGAATTTCAGAGCATCAAAAAAAGGATTCCCTTGTTGGACAACGATTCTTTGAATGTTGTGGTACAACGCATAACGTAAAATGGGAGATTCTTGATGCATGTCGCGGGGTTGAAAAACTAATGACGATAGAAGCGATCTACATCAAAAAGCTGAAACCGGAATTAAATACGCGCGATGAGTATCGGGGGCGGGAATTGACCTTGAAGTACTAATTCAAATACAAAAATTTGACTTTTGAAATTCAAAAAATATTCTGGTACATGATAATTCGAAAAAAAAAATTTTGTCAACCCCAAAAAGTAAAAACAACAGATAGCAATGAAAAAAAAAACCCTTTTCATGAATAGAAAGCATTATACCCGGGATTTTCATAAAATCCGGAATAAAAAATGAATTGATTTTAGTGTAATAAGTGTAAATAAAATACTGTAAATGTGATTTTAACTGTAAATAACTTCAAAAAATCGATGTTATTTTAACTCAAAAAAGCATCAAAAAAACAAGACTAAATCTATTGATAAGCCAACTATTTTTCTACAATACAGAGGCAACCTTACTCAAAACTTTGCAAGAAAACTGAAGAAACTATTTGAATTGCAAGTAGTTTTTACATCGCGGAAATTAAGATCGTGTCTCCCCACCCTGAAATCATCTTTCGATAGAGACCTGAAATCCGACGTGGTATATGAGATTAAAGGTAATAGATGCGGATCCATCTATGTTGGGCAAACAAGCCGGCATGTTACCACAAGGATAACAGAACATCAAAAGAAGGATTCACAGGTGGGTCAACATCTGGTTGAATGGCCCCACGAATGACATTGAATGGAAAATTCTGGACGCTTGTCGGACAGTAGAAAAACTAATGATTATCGAAGCTATATATATCAGCAAGCTGAAGCCGGCACTAAACACACGCAATGAATATAGGGGGTGGGAACTCACGCTAAAATATTAGTTCAAATCATAATTTTGACTAGATGAGAATACATAGGGCAAAAAACATTTTGTGCATGACAAAACGAATTTTGCAAAACCTCCACAAGAGGGATACTTATGGTTAGGGCAAATTCGGAATAACCCTAAATATGCAAGAACATGGCCAAAATCGAAAAATCCGGAATAGGAATATTTTTAAATAAATTGATAACAGATGTAAATATGAGTTGTAAATAGGCTAAATAATGTATATAGGGAAAAATTTTCGATTGATTTTGTAGAATAGTTCCTAGAATTGTTTTATTTGTCGTCTCAGACAAATGTAAATACATATTCATTTTATCTTTTAACAATTTGTAAAACAGTTTTAACCTGACGATGAACGTAAAGTTCGAAAACGTTTGTTTTAAATATTGAAAGTAACTTTAATTTGAAAAATTGGTTTCCTTCACATTTATATACTTTGTTAATGATTCCATTTATTTTTTAAACCTGACGATGAACGCAATGTTCAAAAAAGTTCATTTTAGTTAATCAATTTAAATTTTAATTGACAATTACTTCTCTGCATCATGCAGTTTCATTTTAGTTGGGAAAACGTTCTCCGTAACGCACTCATTTAAGGCGAAATTTAGATGTACGCCTATAGCTAATTTGCAAGACTTTATTAGTGGAATTGATATTCCACCAGGCCCTGATGCGTTGTTATCGTCCAGCGAGTCAATGATCAAATAAATTTTTTCCTAGTCACAGTTTTGAGTGTGAATTCAGGTATTTTAAGTTTAACATGGTATATACAAGCAATATCCGAACCTTTGAAAACACCTAGATTAGCAAATGATCTATATCGACAATTGACGATATTTTTGGTTCCCTTGAAGTTTCACCAGTCTAATCTGATTTCATTTCATCAAACTTGACACTTTTTCACTCTGTATAACGAATTTCCATTGTTCCTTAATTGTTGGTGGTTTTGGAAGAAATTGATGCAAAATTTTTTTGTGCGCCTCCCTTAGTCTCCTATTAACCAAGTTTCTATAACGAAGTTTATTACATATGATCTGAAGTAATTTTTAATTTACATTTTTGATGCCGTACATCAACAGGGGCGGCAATGTATTAACATAAAATTACTCGACAACGCATGTAATGACTTTTGATTCATTTACTAAGGCTGATCTTATCTTTTTTCGGTTGTATAAACACACGCATAATATCCCGCATAAAAATTCAGTCGCTTTGTTTAGCTGCTAATTTCTCTTGATTCAAAAGCCATACAATTCAATATTCAATACAATTCTTGATTTACATAGTAAACAGCTATCGCGAACGTACATCGACTATCCTTAGAATTAAGTGGCGCGACTTTCTTTGATTTACCCTTATATTTTGCTGGAACAAGGACTATAATTGAAGAAAACCAAATTGGTTCTCACACTTAGCTTGCAACTTTGTGAGATATTAAATAGTTTTTATTAAATAGTGAGATATTAAATACTTTGTAAAGATATTAAATAGTTTCAGATGGGATTAATGCTAATTGAAAACCATGGTTTACCTGGTTGGAGCTAGCTGTCTCGCCAATCTGACAAGAACTTTGGATCACAAGGACAAACGCAGATTTCAACAACTTTCCTACTCGAAGCCTGGCCTCTCTCTCAACCCCAGAGCGAAGGACAAGTACAAGACAGTGCAACACCTGTTTCAAAACAAATTTGTGCTCCTAAATCGAAAACGAATAGTCATCTGGCACGACGGGATCAACAATAGCATCACCCCCCACAGAAGTAACAACAATCGACCCCTCTCCCCCGAGCAACTGATCGAAATCCTCAAGAAGCTCAACTCAAACGGGCAGATTGAGGCCATAGTCTACACCCGCCGAGCTGGTACCCCTGACTTATCCATCGACCTCCGACAAACCGGCATCCTCATTCTAGAAGCTACCAAAAACCTGAGCTCAAGAAGAAAACAGGCAAATTTTAAATATCTTTACCAGTTAACCCAGGTACACCCCGAAACCCACATCGATCTCAAGTTGGTCACCACTATTCTCTTAAACTGTCGAAATCTTCGAAAGCTGATCAAGAAGAAGCGATCGAAGAAGCCGGCAAAGAAGAAACCGAACAAACGCCAAAAGGACAGAAAGAAGAAGCGGGAAAGCAAGAAAGCAGAACAGCAAGAGTAAACAGAGTAAGTCACTGTTTTTCTGATTTTTTCTTTTCTTTTTTCTGGTTGGTGAACCTGGAGGTCTTGTTATCTCAGGATCGTAATCAGAAATTAGTAAGGAAACCTCAGTAATAGTACTTACGTTCCCCTAAATCACACTTCCTGTGAACCCGGAGACATTTATTGTCTTAGGATCGCGGAATTGTGTAATTTCCTCGTAGTTTCCTATCAAATCCTGTGAATCCAGGAGCAATTAGCTTGCTTTGGGATCGCGGATCTGTGTTGGAAAGTCACCCCCTCGGTTGAGGTATAAACCCGTCAGTGAATCTGGAGGTTTCAATTGTTACCTCGGAATTGCGACTGGTTTATAAAGCAACCGAGATGACTCGATCAAAACCTGAAAGCACCTGCAAAACGTGCTCCCTCCCCATCAGTAACAAAAGTGCAGTGTTCAACTGTGTCTCGTGTGGCGACTCCATGCACCTGACCCCGAAATGCAGTGGAATGAGTGAAAAAGCCATATATGGACTACAGGAAATCCGACAAAATGTTTTGCTCATATGTAACGACTGTGTGCAGAACAACCAACGAGACCGAGTTCTAGACAACTTGGCATCCAGCAGAGAATCCCCGGACGTGGCGGAAATAGCAAAGAGCTTCGATGAAGTCAAATCTGAGATATCCAAAATCCGAGCGGAAATCAAGTCCCCTCCGCCCGAGCCGACAAAACCAGCCGTGCGTCAACCAGCACAGCCGATCATCCGAGAAAAGCCAACATTCGATGGGGTACGCTTCCGAGGGATTCCCGAATCCTCCGGAAAAACCGCCAGAGAGCGTTATGATGAAGATGTTCTGAAAGTAAAGGAAATCCTCGCCCACATGGATATCGACTGCCCAATGGATGATGTAAAACGCGTTGGCAACCTACGAAAATGAGAAAACGAGAACTATAATTGCAAAATTCTCCAGTGAACATCATCGGCGACTTGTCCTGCTGTCCGCCCACAAACTTGCAACCTACGATAAACCAATTTTCGTGAGCCAAGAACTCAGTCCGGACGAGAAAAAGCTTGAAAATGCTCTGTTGATCAAGCGCAGATACCTCATAGATGTCGAGAAAATAGCCCTAAAAGACTTGCGAATTCGCAATCTGAAACTGCAGAAAAAAGAAAACAAGAAATGGATTGACGTTGATGTCACTCCTACTGGCAGCAGCTCACCTCCGGAACAAACTTGACTACAAAATAAAAACAAACTCCAAATACTCAGTTTCAATGTGCGAAGTCTGCTTGACTTCCAAAGGCGACAAATCTTTGCCAATGAAATAGCAAAGAGGAACTACGATGTACTCTGTCTCACGGAAACCTGGTTAACAAGCGATGTACTTGACAATGCACTCTTCCTTACTGGATACACAATCCACAGAACTGACCGACCTACTGAAAACCATAACTCAAAACACGGAGGAGTTCTCATTGCGGTGAAAGACATTCCTCACTACAGACTGAAAAACGCAACGCACTCGGAAAGTGTATCGATTGCGTTACAAACTCCAACTGAATCACTTGTAAGTTGCTGCATGTACAACCCTTCTAAATCTAGCCCTTACAGGGCACCAGCCAGTCAAATCCACGAAACCCTGGAAGAAATCGAAAAACAGATGAAACAACGGGATAGTTACACCTTAATTGTCAGCGGCGATCTCAACCTCCCTGGAGCTGATTGGAACAGCATGCTCTCAGATGATGACTACGAACTTTCGCTTCTCAACAACTTTGAAACCCACCAACTTCAGCAAATTCTGCCTCGCAAACGAAATCAATCACTGGATGTATGCCTCACCCAATCTCCTGACAGCATTGAACTTGCCGAAGTCGACAAAAACCTAACACGGGAATACTCAATCAACGGAAAGAGATGCTCCGACCATCAAGCATTCCGGACAACCATTTCCATCGACATATCAGCTACGAAACCAGCCCCCAAAGTGAAACATGCATATCACAAGGTGGACTGGAAAGAATTTAACAGCCACATCAGAGACCATCCCTTTTCACCCTACTGCTTCAGCAACGTCGATGAACTTGTTGACCAACGGTACCTATGGATCGAAAAGATAATTGAGATACTAATCCCCCGTGTCACCCAGCGCCGAGCAAACCTTCCCCATGGATTTCCTCTGCCACATCACACGAACTCAAGATCCTCGGAACGATGAAAAGAAAATACGAGAGAGCACCGACCCTCAAGCTCCTGATAAAAATAAAACGACGCGAAAAACTCCTTAATGAGCAAATCCTGACAGATCAGGCAGTCTACGAAGACAAACTCTTCAAAAGCCGCCGAATGTCTGATCTACAGAAATACCTGAAATCCCTACGCAAATCAAAACACTTTCCTGATGAAATGTACTACAATGTTGTGCAAAATGGACAAGAAACAAAGAAAACAGCCACAACCGATAGTGAAAAGTGCAATCTCTTCAACGACTTCTTCTCCGACGTTTTCACCAAAGATGGTAAAATCAACGAACCCTCAGTCTACCCAAAACAGAGACTCAACTACCTCAGAATTTCTGAAGAAGAAATCGAAAGACAACTGTTGGGCCTCCAGGCAAACAAAGCGTGCGGCCCAGACAACATCGGAAATATAATCTTAAAAAACGCCCCAGCTTTGGCAAAATCTCTCAAACTTATCTTCCAAACCTGCCTTAATAAAGGAAAATTCCCAGAGAGCTGGAAAACAAGTGAGATCACCCCGATCTACAAAGAAAACGACAAAGCAGACATCACACAGTATCAACCAATAAGTCTATTGAAGAACGTCTCAAAAGTCTTCGAGAAAGTCATCTTCGAACGGCTTTACCCACCAATAAAAGAACCCTCTCTGACTCCCAACACGGTTTCAGAAAGAAACGATCAGCAGTACTTCAACTCATCCTCTTCACAGACGAACTATACCAGCAACTTGAATCGAAAAAATGCAATGACATTCGAACTCTGTATGTTGACTTCAGAAAAGCCTTTGACAAAGTAGCGCACAAAAGACTCATCCAGAAGCTCGAGAACATTGGCCTCGGAGGAAAGCTACTCCAACTACTCGAAAGCTATCTCACAAACCGAACGCAACGCGTCAAAATTGGAACAGGCAAATCAAAGACCAGAAATGTAACCAGCGGAGTACCTCAGGGATCAATTTTGGGGCCTCTGATGTTCATCATCTACATTGACGATCTCAACGAAGAAATCTCAGACATCCCGGCCTTCGGATACGCGGATGATTTCAAAGCAATTACCCACGGTGAACACGAATGCGAGACCACTCTCGGGGAAATACAGAAATGGAGCAAAGCAAACCATATGGACCTAAATGTTAGCAAAAGTAAAACTCTCCTCATCAGAGGGGATCTAGCCCAGCGTGACGAAGCAGGTCTTAAAACCGTTGCCACCCAAAAAGATCTCGGAGTCGTAATGTCTCGAAATCTCTCTTGGAGCGCAAACTGCCAACTTAGAACAACCAAAGCGTGGAAAGCCTTCTACACACTCAAACGAAATGTTTCGAGCAGAACCTCAATGGAAACGAAACTGAACGCTTACATAGGATACGTAGTGCCCGTACTCACTTACGCCTCCCAAGTCTGGTACCCTTCAAAGACTGACATGAAATCAATCGAGAAGATCCAGCAAAAGGCAACAAAGTGGATATGCGGTGGAAACGACGAATACCATCAAAGACTCGAAACGCTGAAAATACTCCCACTCTCCATGTACATGGAAATGCACGATGTCCTCTATCTCCTCTCAATCCTAGAAGGCAATTACTACGTCCCCGAAGACAAACTGCCAAAGCGAAAAGAAAACGAAACAAGACAAAAGCAGGAATTTGAACTCCCCAAACACCGACTACATAAATCAGACGAAAATTTTTTCTTCAGAGCCACAAAGCTATTCAACATCATCAGTAGGACAACGGAGAAGCCAATGACGAAGAAACTTCTGACAGAGATGTACCAAAACTATTTCCACAGAAGCTACAACGAACTCGACAGCTGCACCTGGAGACTTCTATGCAACTGTGGAATCTGCAATCCAATGAAAAAACTCGTGCCAAACGAAAACTGAAGGGTTCCACACCCGAGGGCTCCGACCCTAAAGACTCTCCTACTACTACTACTACTACTACTTTTGTTGTGGCTCAACTCCAATTTTTCAGTTTGAACAATGAGAGACAAGTGGAAGAAGAAACGAGTTCGTCGTCTCAAAAAGAAAAGGAGGAAGATGAGAGAAAGATCCAAGTGAACCCTATTGACATGAAGGAAAAGAGAAAGTACATGGGTGTCTTCTTTGGATCTGAAAGGGTGAAAGCAGGCCCCTGTGCTGCAACATCGCCAGTGATGAATTCAGTTTTGATCATACTCCTTGTGATGAACCTTTACTTGCTTTGATGTCAATTCAACTATTCGAGAACTGTTTTTACGGCAAGAAGCGTTTATACCTTGAAAAATGAATAAGCGATCTTGTTGGTCGTCATTTAACACCCGAGTCCTTTTTAATTGCTCTTGAACGAAGTGTTGGTCTTTCTCGTACGCAAATTTTTTGCTTGAGCATTTTGCCCTTTTGGATCTATTCTGCCCCCCACCCCCCCAGCAGCAGTAGTAGTAGTAGATTAGGCTTCGAAGTTCGTTCTTCAGGGTATTGCTCCCATTCAATTGTCCAGATTCATAAGTTTCTGATTAATGTTGCAGTTTCCACACTTGCATACAATGCGCCAAGTGCCTCTGTGTACTGATTGGAGAAATAATGCCAATAAAATTTTGACACTGTATTTTTATTTAAGCTTCTACCATAATTTGAATAAACTTTGAGCACTAAATTGTAGACTTTTTGTCCGGTGGAAAAAATTTTCGTCGCTTCTTACTAATCGCTTTTTGTTTGTTTGTAGTTCTCCTCGGCTATGTTGACGAGTGGTACTTTCCTGAATACTGTCTAAGTTCGATAGTTCAACGTCGTATTTACCTTGTTTTAAAGCAATAAGGTATGAAGTCGTGCATTTCAATATAAAGGCTGAGAGGCAACAAATTCAAGGTAACAAGTCGCTGTTTATAGCTCTGATTTTCGCTCAAAATCCATTTTGTGGCAATTTTTTCGATTAACTTTTCAATTTCTTTCATTTGCGGCTTATTTGGAAACCATGCCTGTGAGCATAAATCTTTTATGACCCCCAGGCGCACGTGCTATTTTCCTACATAGTAACGTGCTATATAACAACATAAAAATTGTAACTGTGGGTCATAAAAAAAACGGGGGGACAGAATAGATCCGCTCTTTTTTAGAACATTCTTTGACTTCTCAAGTGACTTTTTCACGCTTTTCTTTCTTCATTTTTGATTGATCTCTATTGCTCTCACTCCGAAGTAAAGCTTGTTGCTAAAATAAAATAGATTGCAGCATAGCAATAATAAGGGCCTGATAGCCGAGTGGGCAGTGCTACTGATCAGGGAGCGGGTGGTGAATGTTTCGAATACCGGCGTGGTACGCTGTTTTTGCACCCTTAAAGAAAAATTGATATAGGCTACAGCCCCTGAATTAAATTGCCTCTCCTGTCGTTCAAGAGCAATTCTTCCGACATTCGTCGGTTTATGTTTAATAGTTGCCACAGCTGAGCAGGGTCTGCTATTATTGGACTTCTCTTGGTTTTTAAAGACAAATTAAAGAATTTGGGATCTTTTCCGTTTGTGCCCCCAAGTACGTTATGCACCCCCAGTTACAGAGCGCGTGCCATTTATAGTAAATCACAATGTAAAAGTATGGCACGTGCGTCTGGGTGTTGCAAATAATATGCACCCACTAATCTGGGGGGGGGCACTGATGGAAAGGATCCAAAATTTAAGTTTTTTCAGAGCTTTTTTTTTACTCGAAGAGGATTGATAGAGCGTCTTTGGATTGATATTTTTTTAGTAGATTCTATTAGAAACAGGAATTGAATGACGTCAAAACATTATTTTTGTCAAACAACTGAAACATTGCAGAGCAAGGCGAAGGGGCATGCCACATTTCTGTGGATACTTTTTAAGCGTTTTGGGGCAAATTTTACTCTTTTTAAATTGGTTGATTCGATAAAAACTTCGAGCCTCTTTCTTTATGAGAATGGTAAAGTATTTACACAAGAACGATATAGTTGATTTGTGCTTAATAAAGCCCTATAGTCCTTGTATGGAATGAAAATCTTCTTACGGTGAGTTTGACGCGTTTTCAATAAATGTTGGCCTTTATTTGCATTTTCTGTAGCCAAATGAGAACAGTGGCAAGTATTTTTTCTTGCTGATATTTTTGATAGAGAATGGTTCATATTATGTTGTATTAGTTTCACAACTTGATGGAAATTGGTTGATTCGATAAATTTTCATCTACAACGATAGCAGAAGTTACAAAATGGATAGAATTTTTGATCCCAAAATGGAGCCCAATTATATCGCCTTTTTTGATTTTTTTATTAGTCTTAAATTGATATCGGTCTTTTCACAAGTCATTTTGTTTGTTTCCGTTTTCTGAACTATATGTTTTGTTAATCCGATCTTAAACACGGAAAATGATAGTGATATCTACAATTTTTTAATTGCTCTTGAACGAAGTTCATAGCAATTATTATAAACGCGTTGGTCTTTTTTTATGCAAGTTTTTCGCTTGACAATTTTGCGCTTTTCTTTAGAACATTCTCTGACTTCTCAAGTGACTTTTTTACGCTTTCGTTCATCTTTTTTGAGTGATCCCTATTGCTTTCACTCTGAATTAAAGCTTGTTGCTTATATATAATCGGTTGCAGCATAGAAAAAATAAGTGACTCATAGCGCAGTAGTTAGTGGGGGTGACCATGGATCGGAAGGGCAATGGTTCGAATCCCGTTGGGGGTAAGGTTGTTTGCACCCAAAAAGAAAAATTGAATTAGGCTACAGACCCTGAATTAAATTGCCTCGCCTGTCGTTAAAGAGCAATTCTTCTGATATTTGTCGGATGATGTTTTTAAAGCTAGTCTATTTTTTAGTAATTCAATCTTTATTTGGGAAATAAAATTTTTCATGGCTTGAAGACGGGTTAACAAAAATGGTTCTTAGGATATTAATGCCAATTTTTGAGTTCTTTGGTCTCCAGGGGCCAATAAAGTTTTTTCAAAGTGTATGCATGGATTACTTCCAAATTTTTGTGATGTAAATTTCGGGTTCAGGACGTTAGCTTCGAGAACTTCTGGCAAAACTTCTTTAGTGTTGGCTCATCTCTACATTTTTTTAAAGTTTATGCTTCGTTTTCTCTTGTGCAGCTTGATTTCTGCTAGACTGCAGGTTAGTATTTTTATGAATGTTCGCAGAAAATTTTTTTCTAAGACATAAGTATGGAGTGACAACAATTAATTCTGTTTTAAGTTTTTGGAATGTTTTGGTCATTGTTTTGTGCTCAAGTCTTCAGCAGAACCTTTCATGAGCTCTTTGCTGCGTTTGTGCGCAGTTTTGTACGTTACAGCTCTTTTTGATATCTTTTTGAACCAAGACACTGGTATTCAACGCGCTATTCCTAAAATTAATATTTCCCTTATCTTTTGAATGCTATGAAGTGCTCTCGAATGAGAAGCAATTATTTTAAACGTGTCTTTTGTTGTAAACTTTTTGCCTGCTGTTTTTGCGCGTTTGTTCTAGAATAATCTTTTTCTTCTCAATTGACTTTTTCACGCACTTCTTGATTTTTGAGTGATTTCAATTGCTCTCGCTCGGAAACAAAGTTCGTTCGTTGTTCGCACAAATCCGATTGTTAGGGAGATGATTAGAAGGCCCTGATAGCCGAGGGATTAATGCTTCCGAGATCACAGAATCGGACTCGGGAGGCAAAGCTTCGAATCCGACTTTCGTGTGTTGTTTTTGCACCCTTGTAGAAAAATTTATTTAGGCCCCTGAATTGCATTGCCCCGCCTGTCATTCGAGAAATTTTGAAACCATGTTTGTCTGCTTAGCTGGCATTGTTCAACTGGTCTGCTGGTCATGTAGAATTGTATTCCAAGATGTGTCCTGCTATGTTTTTAAGTTTGTTTTTGGTTTGACATAGTCACGACTTTCACGTTTGCTTTGTGACTTGCCTCACTCACCGTTTCAACTGAATGGAATTACAATTCGTCGGGCAAATTTTAGCGGATACGTTTAAGTTTAAACTGAAATTTGAAGAAACGGAAAAACTAAAAAAGCCAGGGCACGAGGACTTAATGTCAAAGATTTAGTGCATTAAGTTTTCAAAGTTTCTGCTAACTTTTGTAGGTATGCTGCTGAATTGGTATGAGTAGAAAGCTTTTTGTTCTCTAATTTAGATCTGAATGCACCCTATACTGCAGTCCAAATTTGAGCACATTTTGGCACCTTGAAAAATTAAGGTTATTAATTTTTCCTCTGTTTCTAACTGTTTCGATCTTAACGCAGTCAATTGAAATATCGAATAAATTTTCCCTCGCTAATTATGCGATCTACATCTACCTGATACGCAATGGCAAGAAATAATTAGTAAAGTAACAGAAAATATTCTCCATGATTTTTTCGGTGCCATCTCGCTAAATCCTCCCATCATAAAACTAAGCACAAAATAAACCCTTTAGAAAACGTTCCTTTAGCATTTATGTCATTTTTCTATAAAAAGTTTTAGTCTGTTTTGTAATCACTACCACTCGGTCACGAGTACCATGAGTACCCTCACACTTCAGAATTAGTTTGTCTAAAAGTTTTTGATTTCGAAAATAATGTCTCCGTTCGTTTCTGACTCTATAATGTCTCGGTCATTTCTGGTCTCATAGAGTTATCGTCAATCCCGCAAAAAGAGAAGACAATTTGTATATTCTACTACATCGAATTCACCCAACAGTTTTAATTTAGAAACGTATTTGTTTGTGAACAATCACTAAAAATTATTCAAGATCTAATATAATTGCTTAAATAAACTTTGACAATTTGCTTAACTTTACAAACAGTTCATTGCCTTTGTAGAGCTTCCACCTGGTTTCTTGATTTTTCTTTTGCACTTTTGAGGGGACAAAATCAAGCCTTCATTAGATGATTATTTATATTCACAACGAGACTTAGTTCTGGCAGTAAATTTTTTTGCAGCTTCCAACTATATCGCTTTGACAAAGTGCATTTATAATGGCTAACGTTGCATTGTATGCATAAGACACCATGAAACATGTTCTGCTGTTTTTTTACTCTTGTTAACATTGAGAGCAAACGTTGAAACGGAAAACTCGGCTGTCAAACTCGCCTGTCAAGTTACATCGATATAGATCTTGTCTTGTTTCATGTTAAGAACTTATGCGGAATTTTTATTATAACTTAATGGACTTACCAATATAACTTGCATATTGATTTAAGTTGGCTCTTCGATTAGATTTTTGCCAACAGAGTGATTAGAAGCTTTAGAAGAATTAAAGTCTGATCTGATGCACAGATTCACTTGCTTTTCTGAGATGTACAACTTCTGAATAAGCTGGTACTCACATGTCGATCAGATCTCAATACGGTTAGACGTTTTCCGGCGATGTTAAGGAAGTCATGTTGATGCTTTTGGTAACTTGAAAACAGTATTTCTCGGAACACTCCACGAATCAGTCTAAGTTATGTGCATGGCAATTTAATCAACACTAAAACAACAAAAATAATCAATCTAAGTTGCGTATATGGTGATTTATTTATCACAAATTATGACAACTGCATTAGCGTTTATAAAACATATTCAAAGTTATGAAGTAACTATTCATATAAATACATGCGCCCGATAATTGAACAAAATAGGTAGTCGAATTCAAAATTTTTCGATTAGTTATGTTGATGTTTGAGGCTGGAACCGTCTACTTTGAGTCAAATGAAAAGAATATGGAATTTCTGAAAAGTCTAAAAAATTCGGTTTGCGTTGTAGCGTTTTAGGGTAATCTGCAGGCAACTCTTTCCCCTCATTTTTTTAAAGTTTTTTTTGCCTTTTGGTCTCTTCTTGGCATGCATTTTTATTCCGAATTTTTTGTTTTTTTTTTGTAAAATTGACTTAATTATGTATCTGGAATCTTAAGTGAATCTTCTCAGGAATTGCTGTTTGTACCGAAAAAAAATAAATTATAGGGTAAATATAGGTATAATTTCTAGTTATTTATCTAAATTTGTTAAGATCTTGACGGTGCTGCCTTTATTTAGCCTTTGAGCGGTGAAAAACGATGGTTGATTGCTCTCAAACGAAGTTTGTTGCAATTATATTAGTCCTGTAGTCTTTTTGTGATTTTTTGCTTGACCGATTTTGGTTTGACCCATTAGACTTTTTGTCCACACAAACGGGATAAACAGGTAGTGCTTGGAGGGCATTAGGTTCTCTTAGAGCCCTGAGCCTTACTAAGAATTTTAATCTTAAAAGTTTAAACTCTTAAAATTCCTAATCTTAAAAGTTTGCTAATATCCCTTAGCCCCAGCTGGCTACTACCAAAGGCAACCGCTCGCCGGTCGTTTGAGAGCAATTCGCCCGACGTTAGTTGATTGTTTTCAATTTTTGCCTCTTTAAAAATTGTCTAAAAATGAGTTGATGCCTAGAAAGGTAAAAATATTTTAAGGAGACTAGTCCTTCTTTATCTTAACTTTTGATTTTAATGTTTGATTTTAAATTGATCCTTGAGGTTCAGAAAAATTCCCAAGGAGCTCATTTCACTAACTATTCCTTTCGGAGGACTCGAGTCTAAGAGTGCGGTTCTCCGATACTGTTTAAAAGACATAAATTAATGGTGTGAAGGGCGTTTTTTGGAGTTGACCCGCACAGCAGGCACCCCCCCTCCCGCCTACACGTAACCCCCTTTTTTCCTTCCGGTTTTTTTGTTTCATTGGCCAGTTTTTACTTAAAATGCAATTTAAAATAGTCAGATGGAATATTAAAACGAGATGAAGAACCGTCAATGGTTTAACGTCCTGCCTTTAAAGATGTACGATTCATTTCAGTCACCGTAGTTATATGTTTTTAATACTAGCAGCAGAAATATTAGGATAAGACATCATCGCTCCGAGTGCTTTTTTCGAGTACTTATGTCACTTCTGATGTTACACATGCTTTCATTTATGTCAAAACTTTCTGTCTATGCGTTGAAATTTGAAGATGGGAAAATTTTGTCCAGCACATAGAATCATACCAGTCTTGTTTGAATGCTTGGGATGGTGTCAACGAGCGTCCTCAAAGTGTTATTCCCCTTTTGGTCAATTCTGCTCAAAAATAACACCACAAACGTTCCTTATGAATCGATTATTTCGAAATATTTATCGAGAATGTGATATCACATCAAACAGATAACGTGAAATTATAACAGAGAATGTGAAATTATAAGAATTTAATTTTTGAGCAGATAAATCAAATGGGGATCTGATTTAAGTTGGTTTAATAATGTGCCATTTTTGATCTGTCAACCATTTTCAGGTTTAAACCATTGCAATTTCAGGTTTAATGTCTATGGAAATTGAACCAGCAGCTGCTTCGATAACATCAGAAACAGAAAGCATTCAAAAACTTGCAGTAGTTGAAACCGAAACTTGTCCGGAAGCGAAACTTGTCAATGGAAATTGCTCTTCGAATGGCGAATTAGATCAAGTTCCGGATTCACTCGAAGGAAGTGTTGAGATAAGGAAAAATTCCATATCTGAGAAAGAACAAAATGGCGCGACCGAAAACGGAGAAGATGGAGATCGCAGCAGAAGTTCAAGTCCTGAGATCATTCACATCAAAACAATCGCTGCTCCACCAAAACAGCACCGACCACAGAAAACGGAGGAAGAGTTGAAGCGTCTTTTTGAGATCGAGTATCTTGAAAAAGTTCTGTTCAAAATCCACGCTCTTCTCACTGATAGCAAAGAGTTGCAACCTGAAACTGAAACGAAGACACGATCTGAAGATAGTCAAAGTGAAACACAAAATGGAGAGACGGTACCCAGTACCAGTGCTGACAACGGAGCTTCCGCAAACCCCGAAGAGAACGAGGAAACCTCGAACAATAAATCTGAGATTGTTTCACAGTCGGCTGAATCTTCGACCTCGGACGAACCAGAAGCGAAACGAGTGAAATTTTCCTTGAATGACGAAACCAAATCCGAGATATCTAAGGTCTCAAACGAGGATGGCGACGATGATGAAATTACAACAGTTAGAACCATTCAAGCATCCGTTGTTCCTGGTTTCTCTGCGGAGCTTGAATCGAAGTTCTGCGACCTTTGGGACCTGAGCAGCCAAGCACAAGTCGCTCAGTTTATGTACGAAAAGTCTTGCTACGAACCTTTAAAAGATATATTTCTCAAAACCTCTGCCAGTTTTAGAGAGATTGCTTTGGGTATTTTGTCAAATTTAAGCTCAATTCGAGACGTTTGTGAGAAATGTTACAACGACTCAGAGCTGCTAGAAAATTTATACTCGTTTTTTGAACCGAGCGCTCCAAAACCCGATATCCAAAATCAGGCTTTGAAGCTCTTTAGTTTTTGCCTTCAGCATGACGACGAAAAATGGTCCAAATTACTGAATGAGAAGAAAATTATCCCGAAAAGTTTTGAGTTTTTATCTACAGAAAAGCCGTATATAATTGAAAAGATTATGGAAAATATGGGGTATATTTTTGACGTATCCGAGAATTTAAGTTTTGCTATTTCCGAAAGCAACGATTTTAATTTGGTCGATGTTATTTGTAAAGCATTGAAATGTTACGGCATTAATTCGAAGGAGGAAAGAAGCGTGGAAACGATAGGTAACTTACTTGCAATTTTAAGTTACCTCGAGTCAAATCCAGAAACTGCAAGTAAAATCCACAGAAAATCAGAAGCCATTTTTGATATTATTCAGCATATTTTATCATGTATTGACGAAAAACAATTTACTTATAGTTATACAAGTTGCATAGAGCGTTCGTTAAAGCTAAGTTTGAAACTTCTTTCGTTGTTGGAAACAGCTGAAGAAAAATTGGATTACTTCAAAAAGTATTCCGAGTTCAACATGTGCTGGATTGAATTTCTCGAATTTTTTGAACAAGAAGTGGAAGAAAATGAATACAGTGCGATGGATCAGTTTTCCCTGCAAAATATTTATCTTGCTTTAACTGAATGTTATAACATAAGCAAGTTTTTTGAGAAGCTTAAAGAAGACGTTGGCGATACCAAGTTTTTCGAAGGTGTTGCGGATGATTTGCGTGAAATGTTGAGCTCAACTTTTGAAACGTATTCGTCAAAAATGACCGGTGCCAGATCCGATAATGAGGAATCAGATAATGATATAGTCGAAATAACTTCCACTGAAACAAAATCACAAGTTTCGACTAAATCACAAGTTGAAATTGAAAATAAGAAAACGGAAGAAAAGTTGGTGGCTATCAACGAAGGGGAGAAAGAAAAATCAGAACCGAAGTCTGAAGTAACTGCAGACAATAGCAACGAGGAAGATTTGCAAAATGTTTCTGGTGATAGAAACACGTCTGAAACTGGTAAAGATAATCCCCAGCTCCCCGTTTCTGATCCGAAGGACGAACTCGATCAGAATGTAGGCTCTGAAGTCACCCATGCAAACCATTCTAGTGAGGTTCAAAGCCCGCAACCGGGTACAGAGGGAAATTCTGAAGAATCGAAAGAAGGAAAACTGAACGAGAGTGGAAAAGCTAACGATAATGAGAACAGTAGTGAAATCCTACAAGAAGCCAAAGAAGCCGATCCTGAAGTTGATCAAGATGAATCAATTCCAGATTTGTCCGACACTGATCTTTAATTCCACATTGTGCAAAAACAGTCAATAGAAACTAAAAACTAAGTTTTCAAATTTGTGGTTTAATGTTTTAACTGTTCACGCTAATTGGTCTCTGAGTCGCAAGGCGAGCTAAAAATTTATGGAGTGCCTAAAATTAAAAAAACTTTTGAAGCAATACTATATAAGCGCTGTTATCAAAAAAAATTCTTGAAAATTGCAAAAATTTTCCCAGTTATCAAAGAGCTATTAGGTACAGTAAAAAGAACTCATGTAGTCTCTCATCTTTTGAGTATAAAGATCTTCATTTGGAAGCTGTAAGAAGTGCAGCTGCAAATTCGTTAGTTTGTTTTTAATGTATGGACCTTTAATGCAAATGTAGACTAACTTTGATTTGATAGATGTGTTTGATTGGGATAGAGTACTATTTACATTTATTCTCTTTGATATAAAGAATGTCTATTACTTAATTAGCATTCTCAATTTACTATTCATTTGCAACACCTTTTGTTGAAATCGAGATTTAAAAATTCATCGTTCAATGCGGCATCGGTAAGATAGCGTAAAAAACTGTTGCGAGCAATGAATTAATATATAAGCTTTGAAATTTGAAGACCTTAATTGCATTTCTCAACCTCAGAACAAATATGTATGAAAAATCTCAAATGTTATTTTTATGTATTTTAATGCAATCAAACGCCAAAAATTGGCTCTTAAGCTTTTCATTGAATCACTTAACGAGAAAAAAGTGACTGAGTCTATTACAAAAAAAAGGTTCTGAGCATGATAAGAGTTCTTCGACTATCATTAAACAGCCACGGGAGACGATCGGAAGCAATGGGAAATTAAAATAGAGTAGAGGTGTTAGGAAGTGGTGTTTGCTCTCGCGAGCTCTCCTCGAAACTACGCTGAGCATGCAATATGCCCTTAGGGGCGTACCGGAGTCAACGTAGAAAATAAATGGCACACGTTCCTTGCTTCCGAAACTTTGCCAACACAACGACCCAGTTGTTTGAAAAGGAGCTATGATAGCGAAATGTTGCGAGGCGCAAATGTTGCTTTACATTGCTTTGCTAAGCTGACATCCTTTAGTTGTGATTTGGTAAGACACTTAGGTGTAGCAACAATGGGAGATGTTTTTGTCTAAATCTGCTGTACCGTACGGTGACTCCCATTTTTTTTAAAAAAAAATTAGTGTGGTTTTGAAAGACTTTCGATGAAAAATTTGGTCAGGCTACAAAAAACAGAAATAACTGTCAATTTGCTTTTCAATTCTATACCATTCTATTAATTGCATTATACTGATCAATCTAAAAAATGAGCCTTTCTCATTTTACCCCCCCCCCCCCCCCCCCAAAAAAATAGCAACCATTGATTGCTTCGCAAAATATCCATTTGCTGAGATATCGGAAAAAGCCAATAAAACTAATTTTTTTTGGAAAATATTTGATATATATATTATATATATATCAAATTTTGGAAAATATTTGGTATATATATTATATATATATACTGATGCACAACCTGCCCCGTACAGTTCACTTAGAAAGCACACGGCCAGAAAATTATTAACTTAGCTGAAACCCATTTAATCTGAAACTTATCTGAAGTTATCTTAAACCCATAAATCACAATAGATCAATTTTTGAGTATAAACGCTGAAACCGTCAACTAAAGACGTTTTGGCTGCATACAAATGACTCTGCATAATAAACTTAATACAAATATTGCTCTGAGTTAATCTTACCAATTTTAAAAAAGGCGAACTCAAAAGCAAAAATGTCACCAATTGAAGAACACTTTGGATGATAAAATGCTAGCAATAAAATGAGCTCAGCGTCTGGTCCCACGTGGACACAGGAAAAATTTTTCCTAATACTTTATCTATGGAGATTTAGCCCTTAGAAATAAAGTGCTCTATAAAAACTCGTAACTAGATGATAAATATGCCAATTGTGATGATGCGGTAAACTATTGGCAAATTATGAAATTTTTCCTCTCATTTTAACCGTTCAACTTTCATTCGTGATTTGCAGGTGATTTCAACTTGGTTTCTGCTATAACTCATGCGGTTTGAAAGATTAATTCACCAGCTGTATCGATCCGTCTTTCACTGTCGTATTTTTCGCATCCAGAAGAAGTGTGGAAATTTATAGTTTGATTTCGCTTAGTGTATTTCTTTTACTTTAACTCTCAGACGGAGAACCAATTTGCTACTCAAAAACGTTTTAAAAAGAAAATAAAGCATATTCGATCCGCATAAGCCTATTCGTCTAGTCAAATACAAAATGGCGCGAGTAGCGGCTTAACTGCATGACATTGAAACTTTCATATTGGGTAGTTAATTAGTTTGCAGAGTTTAGGGGCTAATATTGAGCGTATTGACTACGTTAACAAAAGGAACAAACTTGAGCAGTGTAAGTTGAATTGGAATTTGTCTTTTTTTTGTTAAATGAACAAATGAGAGACTAGCTTTGCAAAAAGATCAAGTTGTCAGAAATAGTCAGATTGAAACTCAGAGGTCATTAAACTAAAGGAACCAAGTATGATTACAGCAGGAAAAAATAAAAGAGCTTGGGAAAAGCAATGATATTTATTTATGAATTCCCCCCAAACCCCAAGTTTACACCCCTAAAAGCCCTTTTTGTTATGATAGAAAATGACTATGTATTCCCTATAAGCAGCCACAAGTCGGAGGTTACTGTTTACTGATTTTAGGAAAGGTTTAATAGGTATGTTAACTGTAAATAATTACTGTATAGAAGAGGGAAAAAACAAGTGCTTTGACGGTGTCGTACATCATAATTTAGTGCAGTAAACTTATCATACGATGTACTTAATTTAATCAGTGTACCCATTCCTGAGGGGCATGTGTATAAATCATTATTACTTCACATGCATGTCTGTTGCTACCATTTTCCCACAACGGGAAAATATTGTTCATATTTTATTTGACTTCTGGAATAACAGTTGAGTTATTCTTTCATTCTCTTTATTTTGCTTCTCGCGTACAGTTGCCCAATTTAATTTATTCTTCACTAACTGTCTTGTAATCCGAGTAAAGTAAACATTAGTCTTTACGCGATTCGCTAAGCGAATTCAATTGGAAATTGTGTAAAGCGCACTCGCCGCGCAAGTAGGAGATAGAACATAAACACAACTCGCGACTCAAGATCAAGTACGCAATTTCACTCGCGTACGACATGGCGCAGTCAGCAGCTCAAAAACGAACTCCACTTGGCATTGAGCCATTTTGGGATAAACCTAGTGTAGACCCGCCACTGAAATGGGAGAAGTGGCAGATGCAGGCCAAGTTAGCGCTTCTTGCAAAGGAAAATATCACAATAGACACTTTGTTGGAACCAAAACCTGAAACAGTACAACTACCACTTGAACCGATCTATGAGGTTACGATAACAGGATCATCGGCACAATCGGAGCGAGAAAGATTGGCGAGAAACGCCCAATCAAAAATGAATTGGGAAAACCGATGTCAGAGACAACTGGAGATAGGAATAATGTGCGGAGACAAGCCATGGGCGCAAGCCGATCGAAAAACTGTGTCAATGCTATACCTCAGTTTGGGCACTGAAGGACGTCGAATTGTCTGTAGTCAAAACCCACACCTCAAGATGGACAGTCTCTCAACAGCAGAACTTTGGACAATCATGGAAACAGCATTTATTCGTCAGCGCAACATTACATTCGACAGATATGTTCTTCTCACTACGAAACAGACAAGAGGAGAGTCTATCGAACATTTCTTCGGGAAATTGAAAGAACTTTCCGAAAATTGTGAGCTCGGAAGCCAGGAAGACACCCTCATTAGAGACTTATTTATTGCAAATATGTTAGATCCCAAAATTCAACGGGAATTGCTGCGAGAAACCTTAGAACCAGCCCAAGCATTACGTTTGGCCATAAATATGGAATTAGGCCAAAGAAACCAGCTACAAATTACAAACTCGCAATCTGCTCCGCAAGTTAATGCAATAATCCCTCAACGAACATTTCGACCACCAAATCAGAGACCAAATACATCAAGCTTTACTCGATCACCAAACCAACTATGCAGGAACTGTGGCCTAACTTGGTCAGCTAACCATAGAG
The DNA here is from genome assembly GCF_964194025.1 of Convolutriloba macropyga. Taxonomy (NCBI): domain Eukaryota; kingdom Metazoa; phylum Xenacoelomorpha; order Acoela; family Convolutidae; genus Convolutriloba; species Convolutriloba macropyga. The sequence goes on along the minus strand of NC_134476.1, from coordinate 19,167,684 downwards.
TTAAATGCATTGCGAGAGGCAAGACTTGCAACAATTGTGGCCTTCAAAACCATTTTTCCCGAGCATGCAGAAAACCAAAATCATCACCAAACAAACCCAATCGCTCTAATGTTAACTCTGTTGAAGAAACTACAACTGACCAAACAGTAAATGCCATACAAAATATAAACTATAACCCGCAATGCGAATCAGATTACGACAGCTCAGATGACAATATGGTCGCCAGCATTGCAAGTACCGCAATTCAGATTGAACCAAAGAACACTATCCTACAAATTGGTAACAACCATGTTGGACTTCTCATCGACTCCGGCAGTGTATGCAGTATTTTGCCTGAGTCCCTTGCTTCGGAAATTGTGGAAAATTCTCCCCTTGCTCGATGGTTGATGATAGCGCCTCCCCAGGAACTCAAAACATTTTCCAATGAACCTATAAACGTGATAGGTATGATACAGGCACCAATTGCGAGCAATGGATGGCGACTTGAAGAAGCTGAATTTGTTGTAGTTCGTGATGGACTAAAACCACTAGTGGGAAGAGATCTATTTGACGCTCTTGGAATTTCAGTAAATCAAACTCCAAAACCGGAAGGTAGTATGGTCAACACTATCACATCACAATGTCCATTCAAAACACGCATCGCACAACAATTCCCTCAACTTATAACACGTACTGGTCGCTCAAAAATACACATTGTAAAATCCAAATTTCATCGTCATTTCCAGCCAAAACATCAAAAGGGTAGAAAAGTACCCATCAACTTACAAGAACAAGTAAATACTGAAATTAAAAAACTTCTTGCAGAAGGACATATAGAAAAATTGAATAACTGTTCTGATCAATATTTTATTTCACCTATTGTAATCACAGTCAAACGAGATCAAACCATAAAATTAGCACTAGATTCTAAAACTCTTAACAAAGCAATACATAAGAACAAATATCAAATGCCAAATATTGAAACACTCATAGATTCGATATCACAAATAATTACAAACTACAAAACAGAACCCGCGGAGCAAATACATTTCTCTACTATTGATCTTAAATATGCTTACAGCCAACTAAATTTACACCCTGAAACTGCTAATCATTGTAATTTCAATATTATCAGTGGTGACATGACAGGCACATACCGATTCAAAACAGGATTCTACGGTCTTACTGACATGCCTGCCGAGTTTCAGAAGGCAATGGACTACACCCTGATTGGACTTAAAAACACATTCTGTTTCTTAGATGATATTTTAATTGTTAGTAAAGGTTCAGAAGATGATCACTTCCAACTCGTACTGGATTGTCTTCGAAAGTTAGATGCAGACAACCTCCGTATCAATCTTCCGAAATGCCATTTTGCAAAACAACAAATTTCATGGCTAGGATATAATATAACTCAATCTGGAATCTCGCCACTCGAATCCAAAACATCATCCATTATATCATTACAACCTCCTAATACACTCAAAAAATTACGCTCATTTCTCGGCTCAGTCCACTATATTAGCAAATTTATTCCCAATTTAGCTCAACTCTGCCATCCTTTAAGACCTCTACTTCGTAAATCCACTAAATTTGTCTGGACTGACACTCACACATTACATTTTAATGCAATTAAAACTCGCATAGCAAATCATACCGAAAACATGCATTATAACCCCCAATTTGAAACGCGAATCAAATGTGATGCTTCACGTTCTGGTTTGGGAGCAGCACTAGAACAACTAACAGTTGATGGTTGGAAACCGATTTCTTTTGCATCCCGATTTTTAAACAGCAGTGAAGAACGTTATAGTATTAACGAATTAGAACTTCTTGGGGTAGTGTGGTCGATAGAATATTTTAAAAAACTATTTATATGGAAAAGAATTTACTGTTATAACTGACCACCGCGCATTACTTTCCATTTTAAAAGAGCATCGATCAAATAAAAGTTATAATAGTAGGTTAGCACGGTGGGTTGACCGTCTATTACCTTATCAATTTTCAATAGAGCATTTACCCGGCGCAAAAATGGGCCTAGTTGATTACATATCCCGTAACCCATATCAACCAGCAAAAAGTGTTTCCAAATATGACGAAGAATTTCTAGTTGCAACATTATCGAGTATACATACTGATGCCCAATTACTTCAACAAAAACACAATCTCACAGCTAATTCACTTCATAAATTATATATTGATATTGATAGAGAACATAAAAATTCCACCAACATTACAGAACAAGTTTTAAACATAGATTATGAAACTCAAAATCCTCAATCTGACATTTCTAATTCACTCGCTTTGCGAAACAATAGTTCAAAATACTATTCAAAACAATCTTCTACTCCAGATATAAAACCCGCTCAGCGGGTACGCTTAACAAACGTTAAATCAAATTCCGCTCCGCGAATTAATAGTCTAAAATTCTCATCCAAACAAACTGTCAATTTAGACATGAATCCCGCTCAGCATGTTCGCTTAACAAATAATAATTCAAATCTCGCGTCGCAAAAACACAACTCTAATATTATCCCTTTCAAATCTCAACATATGTATAGCACACACGCTCCAGAAGTACATTTAGCTCATAAAAATAATTCATTCGCGGATCAAATGCCACATATATTTATCCCTTCCACTAATGGTATTAATTGTACTAGTGTACATGATCAGCGAGTACATTTCCGTCAAAACAATTTCGTACTCGCTAACACATATTCTCCTCCAAAGTTAACACTTCTAATTTAAATGATACCACCCCTAATCTCGCATCGCGAGTACGCGAGTCTTTTAACAAATTAACACCCGCCTGGCATAATCCTTTACTAATTACTCAAAAGACTAAAATGCATTCCTTCGATGACTCTTTTGCAACGCGAGTTACTAAATACCCAAATCATTCCAAATATGCGTCACATAGTCTACCATTTACAACTACTCCAGTACAAATTGAGTCTCAAAGACTAGTAAATACAAGAAAAGCGTCACTCGCTCACCAAAATACATCCAAATTTAATCCTTTAAGTCATTCTCACTTGTCAATCAAAAATCAGCCTCAAATTCCTACCTTTTTCAGTAAGCCACACTCAAATACTTTAAATAACTCACGTGCCCAATTGGTAAACAAAAATCAAGTGCTTTTTGCCCAAACTCAATCTGAAATTCAGTTGCCTTCCTTTTCGTCAATCAATTTAATCGAAAAAACAACAACCTCATCAACAATGAGTCAACAAGCATCTTCTCTCAAGGGAAAATCCCTCTCAACTCGACCTACTAGAGCTTCGCCTCGCGTGTCATTCACTGACAATGCGACAACGAGCACGCCTCGCAGATCTTCATCGCACTCCAACATAAGTACCCCGTTAACGGATAGCCCACAAGTAATGTCGTTCGAACGAGTGGTGGGGAAAGTTTTTAGCAAAGGCCTCATCGCGTCACTGACAAGTAAGGATGCAGTCTTAAAAGAAGTGCGAGACTGCATAATTCGGGGGACGAAGAAAGACTGAAGGCCCTCAACCCATACCTTCACAGTTATTGGCGGGACCTTCACGTGACAGGCGGGTGTGTCTGCATGGACGAGAAGGTGGCAATCCCCAATGCACTCAAAGAGGCCCTCATTGACGACCTCCATGCCAGTCACCCGGGTAGCTGGGGGATGATATGTATGGCCCAGCACTGCTGGTGGCCATACATGAATCGCGATTTGCTAGTCAAAGCAATAGAGTGCAAATCTTGCACTGCTATCGGTAAAAATTTAAAATCTGTTATTCCCGCAAAACAATTTAAACCACATACACCATGTATAGTTCCCAACCAAGAAATACAAATAGACTTTGCAGGGCCCATTAATAACGAAAAAGAACATGAAATATATATTTTAACATGCATCGATAGATTTTCAAAATATCCTTCTGCGGAATTAGTTGAAAATGCAAATGCCTCGAATGTCATAAAATTTTTGGATAATTATATACAAATTCATGGAGTTCCTTGTTCTTTAAGAATAGATCAAGCCCGTTGTCTTATAGGTAACCAAGTAAAAAATTTTTGTACAAAAAACAATATCACATTAATACCAGCTCCGGCAAATGATCATCGTGCAATAGGTTTAGTAGAACGATTAATTGGTACAATTAAACAACGCTTGGCATGTATTAAAGACGCACACAAAGAACTAAATACGTTCACCATTAAAGCAGCATTAAAATCAATTATATACCAGCTTCGCATATGCAAACATAAAACAACTAAGCTTTCGCCATTCGAATCTCACTTCGGGCGTATGGCCAACACACCACTTAGTAATATAAGTACTCAACCTAAATCATCTGACCTCAGTTATGAAAAAATTTTGAATCATTATTTAGATGAAGAAACTGTAACCCCCAACGAATTGCTGCCGGAAGAACATTGGGGAAACATCCGGAGTGATGATGAAGTTGAGCGCAATATGTGCAAGGCGACTAAGGATGCTACTAATCGCGAACGGCAAGCCACAGATAACGAATCACGCTTCCTTCGTACCACGCATGCACACCGCCCACTCCCACTGAAAGAACACGCGGTACAACTCAATATTGCCAGAAAGAAGCACCTCCACAAGCGATCCAAGAAGAACCTGGACGGATTGTATGAGGTGTTGGCACCAGGATCGGTCGTCCAAAAGACCGACCAATACACTTCGGTCATTCGCGAGCCGGGTAAGGTGGAAGTCACTGTACGTAATAGTGATATTGCGAAATTTGGCACTCGTGAGGAACGAAAGACCAAATTGACGGAGTACATCAACCGCAGAGGACCCCGCACGCATGAAAAGACAACGGAAGCCAAGATACTCAGCCATACCAAAGAGTGTACCCGCATCCAGAAAGGAGACCGGAAGATGAAACATCGAAAACGGGAGACTGGTAGCGGCATATCCTCGAACAAATCGAACATTGCTCGCGCAATGCGAGTACGTATGCCAAAAGTTCCGGATAATTTCGCCCCGCAAGTACTACCCGAAATTCCAGAGGCTGCTCCCGATCAGCCAATTATAACGGAAGAAGTGATTATTGCACCTCCGCCTACAAACACGCAGCAAGAAACAATTGAACCACCTCATCCTGCTCCAACAACATCTTTCGCCGATACTTTAACACGATCCACTAAATGAACTCGAAAAAGCCCCAAATATTATGGGTACGATAAAGACGACTCCTCGGGTGATTCCACTAATTCGTGTCCCCCGAACTTTGCTCCACCCCGTAGGAAGCGTCGAGTGGGTGACATAGAATCGATTCAACCCTCAGTGATACAAACCATTGTGGACACTGCTACTCAAGTTGAACCGATTCGCAACGACTTTCCCTCGCCTATCATAGGACAGGTGTCTCCGATGGACCCCCGTATTCGGCCAGCCGATCATAGCACTTCTAACGAACTGATTATTGATGAAGAGGATATGTGAAAACTGATATATTATTAATTATGACTAGCTATGATAACCAGTAAATATATTGTTGATACTATTTAACCGGTGAATAAGTATTATTATTATTCATATTGTTATTAAAATTTTATTTCATGCAATTTTGATTTTGAAAGCGGGAGAAATGTCGTACATCATAATTTAGTGCAGTAAACTTATCATACGATGTACTTAATTTAATCAGTGTACCCATTCCTGAGGGGCATGTGTATAAATCATTATTACTTCACATGCATGTCTGTCGCTACCATTTTCCCACAACGGGAAAATATTGTTCATATTTTATTTGACTTCTGGAATAACAGTTGAGTTATTCTTTCATTCTCTTTATTTTGCTTCTCGCGTACAGTTGCCCAATTTAATTTATTCTTCACTAACTGTCTTGTAATCCGAGTAAAGTAAACATTAGTCTTTACGCGATTCGCTAAGCGAATTCATTTGGAAATTGTGTAAAGCGCACTCGCCGCGCAAGTAGGAGATAGAACATAAACACAACTCGCGACTCAAGATCAAGTACGCAATTTCACTCGCGTACGACAGACGGATTTGTTGGTCAATTTTTCTGCATTTTTCCGAGAAACAGTATATTTGTTTGCACCTAATGATTACACATATAATGGAAAATAAAAATCAAGGAAAGACAGATAAAAATTTTGCAACTACCTTTATTGTGCGAAAAAGAAAGCGTTTTGTATGGTGAAAATTATACTTATCAATTGTTTTTATTTTGCGAATTGTCGGAGCAAGGACTTTTAATGAACAAGAACTGAAACTTTTATGGTGTAATTCAAGAGGTGTTTGGCTTCTAGGCACAACAACTTAACGGGCTCGGTCCCATTACAAATTTAAGCAGAACAGAAGGGTGGTTGAAGGGACATGCATGAAGAAATGAAAAGAAAAAGAAAATGAATTTAAAAAAATGTTGACTTTTCTTTATGGTAATTGTGTTTTTGGATCCAAGACTGGTAATCCCATATGAAGAGAACTAGTTGGTGTAATATTTCAGAAGCGCTTTTGTATTTGCAAGAGAAAATTGTTCTAAATCTTGGGGAAATAACGCGAATAGTTGTTGGTGTTCTTATTTCCAGATTTTGTCAGTCAGGTCGAATTTACCATGGAAAAAAATGTTGACTTTTCTTTATTTTAATTGTGTTTTTGGATCCAAGACTGGTAATCCCATATGAAGAGAACTAGTTGGTGTAATATTTCAGAAGCGCTTTTGTATTTGCAAGAGAAAATTGTTCTAAATCTTGGGGAAATAACGCGAATAGTTGTTGGTGTTCTTATTTCCAGATTTTGTCAGTCAGGTCGAATTTACCATGGAAACTTTGGGAAAATCAAAGTGTCTACTTGAAACCACAGCCAGGAAAAGGTAAAATTACTATAGTTTTGGTAGTTGTAGAGGGGTGGGAAACATTATTGTCATGAAAAAGCAGGAGTTAAAGTATTGGAACAACAAAAAGTGTCCAACCGGAATTTTTTGTAGAAATCATGCGGTATGAATAAAGTTTGATAATTGAGGTGCCTAGAATGGACAAAATAATTTTTAGAACTCACGCTCAAAATCACTTAAAGCTAATAGAATAATATAAGGGTTGTTTGAAATGAATTCTGAGCGCAAGAAACTAATTTGTGGGGAAAAAAGCGTCCATAATTTCAAGAACCCCTCTGCAAGTACTCGAAACCCTACTTCCTCAAGTTCGATCGACCTCAAATTTTCACTGGCGACTCTTTGTACAATTGCATATGCCTTGAGAAAACCAACTGGCTGTTTTCGGTACCCAAAACAGTTCTTTTGGCCTTTGAAGAACAAACATAGAAAAAGAAGTTAAATGAGTTTTTTTTGTCCCTCTATGAAAATAAAAAACACTTTTACAAGAGGCAAAAAAATCTACGAAAAAGCATTTCAAACGTGAAGAACCCAAATTAGTTATCATTCAATTTCAAAGTATTAATGCTGAAGAATATTACACAAAGAAAATGGCTGAAAAATTTAATTTTCCTTGATTTTTCCACTTCTGCGATCATAAGAAGAACAGTTAAAAATTGAATAAAAACAAACATTGCTAGGTCCCCAGGGGAACAAAAGTATACATCGGCTAAATCAGAGAAGTTTCAGTAGCAGGGAAGGGCTAGAACAGAATGCATGTTATTGTATAAGAACTGTTGAATATGAAACATAAATTTTGTTGGATCCTGAACTTATCAAAGCGAGTAATCAACAAAATTCCGGTCATCTTGAGCAAACATTTATTAAAGATAAAGCGCTTTACCAACATTCTACGCCCATTATTTCACTTATACTTTAGGGCAAATGTTCGAAAAGGAGCGACACGTTACTTTTCGCTGATAAAATCCGATAAGGTTGAGTACACTCAAGCACAAGAGAAGCCACCAGACGCGAGAGAGCGAGTCTGAGAGAGACGTACCAGGCTGAAGAACAGCAGTTCGTCTATCAAAATTGATAGAGAACAAGCTCAAGTGGAGCTGTTGGTTCTCAGAATGAGAAAATTGTAATTGTTTAGTGGGTTCTTTGCGAAAGAACATAGTTTCGCAGCTTTTCAAAGTTATTCAAAATTGTTGGTTGCGAAGAGTATAAGTTTTTGGCCAGTAACGTAGCTACTGGGAAGCAGAACTTATTTTATTTATCGGGGATAGGAAGTAAAGGGACAGATTTGTGGATACTCGCGGAGAGAGAGAGAGAGAGAGAGAGAGAGAGAGAGAGAGAGAGAGAGAGTGATTGAACTGATTTGATTCAGTGTGGACCATTAATTAGTTTTGATAGATAAATTCCTTTTGATTGTTGAATTTACTCAATTAACTGTCTCTTGCTATAACATTATTTGTTGCTGGTATTACTTATTGTGATTATGAATTCAATTTTCAAGAGCTGAGTTTTCATTTCAAGAGCTGAGAGAGTAACTTTTTTTGGGGACATCATAGTACACTCCCTACAACAAGAGGAACCGCCAAACAAATCTTTCGGAATTTTGATAGAGTTTTGGGCGCTAGCCAGTCCCCAGCTAGAAGCCTTCTAACAACAAAAATACAAAATTCTACACTGTGAAAGCCGACTCTGAATCTCGTCTTCGATGGGAATAACGGAGAGTGCAATTCGAGCTTGCATTACTGGCGATAAATAACGTTGTCCTTTAGAACCTTCTTCATCATCAACTTTAGGTGGTTCAACTTCCCTCAGAACGATGTTTCAAAGAACACCCCGGGTTGCTGAGCCGCAATCAGAAAGGGAACATAACAAGGAAACGCACAACAAAAGATAAACTTGCAAATTAATTTTCAAAAGCGGATGGAAATCGGCGTCACCTTTAGTGACAAACAAAATGTAATCGTTTACAAATGCTCAGGTTAGAAAATAGAAAAAACGCATTTTAATTAATTTAATGAACGGACGCATTCCAAATTTTGCGTAGCATGTTATGACTGTGCAGACAAAAAGCACTGACAAACAGACAGTGCAGGAGAAAAATAAAGCAGACAAAACTCCAAACAGGATAAAAAAGACAAAGTTTTCTACAGCGGGTGTCTTTAGAAAACTCCGTTCCTAAATAAAACGATTTGCGATCAGAAAGAACTCCGAAGCAACGCAAAAATTTCACAGTTTGAAGATGTAAGATCTGGAAGCCTTGATCTGAAAGTCGCATGTAGAACCCTGACCGACCGAGAAAAGGTTCTAGATTTTTAACGAAAAAGAATTTAACGAAAAAAGAAAATCGTTCTAGATTTTTAACGATTTTTAGCGAAGTTTTGTTGCTTCTTGAAACCACGTACAGAGCAGTATTAATATCGAGTTCACGTCCAAGGATGTTAGGATTGATTTACATAACATAATCTGGAAAAAATCGGTGGTTGTTATTGCCCCTTTTCTGTTGTATGAAACAGAATGTGCAAAATAAAAACAATTTCACTAAATAGGCTGTCCAGCAACTTTTGGTAAGTTGTGCAAATTAACTCACTACTGTTGGCAGCTTGGAGTTTTTTTTACTATTATTCAAGGTTGGCAGCGAACTTAATGTCAAAAATTATTGATTGGATGATGTTTTTGACTTTATCTTAAGTATTTAAGAATTTCACGATTATGTCAACAGTAGGACCAGGTCAAGAGCTTGTATCCTCACAAAAAGAAAAGTTCAGTTAAATTTACCTGAAAAACACCCGAGTTTACCTGAAAAGTTCAGGCAGACTTGTCTCACCTGAAACATAACAGAACACAACTGAAAAATACCTGAAAATGCATGCATCACCGCCTGAAATTTTACCTTAATTTACCACCTGAAAAACACTTGAAAAATTACTCAAATGCAGGTATTATATGGAGTTCAGGTAAGTTTAGATGAAATAAATTTTATTAATTTTTGTTCTGATTTTGAAAAGGTTACTATTTCTTCTAACCGTTATTTTGAAACTTCGCTATCGGTGGTCTCCTCTGAAATTATGATTGGGTTGAAAAACGCATTTTTGAGCTAGAAAAAACAGTAGGGCTGAAGAGTGGAGCGATGAGAAACAAAAAATGGCTGGACATTGCTTGATAAATGTGTTGTTATTTCATCTAGAAATTGTATTTTTGCTTTTTTAAGCATTTTAGTTTCAATTGAAGAAATTTCTTACTGGTTTATTGCTGAATGCAAAAGAGAAGAATTTTTTCAGGTAACTACACCTGAACTCGTTCAGTTGAAAATTTACCTGAACTACAGTTCGCGTGTTTCAGACGTCTTTTGACTGGAAATTCGCCTGATTTTTCGATTACCTGAACACGGTTCAGGTAATTTTACCTGAACTTTTTTTATTGTGAAAAGCTACCTTAGTTGATTCAGGATGTTAATCTTGCAAGATCTTGCAAGATTAACAAAATTTTGCAAGATTTTCTTGCACGATTAACATCCTCTTGCAAGATCTTGCAAGATTAACAACGTCTTTCAAGATTAGCATCCTCTTGCAAGACTAGCAGTATTTTTCAAGAAACTTGCAAGATGTTGCAAGATTAACATCCTGTCTTGACTAAGGTAGCTTTTATTCAAGAATGATGATTTCTCCTTGTTATGAGTGAAAGACTCTTCGCAAATGCTCATTCCCACTCGGCTATTGCTGCTGTATTTATTGTTCCCGGGAAGATCAAGTAGAAACTATGCACTGGGGGGGGGGGGGGGGGGGACAGGGGTCATATTAATAACAATTAAATGTATATTCATAAATCAAGTCAGAGTATTTAATTACAGTACACGTATTGCCTAGCGTGGTGTTTTGCTTTCCACCAAGGTGTATTTCAAACAACTAAATGTTTTTGTTGTTTGCGTATTATATATCAACTGAATCTGGAACCTACTTTGTATTGATTGAATTTGTTCTGTCTCTAGCTTCATTGAAAAAGACTTCTTCCCATGAGTTGAATGTGTCCAACTGCTCGAAAGAAGGTCGTCAACAGCTTCGAACTCAGGAATTATTATATCAGTAATATTTCGTTTGCAAAAGTTAATTACTTGACAAACAGTAAGGCTTCTAGCTTGATCTTAAAAAATAATTGGGCAAATCAATGGATAAATAGTTAAATTTTTAAAATTTGCGTGACATTGGGAGCACTTCCACTAATAATTTTTGAATGTTTGTAGTTGGATATTTTGAAGTTCTGTCTATCACTGCTAATATGCAGGTTTCATAGTTTATTTTTTCTTTTTATATTGGTACCCGGAATATCGAGTTGATCTTATATTTAGGGCCAGTATAGTTTTCATTTGATTAAAACTGCATAGAAGGAATTATTGGGTTCCTGTTCATACCAAAACATACCAATTTCGTAGCAGGATTTCGAATTCAACGATCGTACTTAGAGATCACGGTTCAAGAATCACCACCACCAACGTCTGTTCATCTTCGAGGTTCCCAAGAGTACTGAACGTAGATCTACATTAAAGACTTTACCGACTGTTTGAGAGTTTGCAACCTTTTCTTCAACGCATACCTAGATTGAGACGTTTCTAAATACAATTGAATGTAAGGAATGACCACTAAAACGAACCCACTTTGACACTCATCAAATTTACAATAGAAAAATAGTGAAGCAAAGGACGGTTTAACTAACTTGTTAAATGGTTGTTGCAAATTTTCTTTGATAAATTTTCATTCAGTATTGACAGAAAATATCGATAGTCAGTGTTTACCGTGAATTTTTGAGCGTAAATGTAATTTTTGAGGTGATCAATCCACCATATTAGAACTAGATTTCCACACATTAAAGTAAGGTAAACTTGTTAAGGTAAATTTAAGGTAAAATTTACCTTAACCTGAGTTAAGGAAAAAATTTACCTTAACCTTGCTAAAGTAAAATTACCTTACCTCATTTGTAGCAATCTGCAGTACATAATAGTGTATTTTTGCTGAAATTACCAAAGAAAATGACTAGAATGTTTACAAGAAAAACAGACACGCCTTCAAAACTCTTCTTCGAGTCGCAAAAATAGATGAACTCGACGACGCTTATCTTGAAAGATCTGGCGAACTTCTTGCAAATGACGCTTATCTTGCAAGGACCTTACAAGATCTTGCAAGTTCGTTGACGCTACAGCAATAATCGCAAGAATTTTGCAGGTCAAAATATGAATAAAGTTGGTTTCTATCCATCAACTGGCGAATGGTTGCTGCGAAATTTAATGAAAACCCGTTTCTCAGGATGGGTGTTTAGTGTTGCGGGTCATAGTGCGTCTATTTTCAATAGCATTTGCTATTTGTCTTAAAAGTGTCTTAAAATAGTGCTAATGATTTTCAGTCCAGATTAATTTTCCTGATTTCAGATGATGAAGTTCACTCTCTCGACTTGAATTTAGTATATCGTGTTTTGAGACGCAGGATCTGATTTCTAGACTCATGGAAAGGTAGGCTAATGCTTTTTGAAATTCCCCAGAAATGTCTGTGATACCACAAAAATTCAGTTTCACACCTCTAAGTGGGCGTCATAGCTCCAGTGATGATATTAAAATTACACGATTTGGCAGTTTTAGGGTGTACATTTAATTGAATCTACGCATTTTGGAGATCTATAATCGAAGAATGAGAGTAGCTCAAATTTGAGAACTATAGTCGGCGAGCGTACTAAGTTTTCGGCATTTATTTTTTTGTTTAAATATTTGAAAAGAAATTCTGGTCCTTTTTTCTCACATTGTTAGGCGATCTTTATTGACGTTAAACTTTATAAGAGAAAAGATGTATTGATCAGAAGATTTTAACAATTTTCGATGCAAACTTCTGTAAACAATTGTGAAAGTTCGGTATTGCATTTCACAGCAAAATAAATGGACTTTAACTCCCTTTTTGATGTTTGTGCGTTGATTTAGTCCTGTTGGTATTTAGAGGCCTAAATGCTTCATTAGAGGCCCTTAGCCGCGTTTAGTAGTCCTTCAAGTGCTTGGTCAAGTGCTTAGTGTGGTGCAGCTACTGGAAGGACCGTAGTGTAAGACTAAAAGGTCATTCTTAGGAGTTTTTGAGCCCAAAATGTTTCATTTTATCGTGTTTTTTCGTCAGTTTTCAAAATTTTTGTTGAACCAGTCTATAATTGAGGCTGGTTAAACTTGATAAAGATCTCTTTTTAAAACATGAGTACTTTTTATCACCATTTTAGAAGCTATATGTTTTGGTAGTCAAACAAAAACGCAAATTTATACTCATTTTCACAATTTTTTTCAAGCTTTTTAAAAATGTTCGTTTTTTGAGTTTTTTAGCCCTAAGTGTCAGAAAAACTACCTCCAGGGTGTGATATGTTACTGCACAGCTTCTAGTGGTAATGGAATGGTTTCCAACATTTTTATATTACGAATATTAGCCTTTTTTGACAAAATTTGCAATTTTTTTATGACATATATTGTCGTTATTCCAATTTTTCCAGCCCCAGAGGCCAAAAACCTCTTTTAGGGCTCGATAATAAATTACTGAAAACTTTTGTTTCTCATGAAATGGTTTTCAACTTCATAATATTACAAATTTAAGCTATTTTTTGATAAAATTGGCATTTTTTTCAACTTCTTTTTGAAAATTTGTCATTTTTTTAGGTTTCGCCAGCTCAAGAGCCAAGGAACCTCCTCCAGTGTTCGATAATAGGTTTCAGCATAGTTTTTAGTTGTAAAGAAATGTTTTAAGGTTTTTAATAATACGAATTTAATCAATTTTTTTTTCAAATTTTTAAGTTTTTTTTGAAAATCTTTTAATTTTTTATTCTTTCTAACAAGATTTTGTCACATTGGTCCACGATTAAGTCAAATCGGCCAAAATTGACAATTGTACGTTTTGCGGCGGAATGAAACCCCCCCCCCCAACAGTTGCACATGCCATGATTTTACATACTGAATAACTGCGTAATTGAACGTGCTCTGTAGTTGGGCTGCATAATATATTCGAGGAAGCTCAAACGGAAAAAATCTGTATTTTAAGCCCTTTGTTACTTCTCCATTTTTCACTGATTAGAGTTTGAATGACATTTTTCTTAGATCATTGGCTATTTTTTTCAAATCCGATCTTTCTTTAACCAATCTTGCAGAAATGCTCAAACTTTGGCAAAGCACTTGATATAAAAAACTGATATATATTAGTGGTCATTAGGTGGTCTGGATCTTCTTCATTTGTGCCCTCAGTAATTTATGTCCAACCAATTACATTATTGCAGGTACGTCTGGGGGGTGCAATTAATGTGCGACTAAGCTGAAGAGAACAAAGGGGAAAGATCTGTTTTTTTTTATATGGTGACCGGCGCTGGTTTTTGTGCTAAACTTGTGTCAGTTTGTTTGCTTAAATAGCTGCGATATTCCGATGGTACTGCTGAGTCAGTTGCTGTTTAATTGCTCTCAAATGAAATTGTATTAGTTCTAATGGTCTTTAGCGCTCAGCCGTTATTAGGTTTCATCAGATGCCCCTAGCCGCGTTTAGTAGTCCTTTAAGTGCTTAGTCAAGTGCTTAGTGTGGATCAGCTACTGGGAAGGCCGTATTGTAAGACTAAAGGGTCATTCATAGAAGTTTTTGAGCCCAAAATGTTGCATTATGTCGTGTTTTCTTGTCATTTTTCGATTTTTTTTGCTGAACCAGTCTAAAATTGAGGCTGGTTAAAGTTGATAAAGGTCTTTTTCAAGATATAAAGATTTTTTATTAACATTTCACAAGCTATATGGTTTTCGGCATACCAAACAAAAAAACGCAAATTTATAATATTTTTTGTACATTTTTTTCAAGCTTTTTGAAAATTCTGACAGTTTTTGAATTTTTTTCAGCCCTAGGTGTCAACGAACCTCCTCTAGGGTTTGATAAAAGGCTACTCCATAGTTTGTAGATATAATGGAATCTTTTTAAGATTTTAATAACACGAATTTAAAAAATTTTTAAAGGTGTTTCTGTGATACAAATATTTGTAATAAGTATTTCTGAAATTCATTGATTTTTTCCGGCACCAGGGGCCCAAGGACCTCCTTCAAAATTCAATAACAAGCTGCTGCATAGTTGCTACAGTTAATGGAGTGGTTATTAATATTTTATTAACTCGAGTTTTAGCAAGTTTTTGATATATAAAACTTTTTCAAATTTTAGGAAAATTTTCTATGTTACAAGTTTATGGATCTTTGTTAGTCATTGAATCTATCTAGACTTGAAATAGGGATACTAGTCAGACTCTTGAGTCAATGAAATGGTTATGAAGATATTGATATCACTGATTCTATCAAGATTTTGTTAAAATTTGCCAATGTTTTTAACATTTTTGAATATTTTTGGTCTTTTTGAATTTAACGATCTTACTAGCCAACGATTATTTTCCAGTCTTACTGATGGTTTCCAAAACAGAACATCAGAGACAAAAAATGGTTTTGAACATTTTTTTCACTGCGAAATCTGAAAACTTTTGCTTTAAATTTGCATTTTTCAACTTTCTTCTATATGATTTAAATACTAACAAGGCTAGAAAACTATAAGTTGCAGAGTCGAATTTCATCAAAAACAACTATTTTCCTAAATTTCTCTTTTTTCTCTTTCACGCTTTCTTTTTCACAAAAGCTCTATCTCTTTTGCCCTAATTCTTTTGAAGGTGCCGAACTTCAGCTGTTATGTGGAGTGATGTCATCATCTTTTACCCTCATTAACTCTGAATTATAGTAGAAAAGCAAGAAATTACTTTTTATAAAAAAATTTAGTAGTAATTTTTAGGAAATCGTTGTTAACTGTTCTCAAACAAAGTTTATAGCAATTATATTAGTCTAGCTGATCTTTGTTATGCGATTTTTCGCTTGACAGATTTTTCGTCTGAGCTATTACACTTTTCAGGAAAAAACATGATAAAGAGGCTGCGCCCAGTGGGCATAAATCCTCCTGGAGCATTTCAGCTCAGTAGTCGCCAAGTAAGCGATTCATAGAAACTATTTTTGAGACTTATAATAATGATGTCACGAGTAAAAATTGATCTCCAAACACACCCTGCACCAAATTGAGCCCCACTAAACCCTGCAACTGCAAAACGTTAAGACCGTAAGGGTCCCGTGTAGCCGGAGATCCCAGACATATGTTGTTAATATTGGTAAAAGTTTTTAAAGTATCTGAATATTTTCTCTCTTTTTAATTTAATGATCTTCATTAGTTATAGAATTTCCATTAGAACTAACAGTTGAGTTGTTCGACTTCCAATTCACAAGAAGCGATTTTTGTTGATCATTGTATGATAAACATTCATTGTAGAAAATGCAGAAATTATAGGCCGCCATTTTTTTTGTTTCACTACAAAAGCATTAAATTTTGAGCCAGTGGAAACCTTAGCCAAAAACGAATGACTCGATAAGAGATAAACAAGAAGATGTATTATTATCCAAGCTGTTTACAGTGGCAACCCAAACAATTGACATAAGCCTGACGAGAAATCGTAGTCCAAAAATTTTTCGAGATGAAGACTAAGGGGATCTTTATACACGCAACGAATACGAGCATGGTGACAAAGAAAATCAAGCAAAAATCACAGTCAGTCACAACGTGTATATGATCATTCAAGCGTTTATCAGAAACCAAACTCTCAATATCTGCTGCCAACGCTGAAATCTCGAGACCAAGTTTTTAACAATTTCACGGAAAAGTCATGCGTTACAAATCCGCTGGACAGTCCCTCCAAAAATCTAAGTTTCTCCAACGACAAAGTTTCAAAAATAACTTTTTACAGAAATTAGAACAGAATTAATTTAACCGACCGCGAATGAATTAAACTAATCTTTTCGTTTCGTTACTTTCTTAATAACTTTTGCCTTAAGTTTTAGGATCTATTTATCAGCTGTGTAAGTTTTAAGGACTGTTTATTGTTTAAAAAAGTCCACAAGGTAATTTGATCCAGTTAATCCGCAAACGTTTTTTTTTGAACTTCAGTTTGCAGCTAATCTTTTTTGTGAGACCTAATACATAAGCATCGGTCCTATTTGGAAACAAATACGCAGTTTTTACTTCTATCATGGGGATATTTTGTATATCAGTGAACGTCAAGAGAAGAAACCGATTCTAAGACTTGGCAGAGAAACCCAAGACTTGGATTTTCTCTGCCCAGAGAGGCCCCAAGTCTTGGGGGTGAAGTTCACGAAATTCACCTGCAAATGTTTTGTTTTGACAGAAAACGTATAATTGGGCACCAAATTTATAAAAAAAAGTTGCCCTCATTAAATGAAAACTTCGGATCCTCATGATGTCAAACTTAACTCTGCTCAGAGAAACCTAAGACTTGGGGTCTGCGCTGCCCAGAAAAACCCAAGTCTTGGCCTCTCTCTGCCCAGAGATGTCTCAAGTCTTGGCTCCGCTACATCTCTCTGCCAAGACTTGGCCTCTGGAAAATCTCTGAATCAGGCCTGATGGGCTCTGGGGGTTAGGTATGGGCTATCTCATCTGCAGCACGTGTGACAAATGTCAGCTAACCTGTTTGATGAGCACAGTATCAATAATCTAGAGCTCCTTCTTCAGATCAGACATGAAGCCAAATCCCTACAACCAGTTTTAGAAGATCATCCTGGGTCCACTTTGGAACTTTCTCAATTGAATTTTCTCGTGGAGAAATTAATGAAGAATGTTTAGGAATTTTAATGGCTAAAAATTCCTAAACGTTCTTCCCCCCAGTTACAAATTATATGTTGCTTGGGAGTCATAAGAAATTTATACTCACTAGGATGGGGGGGGGGCTGAAGCAGAATAGATCCAATTTTTCTTTGTTCGTCAATTAGAATGTTTTGTCCCAATGCGCCCCAATGTTTAATTGACTGGGCTCTACATTGATTAAATTTTTTGGGGGAATAAGATGAAAATGCATTTGAATTGTGTTCGAGTTGGTTTGAAATGGGTTTGAAAGCGTTTGGATAAAAACCCGAATTGCCGTGATAGACCTCTCAATTAGCAATTGCCTATTAATAAGTTTTTTCTTCTGATTGTGTTAGTTCTGATCCAATGAGGGCACCCGTGACAGAAAACACACTGTGACACTCTTCGCGCGCCAAAATTAAAGGTTGTTTTTTCATATCAAAGTTTTTCAACACAGATTTGGAGAAGATTTTGTTTATCGACACAAAAAACATTTTCAATGTTCTCAACCGTGATCGATCTTGCTTTTCGAAACAATGATTGAATATGAGCTTCTCTCCTTCTTTACTTACGTCAATCATGTCGTGAACAATTCAGTACTCTCAGGAAGGTACAACCCAAGAAACCCTTTTGCGATGACGAACTATGGAATTTCTATTACTTCCTTAGATGAAGTTCTTGACAATAGTAACGCTGTTGGCTCTCTTGATATCATGAAAAAGCTTTTGGAATCATTGAAAAAACATGTTTTTGCTTTCGATAATCATCTAACCAAGTGCCATATCATTATTAAGCAGCGACTATTGAAAAAGCACAGCATATTTTTGTTCACGACGACGTGGGTTTTGTTGTTGTGGTTTCGAGACTTCCGTTGCAGGATAATTAGTCCCAGTCATCAAGTTGTGAAATATTCTCCACCTATTTTTACTGAAATGGCAATCAGTTGCCATGTTCAGACGCTCAGTTCAGAGTAACTTTTGTTAACGAAATGCCACTTGGTTGCTATTAATCTATTTTTCAGTCCGGCTTTTTATCAAATTCATCGTATTTGTTCATTCTTTTCAAAGTCAACAGTTCGTGAAGACAAACTCTCCTTGAGATTTTTTAGGTACGTTTTTATCCAGCACAAATATTTCATTTTCCTTCCTTTTTCTTGCACAGTATCAAGCGGCTCAATGCAGTTTGAATATTTGTTCATCATCTATGACCGAAGCAAGAGATTGTTTAACAGCAGAAAATTGGCAGAAAAGGGGAATAATATTGAGCAGTTTATTTTGGTTTTCGTAACCGACATCTCTGAGTCCAGTAACTCACTTGACAGATTTCATCTTGAAACTCTTAAGCTGTTTCAGCTCAGTTCTTGATGCCGTTATGCAAAGGAAACCATACATCACTGGAGGAATCAAAGACTTGTAGAGTCCAAGTTGGATCCTTATTTGTACGCCCATTGCAACATTCCTGGATATCAAGTCGAGCTTTTTGTTTTTTTTTTCATTAAGCATCCTTCAACGATTACCTTCCAGGTAAATTTCATCGACATATCAATCCCCAAGTTTTTCACTTTTGCTAAGTTCTGAAATTGGACATCTATTATTTTGAAGAAATTTTGAATGTAGCCTTTGTGCTTTTTTCCAAGAAAGGCCCCTTTAAATCGCTTCCACATATTTTTGGGTTGCATTAAGGTCTTCTTTTACTTCTCATATTTCCTTTTCAGTTGCTGATATTTTAATATCATTAGCAAAAATATTTGAATCTGAGAACACAAGGGCTTCCGGCAAGTCATTAAAAAGGATGCATTGGAGAAGCCAGCAGCAGAAAGATCCTCGAGGTACACCACTTGTCACTGGTAGTGTTTTTGATCTTGTGGTGTTTTCATGTACAAATTGTTATCTTCCCTTTAGGAAGCTGAACTGGATCTCTGGGAATCACCCCCTTGCTCCTATGCCAACAATTTCCTTAAGAGCTCAAAGTGAGGTACTTTGTCCAATGCCTTACCGGAATTTGTGTAGAAGGCCATAATCTCAGAGTCCGGATCTTTGTCAAAGGCTTCACGTTTCTTTTGCCGGAAAAATAGCATATCAGTTGTGATCCTCAATTTTTTTTACAAATTTTTACCATCTTTTCGTGCCTTGTTTCACTGATCGTTGCAGAAAAAATAAAGTTGTCGACATAAAAGAGAAAAACTTATTTGCAAAGGTAGATCTTTAACAGAGATGATGAATAGAAGTGGAATCAGCAGAGGTTGCCGAGGTTACGCACTGGTTACATGCACATTTTTTGACCTAAAAACGTTAGGTTTTACATATTGACTTTGTTTTTTTTAGGTGGCTAACAACATTTTTCAAGAAAGTACTGTTAACAGCGGGCAGTTCCACTTTCCGTAGTAAGAAGTCATCTGATACTATCGAAGGTTGTTTTCAAATCTGCATACTGTATATGGAGTTTTTTTGTCAAAATCAAATTTGTTGTAAAGACCATTAGGGAACAGCAGCATAGGCAGTGAGACAGACAGAATGCAAATTCAGTTTCTTGAGCCGTTTCTTGTAGTTCAATTCCCATTTCTTTAGGATCCTACTCAAGGGTTTTCTTTTCAACTTGCTCAACCTCGCATTATTCTCAGCGAAGCAGGCTTCAGTTCCTAATTAAGTAACCGTAGTGCATTTCCCATGGCAAGATCCATTTTACTATTTTACTCGTTTCCAGCCACTTTTGGATTGCATTCAGGTCGTCTCTTAACTCCCAAGTCTCTATATCAGTTGCTAGTTTTCATGATCTTAATCAAAAATGAATGAATCTTTGAAGTCAAGGGCTTCCGGCAAGTCATTAAAAAGATGCAGACGAGAAGCGGGACCACGAGAACTTCTTGAGGTACAGCACTTGTCACTGGTAGCCATCATTATCTTGTGTTGACCACATGAACAAAACATTTCTTTCCTCTCCGGTATTCAAATAGGATCGCCCGTAAACAAGCTCCTACTTCTATGCCTACAACTTTCTTTAGAAGTTCATAGTGAGGTACCTTGTCGAATGCCTCAGAAAACTTTGTGTATAACGGCCGAATCTCAGAGTCGGGATGTTCGTCAAGGGCCTTATATAACTTTTTTTAAGAAGGATAGCATATTGCTTGTGACCGACTGATATCTTACAAAACCGTGCAGATGCTTTGTCAGAATTCAGCGGAAGAAATTGTAACGTGCTATCTATAGGAAATTTTCAAATATTTTGTTCGCCTTTCGCAACAGTGAAACGAGTCCGTAGTTTTTCACACACCTGCCACCCTTCAAATAAATTGGTAAAATAGCAGCCAAACTCCAGCTCTCTGGAGTTTTGCGCAAACGTTTCACAGTCCTAAATTACTTGTTCAGAGCGTTGCTCATGCTTTGTCCTGTTTTTCGAAAATGTGCGTAGGGCAGTCTTTGTTCCTCGCAAATTGGATATGTCGAGGGATGAAATTATAAAGTTTATGGTTTTCTTAAATATGTCGATGTTTGTCACCATTGGTTGCTCAGTTTTGATGTCCGTTACACTGAACTCAGGTTTTGGAGAGAAAACGGAAAGAAAGAATTAGTTTAGCAAGTTCACGTGCTCTCCAGTGTTCCTTGATTGATCTTTCTTTGAGGACTCTGTTACCACAGTTTACAATTCCGTTACGATTCTTTTCCAGTAACTGGTTGGACTGTCAGTCAGCTTGTCTTCGCAGAATTTAGTTTGATTACCAATTTGAACGCTGAGTTCTTGATCCAAGTTGGAAGACTTTGGCAATATCTGGTTTGTTGCGGGACATAAATATTGATCGCATTTTCGATGTACTCCCAGAGTTCGTCTACCATATAGTTAAAATTTGAAAAAAGGTGGTTCAAAAGGATTATTTATCAGGTATTCGTTCATGCCGTCGCAATTGGCACTCCAAAAGCTCCTGAACTTTTCTTTTACTGGTTTGCATTCTCGGGTTGGGCACTCAAAAATTAGATGTATTGCATTGTGATAAGAAGAGTTGTATATCTCCGAGAATGAGCGTTGTCTTTCAGCTGTCAAAGTTTTGCAACGTCGGTAGCTCAGTTTTGGTGTCAGTTACACTGAGCTCAGGTTTTGGAGAGAAAAGGGGATGAAAAAATTCGTTTACCATATTCACTTCGTCTTCAGTGTTCTTCGATTTTTTGCTGTCATAGAACAGTAGTTTGGTTAAACTTTGAGACTTTTTTAAGGTTTTCAGCTCTTTGAAGATTACATCCGTGTTTCTTGAGCCCAGCAGTTTTTCTTATTGTTGTAGACGGTCTTTATTGAGGAATCTCTTACCAGAGTTTGTAGTTAGGCTGCAATTTTTTCCGGTAACTGGTGTGCCTGTCAGTCAGCTTTTTCTTTGCAAATTTTAGTGAGACTATAAAGCTTAACATAAAGTTAGGCTGCAATTTTTTCCGGTAACTGGTGTGCCTGTCAGTCAGCTTTTTCTTCGCAAATTTTAGTGCGACTATAAAGCTTAATATTGAGCTCTTGATCCAAAATGGAGGACAATGGCGATGCCAGGTTCGTTGTGGGACATAGACGTTGATCATATTTTCAATGTACTAGTAAAATTCGTCTACCTTATTGCTGATATCAGCGAAACAAGTTGTTTCAAAAAAGTTTATTTATCAGGCATTCATTCATGCCACCGAAATCGGCACCCCCATAGCCTCTGGAATTTTCTATTAGTATCTTGCGTTCTCGGGTTTGGCAGTCAAGCGTTAGAAGGCTTTCCTCATGATCAGAACAACTGTACATCTCGGACAAGATTTTTCTTTTAAAATTCTATCGCCTCTCCGAAAATTTTTCTTCTAAATTTCTATCGCCTCTCCGAAAGTTTCGTCTGAAACTCGTTGGTGTCTTCTAGCTCGTCTCGAGAAAATTAGGGTCGGTAGATTAAAGTCGGTAGATTTTTGGGGAATTTTTTAGGAGCAGGTTGAAGTTGAGTATGTTGTTACGGTATGAGTTGCTCTTTGGGGGTTTTTAGTTTGGACAATAATTTCCCAGTTATCAAGTTTTATTTTACAAGCAACACTAGAGTCAGACAGTGGAGAAGTCAATTATTCAGAAAAAAAGTGTTTTCGACAGCTATTAGGCTGTCACCGTCTCTTCTTGGTTTTTGTCATTAACAGTATCTCTAACGCGATGAATTCCAACGTTATGATAATTTGATTTCGTCAGATGTCCCAGAGATAAATTATTGAGTAGCTAGACAATAGGACCGCATTTGCAAACCTCAGTCTTCTCTCTACAATAACAAGGCTTCTCTGGCTCTTTTAAAGATGTTTAGGAATCTTTCTCCCTGACCCTGGTCAGTGAGATAGGACATCTCCATCTTTCCGTCTTTGAAGAATTCCAAGTTCCTAAACTTTGGTTTTTCTGCCGGCACTCCTTGATTTAGCAGCTCTCATCTCCTCTTTAGAATGGTAAATTTTTGCTCTGCATCTTTTTTTGAGAGAGATCTGGAAGTATGTAAACGTTTCTATCTTTGAGTTCAATTCTCCATTGATGACTCTTCGCAATGGTCAGTCTTTTTTCCTTTTATACCTTACAGTAGTGTTCTATGTTTCCTCTGCTCAGGGTTGAATTTTCCAAGTCTTTTGGATTCGTTGATTTCTGTTCTTGCTCCTATCTGGTGAATTATTCCATTCAGCTCTTCGTGGGTTGGGAAAAGGTTTTCGGCTTTGCTTTTGTTTGAATCCTTCTTGATCCCTTGTACTCGAAAAAAATTTCTCGATGTTGTAATTTTTTTTCTCTTTGCTTGACTTTTGGTCATGTTGATGGTTGTCGAAAAGTTATCCATGGAGACGACAGAAGCATATGTTTGTTCAATTTTTTCAAATATCAATTTCTGAGCTTTTTCCTTTTTTTTCTGCTCCACTAATTTGGTTATTCGTTCTTCAGTTATAATTAACTTTTTGTTGATATCAAGTTTCTCTATCTTTTCAATCGAGTTATCCAATCTACAACATCGGATGGAAATGTCTCGTTCGTTGTCTCCAAACTCCTTTATTTCATTTACAGCTACTCTTGACAAGGCCGTACAGTCCGGCGTGAGGTGCACGCTGGTGTGCTGGTGTTGTAGGACTAACAAAAGTTAGATCTCAGGCTCGGAAGAATGGTTTTCTTACAGGTTTTTTCTTTTTGTCCATGGCGTTGGATTTCTTTTCGGCTTGAGGATGTTCAAAATTTGACATACTTTTAGTCAGTTACCAAGAAAAATAATCTCTATGTACTTCAAAAAACTACTGTTCTTGATTCGTTGATTTCCTGCTACCGTTTTTGCCTTTCAGGTTCAATTTCAAATCGTGTCATTATTTGAGGTTACCACCGTCATTCTGCACAGTAGACAGTGTACTGATTTCCAGGAAAGAATCAAAGTGCAACTTTCTGTACTAATTCAGGATCTCTGGGTCTTTTCTGTTTCCTCCTTTTCTGTAGTTGTTTACCGATGTAAAGTTCTGGGACGCCTATCCCTTTCAGCTCTATAAAGACGTCGGGTGCACCGCTTCTGACACAGTAAAGAATTCCAACTACCTTCTCCTCCTCGATGAGTTCACAAACTTAGAAAACAGTTGCGCTGCAGTAACCGTAGTTCGGGGGTCACGTTTTGGGGTTGGTTAAGTAGTTATTTATGACGTCTTGCCAGAGACTGATTTTTTGACGCGGGATTTTTTGCGATTGTAGGTTTTGGCGTTGGGGTGAAGGTTGAAACCAGATTTTGTAATCACTTGCAACGACAGGTGGAATCGTTTCCTAATGATCCTCACTTGTTCTTTGCAAGTGAGTGATGTAGTGAACTTGCACCAATAACAATTACCACTAGGAAAAGGCCGTTTTGGCTGTCCTGGATTTTATTTGCTAGTGGATTTCTTCTGGTTGTAGAGCTTTTGGTAGTGAAGAAGATTTTGATAATGCAGAAAAGAAATTTGTAGAAGGATCATTAAAACAGCAGAACTCGCTGTTAAAAAGGCTGGCCGTTTTTGCAAATGTTTTATAATATTCGTGCACTTTATGCAGATAGGGTTCTGTCTTGGGGGTTTCTAAAGCACTTTACCTCTCGGCTGTAAGCTGAAAAAAACAATCAAAGTCAAAGACTTTGCTTAAATGGTGCACATGGAATATTCGGCGGAAGTTACTGAGCTGAGTAA
This sequence comes from Convolutriloba macropyga, assembly GCF_964194025.1. Classification (NCBI taxonomy): domain Eukaryota; kingdom Metazoa; phylum Xenacoelomorpha; order Acoela; family Convolutidae; genus Convolutriloba; species Convolutriloba macropyga. The sequence continues at coordinate 19,143,000 of NC_134476.1, read as the reverse complement.
AATTAGATTTTGAAGAGTAAATTTATTAGATCAGTTGTTACAGAGGTGAATATGTGGTTTTTTTGCTTAAGAGAAAAACAGCGTATTTGACAACTTGAGGTCCTAAATGTGGTCGTTGGTTGTGGTCATATCAAAGGTTAATTCATCTTTGTTCATTTTTAACATTTTCTCTAATCGGTATTGTTATTTTCTCACCCTCATGGGTCCTTGTTAGTCAAACTAACAGATAACAGGTTAACCTGCTTGACGAATACGCTCAAGAACCAACATTCCTTAACGTATTCGGTCATGGTAAAAATTCATGTTGATTCCTATCATGATTTATGAGGCTATTCTTTGTGTTCTGTTAAAATCCGGTTTAATATTGATTACAGTCTGTTTCTCCTGCTATCAATAATTGTAATTTTTTGAAAGGAGTCTGTTATTTGTTTTTTACAGGCATGTTGTACGTTCTCTTCTCAGGGGTTACTACATTGCCTCCCTCTGAAAATGGGAGCTCCACTCACTCAGAACAGTTTTATGGGTTCATATTTAAGTTCAAAAAGTCTTCTTTTTTTCTATTCCGGATTTATAATAAACACTCGGGGCTTTCCCGTCCGCAATATTTTTATTCGCCTGCGGAACTTTCTTGCAACTTTCGTCCCGACCACGCTTGTCCGGATGACACAGAAAAATTAATGTTTTTGAAGAATTTCTGAATTTTGGTGGTTGGGCCCCCTGAGGTAAGAGCAGGAGCTCATATAGATTTGGCAGACGACTGTGAGGGCTCTGTGCATTTATTGCTCCAGCCTCCTCTGGTAGACCTTTTTCTCTGGCTTGCGAGGATAACACTCTCGCTCATCTACCAGAGTAACATTTTCCCTTGTTTCAATTTCTGCTTGGTTTTTAGCCTCTTCCTACTCCCTGTCTACTTTTCAACCTGCCTCCTGCACAACTCTCGCTGATTTCAAGCGTTTAAAAGTAACATTTTTTGTTTCGAGAAGTTGCTCATAAAACTTTTGACCTTCTATCTATTACCGCCGATAGCTACTCTTGGAGCAGAGCCCCAGCAGTTGCCGCATTTCATGGTTGTATATTTTTCTCCGCTGCTCTTCATTTTTCCCAATGAGCGCAATCAGTTTCATCACATTGATTGGAGCTCTGTTCATGATATTAGGGGGCTGGAGCTATAAGGCTGGATAAACCTAGTGCCTGACGATTGACTTCACTTCGTAGAGCTCCAGTAAATAATAGCAGTAGTCGGTACTGCCATTTTTACGTATCACAAAAAAAATTATTGCAGTGCATCAATTTCAAGTTCGGTTTTTTCGGGAACACATTGAGGTTTTTTTTACTTTTACAACAGTTTCGTTTGTGTCATCATCACACATTTCATCTGTGGTATTTTTCTTGTGAAATTTTGTTCCTTAGAACGTTGCTTGAAATGATGAACATACCCTAACTCTCCCATTGTAAAAATGGGTTACAGTACAGCTACAGAATTGGCGCCACTGCGTAAGATATGGAATGACAAGAACACAGGCATGCCACAAATAACAATTTTTAAGGCAATAAAAATGATCAGCAAACTTATGATAACTTCCTGTCCACATGCAAGATTTGTTTCACTTTACTACCAAAGCAATTAAAAAGTAGGAGTTCATGCCACTGGTGCCGTATCTGAGGTCCATGTTGAAATATTTTAGGGACCCATGTTCATAAAAATCCCCTTGTCCCAGCAAACCTCTCTTCCTGTTTTTATAATTCTCGTTTGCCTTAAGCTATGGGCTGCCTTGCTACGTTTGAGGTCATCCTCATTGAGAAGCCACTCCATTGGTGCAGTACCGGACCAATTGACGCTACCTCTGTGATGGGCCATGTCAAAAGGCTTATCAATTAGTTCTAGTTGTCCGCCATATGTAATCCATGACCCATTCTGCAACTCAAGTTCGTTCGGGTACAAGGGGTTGCAATTCGTTTTGGAAAAATTTTGATCGCTTTAGAAATAACGTCCAGTTGAACTGTTGTCAGAAGACAACATAAGTGGTACATCCTCTGTACAAAACGAATTTTCTATGACACGGACGACAACTTATGCGCACTTATGGACATAAAGAACTCCTCCCGCTCCTTTAGCGTGCAATCTCAGAGCGTTTTGTTGTTTTAAGAAAATCTGGTGTGAGTGTCCATTTCCTTGTGTAGTTAGAGTCTTAGCGCTCTGCAATTTTTCTATGTGACAATTTAATAGTTCTCTGTTTCAAATGTTCAAACATGCCTCTAGAATCCAATACAAAGAGTTGAACTAGCTTTGTATCCCTGAGATCTGTCTCAGATATATCTGTTTGTAAAAAATTACGTTCCTTGATCCTCAAGGTTTCATTTGTATAACAAATGTTACTGTGGCTCGTTTTAAAAAGTTGAAAATCGTCTACCTGTTTGGTCTTGTTTCTAACCTGAACTACAGAAATTCTTTTTCCGTCTACTTTTCTGGTCAAATACCTATTGTTTCCAGCGTTGACTATCTTTGCTTTTGTCGAGTTCGAAAAATTAACTATCGTAAACATATTCGGTTTTGTATCTTGGTCAAATATATATTTTACTAATTCTATTTCAAAAGTATCCCCCTGACATAAAAAAATTTTGCTCTTGTTTCATAGGTTCTTCAAAAAACCAAATTCCTTCAGTAGTTTTTCTACATCGAATGAACAATGTTACAACCAATTTTTTCAGCATTTATCATGATGTTACATTTTTAGTTTTCACATTTTGGGTTGATCCAATCCACGCGGAAGACATATTTCACTCCTTTCTCATCTCCGCTACCGCTATTCATAAAGGTTTTTGATATTTTCTGAAAAATCTCTGAGTCGTTTCCGCCATCAACCATCCCATAAACAATTTCCTTAGGTGTTCTGAAATCTAAGTCATCGAGTCTGGGTTGCAACACTCTGGGTCCCTGCCGTGGTTTTTGGCAGATTGATTTTTTTAAAGTGTAAAACTTTTTAACTGTTTGTTTTCTTTTTGTAGTATGTTGCATTGTCATGCCGATCACTTTTTTTAGTGCAGTTACTGTATATGCGGCTCTGTAAATTAGTATTTATATTTATTAATGCTCGTCTCAGAGTAGATGAGTCCTCCTTTGTTTACCTTCTCCTCCTTGATATGTTACGTTTCGCATTTGGTCCCTTCAAGCGTGGCAAATTTTTGCGTCTGCGGAATTTTCTCAAAGTCACACCACAAAGAATTGTGAAAAACCTAATACGCTAACCAATTGAAGAGGTTTAGCTGGACGTTCCATTGCATTTTATCGTATCACCTTTTTAAAATAATACCTCATCGTCAATTTCTTCCTCTTAATTGTTACCTTAGAAAAAAAAGTAGTCTTCCAATTTCCGTGGTCTTGTTTTTCTCGACGCACTTCTTGTTTAGTCTCGTTCTTCGCTAACAATCTCCGAAGTAGGACCGTTTCTTCTATTTGGAAATTCTGCGTCTTCACTTCTTTCGGTTGATTTCATCAGACTAACCGTTTTTGCTGTGTGGCTACTTTGGGCGCAGGAATTTTTGTGCTTCTGCTCTTGTTATTTGTGTTAGTAGTAATTGACTCCCACCACTTGGTATTCCAAAAACTTCCTCTTTGACTGTCTCATTGCGAGTTTCAGTACTAGGGTTAATATGACTCTTAATTCCCTCAGTAGCAACTTCACTTTTTTCTATATAATTCAAGTTTGGAGTTACTACTTCAATTTCCACAAAGTCGTTGACCTCCGTAAAGTCAATTTGGGGTAGTCTTGGTTCAGTTGTTGCCTTGTTGTTTTTTTATCGATGGTAGTTTCATCTACTGTTAAAGTCGATTGTACTGGACTTATTGTTGTTTTTTTTTGTTTTCACATTTTTTATAACTTAGTTAAGATCGTTGACTATTTCACGTATTATTTGTGGTCATCTGTAAAATGATTTTTGTGTTTGGCCAGTTTTTATGGCGCAGTTGAACACCATTGCTAAATCACCTATTTCATATTGTGGTCCAAATGTGCTACGGTCATACTAAATCTTTTGTCTTTCTTGCTCCACGCCCATGTTTTCCCCTAGCAATCCATGGCACGTTTGTAGTTCGTCTTACAAGCAACCAACATAATCACTCAGGATCGGATAAAATATAGTTCCTTTTGGTAGATACTTGCAATCAATTGGCTGATCGCATGATTGTCCAAGAGGAAGTAAGAAAGACTGTATTAGGTCGCAGACTGAATTGATAATCTTTACGCCATCATTAGTAGCGGAAGGTAGTTGCTCCAGGTGTTGTGATGTATTTTGCTAGCCTCTCTTCAATTGTGCAATTAGTATGCTCTGTAATTGCGTTTTCTTGAGGATGATAAGTTGTTGCTGATGTCCTGTTAATTCCCAGCCCTTTATATACATGCTCTAGAAAACATTGGACATAAAGATACTGCCCTTGTCAATATGGAGATTTGCCGGACAACCATATCTTGAGACACATACGGTTAAAAAAACATTAGTTACTGTTGAAGCTCCTTGGTTGCTCATGGGAATTGTTTCATACCATTTTGTAAACTGATCTCAAATTAACAGAATGTGTTTGTTTCCACTTAACTTGGGTAAAGGTCCCAAAATGTCCAAAGAAGTTTTCCAAAAAAGGATGACTTGGTTCCCAAGTTGGAAGGTTGTGTGTGTGTGTGTTTCTGGTGTCTCAGTTCCTTTTGGCAGCATATTTTGCAAGAACTTACCTACTCGTGAACATATTCTCTCGACCCTGTCTAATAGAATTGTTTATTATTTAACAGAATGTGTTTGTTTCCACTTAACTTGGGTAAAGGTCCCAAAATGTCCAAAGAAATTTTCCAAAAAAGGATGACTTGGTTCCCAAGTTGGAAGGTTGTGTGCATGTGTGTGTGTGTGTGTGTGTGTGTGTTTGTGGTGTCGCAGTTTCTTTTGGCAGCATAATTTGCAAGAACTTACCTACTCGTGAACATATTCTCTCGACCCTGGCTATTAGAATTGCTCTCGAGCCCGATCAAATATCTTACTCATGCCAAAATGTCCGGAACGTTTGTAAAAAGTAGAATTTCATTTAAAAGTCATCTTTGAAAAACTATTCGTGTAAAGTTGTTAAATTGATCAATACGTTTGGTTCTCTGAAATAAACCATTGTCTTTTCCTAGGTTTCTGAAATTGGTCCAAAGTTTCCACAATGCCCTTGAGGCTTCTGCTATAATTTTCTTTTGAGGACGTTTCCTGCTCTTAATCCAGTTTCTCAGTATAATAGAATCTGTTTTATTTTCTGATGTTCAACTAATTGTTTCACAGGTTTCCTAGTCCCTTGACCAGACATTACCATCTTTCGTGTTTACTTGATTCCTTTGATCGCAATCTTTGTCTTCTTCTTCAGTCTGTAGGACTCCCGACAGACAGTCTGCGTGCGGAATCTTCTTTCCAGCTTCGTGTTTTATCTCAAGGTTAAACTGCCCAAGATTTGCTATTCCATCTGGCAAGGCAAAAATTCCTTCTAGATCCTTTAAAATATATAAAAACCTGAGGGCCCTATGGTTGGTAAAAAAAAAGCTTTCGTCCGAAGATAGTTTCTGAAGTGTTGAGTGAAACAAACAATCAAACAAAGTTCTCGTTTTGTCGCAGAGTATTCTTGTTGAATTTTGCTGTGCGTTTTGTTTGCATATGCAATAAATTTTTCACCCCATTGTTGTCTTCGGAAAAAAATTGAGCCAATGATATACAGAGAAACGTTAATGGTTAGAGAGAGTGCTGTGTCATTCGGTTAACCCAAATTTCGCGCTTTCTCTTGTGCTTCTTTTAGTTGTTTAACTACTGAGTCACACTGTTTGCTCCAAGAAAAACGTTCTTTCTTGTTTAATAGCTTATGAAGCGGCTCTGCTATTTTTCCAAAGTCTTTTCGGACTGTTCTGTAAAAACCCACTATTCCTAATGTAGCTCTCAATTCTTTTATTGTTCGTGGGTTTTTTTATTCTACCGCTGCCGCTGCCCTCTCTATATCCCACTCTACACTATTAATCGATACAATGTGTCCCAGAAAGTTATTTTTTTTCTGAAAAACTTATATTTTGATCCCTTTATTTTCACACCAGCGTCTTTAAGTCAACTAAGAACAAGATCTAGACGATTGAGATGCTCCTCAAAGTTCTACCAAAGATGATTATGTTGTCCAGGTATACTAAACTCACTTCATAGGAGAGTCGCGCCATGATCAGCTCTATTATATTTTAGAAATCTCCTAGCGCTGACGCCAAGCCCATGGGCTGTCTCTTCAACTTGTAGAGTCCCATTGATTTTACAAGAGCTGACACGTTGTACGACTCTTCATCCAGCGCCATTTGAAAACATCCCGGTGTCAAATCGATATTGGGAAATTAACAGTTTCCGTCTAGAGAGTCAACTAGTTTTCTCGATTTGTTTGTTTAAACCTCTGTAATCTAAAATTAGTCTGTAGATTCCGTCTTTTTTTTCACCAAGACTGATGGTGCTACTCAAATCGAATGGGGTGGTTCTATTGGGTTTGCATCCTTCAGATCTTCGACACTTTTTTCATGGCTTTTCTTTTATCAAAGCTTATACTGAACTAAATTCATCCGAACGGCTGTGCATTTTTGTTGAAAATATTTTTGTGTTCAAATTTGTCACAGTATCCTACGTTATTCGAGTTTCGAGAGAATACTTGTTGATATGTCATGAACAGTTTCTGTACTTTTTCTTTCAGCTGGTTATTTGGATTAGATCCCTCCAAATCTGCTGGTTTTCTCATTTGAAGTGTTTTTAATGTTTTTGCTTCATTTTGATTTTTGTTCACAATTCCGTTCACAACTTTTTATTTGATTTTGAGATATTTTCCCACTTTTGTGCTCCTATACACGGTCGCTGCGGTGTCCGTTAGATTTATGATTTTTATCAAGTTAAAATAATTCTTCATTGATATCATACAGGCTGCTAAAAGCAAGCTAAAATCATCAATTCAAATACTTAAGTTGCTTCCAATAGTCCTTCCACTCCCAAATTTTCCTTTCCGTTTTCATCAGCTAATTTTTTTTCATCGGACATTCGCCTTACTTTGTTTGTAAGTGTTTTTTCCCGCAGTTGCAAAAAACCAGAACACCTTACTTGCGTTTTCTTTGTAGGAAGCGCTATTGAAATTATAAACTGAATGTTATATGATATCTCTTTGAGTTCACTACCCTTTTATTGGTTTTCAGGAATTTAATTAACAGCAGACACTCTATACCTTAGTCTGTCGTCATCCTAAACTCTTTTTCAACCTCCAGTAGTCTTGGCTGTAACTGTACCAACAGCATTATTTTTCTATTGCTTCCACAGCTGCGTTAATGGCTAATAACACTCGTTTATTTTATGTTTGCACAATTCAAGGTTTTTCCAATTTTTCTTTATATAACTCGAAAACGATATACTACTTCCACTGTCTATTAATCCATTGTCATCGCATCTGTTCCCATGATGTCTGATATCTGCGTATAGACATTTAATCGAATTTGTTTACTTGATTCCTTTGATCGCAGTCTTTGTCTTCTTCTTCAGTCTGTAGGACTCCCGACAGACAGTCTGCGTGCGGAATCTTCTTTCCAGCTTCGTGTTTTATCTCAAAGTTAAACTGCCCAAGATTTGCTATTCCATCTGGCAAGGCCAAATTCCTTCTAGATCCTTTAAAATATATAAAAACCTGAGGGCCCTATGGTTGGTAACAAAAAAAAAGCTTTCGTCCGAAGATAGTTTCTGAAGTGTTGAGTGAAACAAACAATCAAACAAAGTTCTCGTTTTGTCGCAGAGTATTCTTGTTGAATTTTGCTGTGCGTTTTGCTAGCATATGCAATAAATTTTTCACCCCATTGTTGTCTTCGGAAAAAAATTGAGCCAATGATATACAGAGAAACGTTAATGGTTAGAGAGAGTGCTCTGTGTCATTCGGTTAACCCAAATTTTGCGCTTTCTCTTGTGCTTCTTTTAGTTGTTTAACTACTGAGTCACACTCTTTGCTCCAAGAAAAACGTTCTTTCTTGTTTAATAGCTTATGAAGCGGCTCTGCTATTTTTCCAAAGTCTTTTCGGACTGTTCTGTAAAAACCCACTATTCCTAATGTAGCTCTCAATTCTTTTATTGTTCGTGGGATTTTTATTCTACCGCTGCCGCTGCCCTCTCTAGATCCCACTCTACACTATTAATCGATACAATGTGTCCCAGAAAGTTAATTTCTTTCTGAAAAACTTATATATTTTGATCCTTTTATTTTCACACCAGCGTCTTTAAGTCGTCTAAGAACAAGATCTAGACAATTGAGATGCTCCTCAAAGATCTACCAAAGATGATTATGTTGTCCAGGTATACTAAACTCACTTCATAGGAGAGTCGCGCCATGATCAGCTCTATTATATTTTAGAAATCTCCTAGCGCTGACGCCAAGCCCATGGGCTGTCTCTTCAACTTGTAGAGTCCCATTGATTTTACAAGAGCTGAGACGTTGTACGATTCTTCATCCAGCGCCATTTGAAAACATCCCGGTGTCAAATCGTTATTGGGAAATTAACAGTTTCCGTCTAGAGAGTCAACTAGTTTTCTCGATTTGTTTGTTTAAACCTCTGTAATCTAAAATTAGTCTGTAGATTCCGTCTTTTTTTTCACCAAGACTGATGGTGCTACTCAAATCGAATGGGGTGGTTCTATTGGGTTTGCATCCTTCAGATCTTCGACACTTTTTTCATGGCTTTTCTTTTATCAAAGCTTATACTGAACTAAATTCATCCGAACGGCTGTGCATTTTTGTTGAAAATATTTTTGTGTTCAAATTTGTCACAGTATCCTACGTTATTCGAGTTTCGAGAGAATACTTGTTGATATGTCATGAACAGTTTCTGTACTTTTTCTTTCAGCTGGTTATTTGGATTAGATCCCTCCAAATCTGCTGGTTTTCTCATTTGAAGTGTTTTTAATGTTTTTGCTTCATTTTGATTTTTGTTCACAATTCCGTTCACAACTTTTTATTTGATTTTGAGATATTTTCCCACTTTTGTGCTCCTATACACGGTCGCTGCGGTGTCCGTTAGATTTATGATTTTTATCAAGTTAAAATAATTCTTCATTGATATCATACAGGCTGCTAAAAGCAAGCTAAAATCATCAATTCAAATACTTAAGTTGCTTCCAATAGTCCTTCCACTCCCAAATTTTCCTTTCCGTTTTCATCAGCTAATTTTTTTTTCATCGTACATTCGCCTTACTCTGTTTATAAGTGTTTTTTCCCGCAGTTGCAAAAAACCAGAACACCTTACTTGCGTTTTCTTTGTAGGAAGCGCTATTGAAATTATAAACTGAATGCTATATGATATCTCTTTGAGTTCACTACCCTTTTATTGGTTTTCAGGAATTTAATTAACAGCAGACACTCTATACCTTTGTCTGTCGTCATCCTAAACTCTTTTTCAACCTCCAGTAGTCTTGGCTGTAACTGTACCAACAGCATTATTTTTCTATTGCTTCCACAGCTGCGTTAATGGCTAATAACACTCGTTTATTTTATGTTTGCACAATTCAAGGTTTTTCCAATTTTTCTTTATATAACTCGAAAACGATATACTACTTCCACTGTCTATTAATCCATTGTCAACGCATCTGTTCCCATGATGTCTGATATCTGCGTATAGACATTTAATCGTATTTGTTGAACAAACTCTAATGACATTACCGTTTTCAGAGGTTTTCCTTTTGAAAAGGCAGTTTCATTTCAAGTATTGGGAACTTGGACATAGGAAACAATTTCAACCTTTCCTCGATAAGTGTCAATCTTGTCCACAGGCTCTGCACTTTAACCCCCTGTCTGTCGTTTCTCCTAGACGGTTCATATCTTCCGAAAGATCGGTCTCTGTCACTAGGTCTTGGCGTTGGTCAACGCCGCCTATCACTTAGCCCTGGATGTGGTTGTTGTCCTCTATCAACTTTGTTGTCTTTCTACAATCCCCGACAACTACTTTAATCCGTCAATTGATTCCGACGGTTGCTAAGCTGTTTTTGATCTACTGACAGTCGGCTCTTTAACTTGGTGACAACCTCCATTCAATCTTTTGTTTTATCCCGTCTAATAACCGCAATTTTTGGTGTTTGTTTTTGCTCTTCTCTTCTTGTAACAGCTTCCAGATGCAACGCTTGTTCCAAAATTGTTTTTGATTTTCATATCTTTGATGCCGATTCGCTTCCCGGTATCTAACCTCACCTGACTATGGCTAATTCTCTCTAAGAATCCCTTCAGAACCAGATGATCTCTGATATCTTGCGCGTCCGTGGTATAAGTCTTCAAAGCCCACTGCTTTGAATCTCCAAAAAAAATCTGTCAGTTTTTCTCCTGGCTGCTGTACGTTTTTCTCTGTCAGTGTTTCTGTCAGTTTTTCTCCTGGTTGCTGTACGCAACGAGCTAGACGCCCCCGGAAAACGACCAGTTTTTTGCGATGGTGGTCTCAAAAGGTTTTAACGCACTTATCATATATTTCTTTTTTGGCTTGCGGTAGAGTGCGATAGAACTCCAGGGCACATTTTTGTAGCTTAAGTGCAAACTAATGTGGCTGTTCATCAATTTTGTGGGTTGGATCTCCTTGTTTTCCACTTTTGTAATTTTGCTAGTAGCTCAGGGTGGGTCGCGTTGCCCTTCAAGTCATTTGAACTGGTTAACGCTTCTGGTAGTAGCATTCTTGAAGTCGAGTCAGTTGCCATTTTAACGTTCCCTGAATTGAACCTTACTCCCTTTACGACCTTTCTGTGTTATTTAAAAGTCTCTTTTCTCTATGATATTTAAGAATTGATAGACACAAAAATCTGTACTCTCCTTTTACTTTTTAAACTTTTACATTAACTGATTTTACTCACTGTTTCAAAAATTTAATAATTCATTTTTTTTTCAAGTTTCAGGGATTTTCGAATTACAGACTTATTATTGATAACCGTCCCAGCTAAATAGTTACAACTTTTGAACTACTTTCATTTAAACTCCAATTTCTCTTTCATTTAGAATTGTGTTTTATGTTTGTTGCTATAATTAGGTTCAGAACAAAACTAGTTGTATTAATTTTCTATTATTATCGCCCATCATTGACGTTTGACCGAGTTTTCGTTTACATCAAAATTATTCTGCGAAATTATGCTTTCTTGTTGTTTTCGTTTCGCCGTGTGTACTCAACAACTCAAAAAAACCACTACGATCGCAATAAAGTTTTAGGCCAAAACTAACAAAAGCACCGTAGTGGTGCGCACTATAAGTTATCAACAACAAATATATTGTGCTATTGTATACTGCAATTCTGCTTTCCACATAGGAGAAATACATAGCTCCCATAAGAGCAAATTCTTACAAGGGAAACTGATATTCGTAGAATTTGGTACTAGTAACGTATGCGAGAACAATGAAAAGCTGACTTGAATTCTATTCTTTTATCAAAAACCTTGTTTTTTTTTCAAAATGTTTTTTTCTAATCCCATTTATTTTTTTTTTCAGTTGAAATGTTTTTTGTTGTCTTCCTACCGAAAATTTGTCGGAAGTTTTGAAATATTTAGTTGATTTTAAATTTCTGTCGCCAGTATAATATCCGTGCACTTTATTATGACACGGTCTTTGTTTGGGGGTTTCTACAGCACTCTACTTTTCGGGTTTACGCTGAAGAAAATGGTCAAAGTCAGAATTTTTTGATATTGTGCACTAGGAATAATCAGCGAAATTTAATTAGTTATTTGAAAGTAAGTTAGAAGAAAAAAGTTATGAGATGTGAATATGAAAAAGTTTTATTGCTTAAGGGAATGCAGCTGAATTTATGAGTTAATGTTTTATTCATGGCCGTTGGTTGTGGTTATATCAATGATTATTTTGGAATTTCCAAGGTTATTCTTACCCGAATGGGTCCCTCTTAGTTGATCAAACCGATAACAGTTTAACCTGCTTGACGAATCCCATCAAGAAAAAAAATTTTGACGTATCCCGTCAAGATCAATGTCCGTGATGATTCCATCATAGTTAATGGTGTTTTTCCTATTGTTCTGTTAAAATCCTGTTTACTCTTGATTGCAATGTGTTTTTGATGCTATTATTAGTTGTGAAATTTTTGTATGGTATCTGTATTTTGTAATCTTTCAACATGCCAAACGTTGTTCTTAGGGGAGACTACATTTAGATTGTAACAACCAATTATGCTAAATATCCAATTGTAACAGCCCAACTGTGATATCAGCTAACTCCATATGTTGTTAAGGAACAGGAAATGAGAGGACTCGAACCTAGTGTCTTCAGAACCGCGGCCAGGCATGCTATCGTTGCATCAAAGCTCTGCTGAAGTAACCACATTGTTTAGCTTGATATACCACAAACTGTGTAATGACACTACTTCCTTCTCAAACGAGTTGGTACCACACAACTCAAACTACAACTCAATTAAGGGTGCACACAACACAAATTCAGAGCCTCTTATCTAAGCTCTACCAATTGTAACAACCCAAATGTGGTATTAGCTAATTCAATATACTGCTAAGGAATTCGAGCCCACAGAACTCGAACGTACTATCTCCAAAACCGCGGCCAGGTTTGCTACCGCAGCACCAAAGCTCTGCTGAAGTGGCAAATTTTTTGTTTTGACATAACACAATTTGGGTTATTACAGTTTAACCTCAAACTAAGTCCCCTCATAAAATGGTCACTTGAAATGTTCAATGTAAATTGGCCTTCCAAGCTCATACAACGCTTAATATTGAAAGTTTTCAAAAGAATGTTTGAACTCAATCAAATGTGAGCTATAAACCTATCCATCAAGAAGTTTTTTTCTTTCTATAGAAAAAGGACCGTGTACGCCATCCGGCAACGATGGCTGTTGGTTAGGTCGGAACATAACGGATGATGAGTAATGCTTCACTCCAAGGTATTCCCCTCCAGACAGTGTCAAGACGGTCCAGTCACAAAAACAACTAACAAGTGGAGAGGAAAGCGTATATATAAATATGACACACATGAAAATGGTAAGGAAGGATTAAAACAAAAATAGGATATCAAGGAATGAGCAAAGGAATAAAGTTAAGCAGCCAAACACTCAGTGCAGCCTTCCATCTTCCACGACGGCGCTAATCGAAGTCTCACTGAGATCACGAGGCTTGAAGGCGCGACATCCCCTCAAGCAGAGAACACAGCTCCTCAGAAGTGCGAAGCTGATTTCCGTTCGGATGTAACTTATAGTGTCGACGTACGGCTATCCGCGTTTTTCGCTGATATTGGTTGTAAATTCATTCATAACGCTTGATGCTGATGGCCCAGCACCGCCCGAGCTAGTCAAAACCAGTCCGTTGAAACTGCTGTGTATGTGTTCGGTTTCGCGGATTCGCTTTTCGTACTTATTTTGCTTGATGCCCTCATGATATTTGTATGCATCTTTTATGGTCTTAGGGCAGCTCTTCGCGTGAGTGTTGAAAATCTTCACATCGAAGAAACTGCGATTAAAGCGAGAGCCCCACAGACCGTTTGCCTTGATGTCCAGTCGAGCGTCATCATCAGTAGTAGTGGAATTACTGGAGAAAATTTCTCCATCAAGCGACTGAAGTTTTGGCTCTATCTGGACATCGTGGCAAACTTCATCCATCAGGTTTGCAAACACGGCTCTGATTTCGTTGTGTTGTAGGTGCGTATACCCGCCTTCGGCGCAATGAAGGGAAAGGGTGAGGCTAAATTCTTTCCCGCATGGTCATATAGCTGGCGTGTTCTTCGCTTCCCATGTGTAGCGAAGTGCTATTCCATCACGGAACTCAATCTTCGTGAGGACGAAACCATGTTTTGATAACTGAAGCGCGTTAAGCCAGCTAGATGCTCCTTTCTCCGAGGCCAGCTGGATGGTATTCTTCATTTCTGGTAGATTGTTTTTGTTTCTGGATTTTTTTGCGATGAGTTCAAGTTGCATGTCTGCTTTCTGTCTGAGAGTGATCTTGGTTTGTTCTAATTCACATTGTTGAATTTCGAATAAATCATTTTTTAATGACGCCAATGGAGTTGAGAGTTCAAATGATTTCTCAAGATTTTTTTGAAGATCTTGTGGGAGGGCGATGTTAAGCCCACCCATTCTGAGAGGGAGAGAAAAAATTCTCTTTCCTCTTGGATTATTTCTTGATGGTCTTATTGTTCGATCCATCGTGCGTGTTCTTTGTTCGATTGAGAGTTAAGTGCGGAATTATCATACAGAGGGTCAGAGATATATCGGATCTATCCGTGTTTACGGCAATCGGGGAGAGGACACTACGAAGGGCTTCGGCGAACTGTTCCCCTGTGTTGTTCTTACTGAGCGTGAAGAACAAGGGCTTCCATGTGCAGACCCCCTTGTATAATTCGCGCACTGTTCCCACTCTATTCCTGAAATTGCTGCTGTTTTTGTTACAATTGCATTGAAACTTGATGTTTTCTTTTTTGTCAGCATCTTTATGTTCAATTCATGTTTTTTGAAATATAAGTCGACGTTTTTCGGGAAGATCGTTTTGGCTTTGATAAACAGCAGCATAGAAGAGTATTCTAGGCAGGCTACCAGATATTTTATGATTTTGCTGGAGCCTTGTATAAAGTTTTCGTGGGTTACGAACTAATGAAAGCATCAAATTCTCGTGCTCCATATCTATTGGTTAAAATTTTTTCACTCAATTTGTGCAGTGTCGTGTCGGGAACGGTCAAATCAATGTGTGGTGCCGGCGTTGCGATTGCTGTTGCGGTGGCTGCGGTGACCTCAGCGCAGCTTTTGCAGCTGAAGTTTTCAGTTCACTCTTTCGCTGCAGCTTGGCCACTGCATTTCATTTGAAAATATTTTTAACACGCATGACACCAGACGCCTCCCCTACATAGCGGACCCTTGCATAGTGGACAATGGGTTTGATCAGCTGTCAGGCTACGGGCTAGGAGTCGGGAAGGCTGCGCTGAGGGGGACTAGGTTAAGTTAATTACAGGAGAGTAATAGCAGCAACGATATTTAAAGTATTGAATGATCTTAAACAGAATAATAGTGAAAACATGCCCGGTGCATCGTTTCCCGGAAATCCCAGTGGGATTCCTGGAAATCTTGCTTATACTTACTAATCCCACAATTCCCAGCGGGAAACTTGCCTATGCGTACGTTTCCCGCTTTTTCCCGCTGGGAAACTTGCGTTCACTTCTGATCCCGGTCATTCCCGGAAAATTAGCTAAGATCTCAGTGGGAAAAAAATCAAGAAAAACGGGAAAAATTCCGGGAAAAAAATGGGAAACGTGGGAAAATAAAAAAAACAAAACTTAGCAGTTTTTTTCATAGTAGTAGTAGTAGTAGTAGTAGTAGTAGTAGTAGTAGTAGTAGTAGTAGTAGTAGTAGTAGTATTAGCAGTAGTAGTAGTAGTAGTAGTAGTAGTAGTAGTAGTAGTAGTAGTAGTAGTAGTAGTAGTAGTAGTAGTAGTAGTAGTAGTAGTAGTAGTAGTAGTAGTAGTAGTAGTAGTAGTAGTAGTAGTAGTAGGTCTGCTGTCTTTAATTGGTGTCTAAATTGGCCTGCTCAGAAAAAAAATTAAAAACAATGATATATCAATTTTTTTCAGTACTGATGTAGTTTTTCTACCAAATATGGTTATTGTTACTTGCAAATTGTATTATTTAGGCTTTGTTTGGATCCTTGAAGATTTTCGAATCCTTAGTTTTTGGAAATTCCTTAAATTTTCTTTTTTACGAAGACATTTAATTCTCGTTCGAGTTACTTTTTTGTCAAAACACACACAAAACATCCTGGCATTTATGGCGAGGTCGGATTTTTTGGCACTTCGCAAAAGAGCTTTTGTGTATTCAGTAGCTAAAGGGTGGACCTGAATTGTGCTCAAAATGGTCTAAGTGGCGCCGCTTTTAGTCGTTTTGCGCGATTTTGCGAAAAATTGGGCTCTCACAATAGCCCAAAAATCGGGGTACGGTTCATGTCATCGAAGATTTCTCCATAATTACAGTACCAAAACACTCGGGAATTGCCGCCAATTTACTGACACTGAATTTTTATTGCTTGCAATGTTTTGTTGGTTTCTCAAATTGGCCTAATCAAAAACTTATTAATGTTTAGATTTGAAAAATTTTATGTAAAAATTATATTTTCGGGGGCAAGCTTATGGTTTCTGACAATTTTTGCAGAACTACTTAGCCAGTTCGGACGGTCATAGTCGCGTTTTTGCAACTGTGAGTTTTTTAAAGGTGTGGAGTCTTTTTTGTCGTCTAATTTGGCCGGTTAAGAATGTTTTTAAACTGTAATTTTAAAAGTTTAAAAAATAATGATGTTTTAAATGTTTTCCAGTACTGATGCAATTTTTCTTCTAATTTGGGTTATTGTAGCTTGGTTTAGGCTTGGTTTGGGTCCCTGAAGTTTTTATGATACTTTATTTTTGTCAATTCAACAATTTTTTTTAATTTTTGCGAAATCATGAAATTCTTGTTTGAGTTCTTTTTTTATCAAAACACACAAAACATCCTGGCCTCTAGCCTTCTTCCCACTTCGCATCCTTCTTCCCACTTCGCAGTAGAAATCTTGGGCGTTCCGTAACTACTGAGTGGACTTGAATTGCGTTCAGATTTGTCTACGTGGCACCGTTTTTAGCCGTTTTGCTAGTGTTTGCGAGAAATCGGGCTCCCAATAGCCCAACAATCGGAGTACGCTTCATGTCATCGATGATTTCTCCAAAACTACTGTACCAAATTAAACGGACATAGGCTCGTTTTGTTGCTTATGAACCCCTTGTGATTGATCTAATCAGTTGTTATTCCGAATCATTAACCAAAGAAAAAGTTTTTCATGTCCAAACTTTGAGAAAATTTGCTATTTTTTTTGGGTAACCAAAATTTGGGTACCACAAAACACCTGATTTAAGTAATAAGTAATAGTTCTTTAGCCTCTTCAGAATGGGGGAAATGCCCCCATATATATTTCGCATACCATTTTAGCAAGTGCAGATGCCGATTTTTGACTCTGCAGCTGGAGTACTTCGTGGTACGGTTTTTTTGGTCATTTGGTACGGTACATTTACTTTGCAATAACTCGTTGTAGAGTGAACCGATTTTGATAAAATTTTTTTGTTAAACCCAGCTTAAACTTAGCTTTGTTTTGATATAGGAGTCGCTGCGTTTCGATCAGCCGTTTTTGAGAAAATGACCAGGACAGGTGCCCCAATTTTCACCCTGTGAAGCAGGGTACCTGTACAAGGTACACCTTGAAGCTTTGAATTTTGGTACTTCGGGTGATAAAATTAGTGTTTTGAAATGCCCGTCTAATGTAGATTTCGAATATGTATACTTTATATAGCCTTTTCTGATGTTTTGGTGTTCAATGGACATTTTGCAATGCTTCTTTTTAAATTTTTGTCTTTTCAGATACCGAAATTCAGGTTACAGTTTATTGTTTTATCGATATCTCCTAAAGTAGTGAATCAAATTCAATAAACGAGGTGGCATTTTGTTTCTATTGATCTGTTCCTGCTAGCGTTTTGCAGTCTTTTTCTTGTATCAGCCTGTGCAAATAACAATTAGGGTGTGAACTTAAAAAAAAATATCATTTTAAGCGTTATTATGAATTTATGTGATTTTTATTGTAATGAGGGTTGTTGTTACTTGCAAATTGTGTTATTTACGCTAGTGTCGGGTCCATGAAGCTACTTGAATCAATAGTTTTTAGCAATTCGACAATTTTTCTGTTTTCACGATTTCATCAAATTTCTGTTGATGTTGTTTTATGACAAAACACACAAAACACCATAACCTTCATGGTGAGGTGGGAAATTTTTTCCCACCTCACCATGAAGGTTTGCCGTGACCTAGAACGTGGAAGTGGACCAGAATTACACCCACAATTACGCCGGGAACGCTGTTTCACGTTGTTTTACGTCGGTTCCGGAGATTTTGGGCTTCGATTTTAGCCCAAAAAATGGGGTACAGAACAGTACTTTGTTAATATCTTCTAAAGTACTGGACCAAATCAAACGGGAGTAGTCGCATTTTGTTGGCACTGAACCCTTCTTGCTTGCAGTGTTTGATTGGTTTCCCAAATCGGCCTAATCAAAAAGTTATTAATGTTCAAAGTTGAAATAGGTCGAAAATTTGGGCTATTCGGGATGACCCAAATTTCGGTACAAGAAAACAGCTGATTTGCGGAATAAATGTTAGTGTTTTAGAATCCTCAGTTAGTGGGGAGTATCCCCATATATATTTTCCATAGCATTTTACGGAATTGAGATGGTCAAATTTGGCTCTGAAGTCAGGTCACCTCGCTTTTTTGGTCATTTGGTACGGTACATTATAATTGCTATAACTCCTCGAAGAATGTACCGATTGTGCTCATTTTTTAATATGATGCGTATCTCAAGCAGTGCTACAAACTGTATTAAGGGGGTTTATTGTTGTTCCGCCGTTTCAGAGAAATTGGCCAGTAAATTTGCCCTTGATTTTACCCCTAGAAGCGGTTGACAGCATCCGGTCACTTCTTGAAGCTTTGAATTTTATCAGTTCGGGTATGAAAATTACTGTCTTAAATTGCCTGTCTAATGTAGTTTCCGAATACGTATACTTTATATAGCGTTTTCTGAAGTTTAGGTGTTCAATTTTAGCTCTGAAGGTGGTGTATCTCTCCTCTAGTTCGATTTGGTACGGTGCCTTATTTTTGCTATAACTCCTTGAAGAATGTACCGATTGTGCTCATTTTTTAATATGATGCGTATCTCAAGCAGTGCTACAAACTGTATTAAGGGCGTTTATTTTGGTTCAGCCGTTTTAGAGAAATTGGCCAGTAAACTTGCCCTCGATTTTAGCCCCAGAAGCGGTTGACACCAGCGGGTGACCCCTTTGACACCAGTGAAACCTTGAAGCTTTGAACTATATTATGAAAGTTGGGTGTTTTGAAATCCTCAGTTAGTGGGGAGTCTCCCCATATATATATTGTATGTAGTTTTACGTAGTCCAGGTGGTCAATTTTAGCGAAACCTGCGCCGTACTTGTCCTATTTAGTCATTTGGTACGGTACATTTATGTTGGAATATCTCCTCGTAGAGTGAACCGATTTTTGATCTATTTGTTGATTTGAACTCAGCGTGAGCCGTACTTGAATCTCTGTAAATGGCGTTTTGTTTCTTTCAGCCGTTTTTGAGAAATTGGCCAGGACACATACCTCCATTTCGACCTATTCGTGTCCGGGTACATTTCAGGTATGTACATGTTTGACCAACAAAAAAGACGAATTTAGCCCCGCGAATTGGTTCTTTGGACTCCACTGATGGTGAGGATTCTCCTCATATATGTTTTATAGGGCGTTTTCCGTAGTTCAGAAGGACAATTTTAGCTCTGAATGTGGCGTATCTCTCTTCTGGGGTCAGTTGGTACGGTACCTTATTTTTGCTATAACTCCTCGAAGAATGCACCGATTGGGTTCATTTTTTAATATGATGCGTATCTCAAGCAGTGCTACAAACTGTACTAAGCGGGTTTATTTTTGTTCAGCCGTTTTAGAGAAATTGGCCAGTAAACTTGCCCTCGTTTTAGCACCAGAAGAGGGGTACACCAGCGGGTGACACCGTTTGGGCCCCCACAGTACGTTATGCGCCCCCAGTTAAACTCGGTATGGAGTATCCCATGGAGTATACCCTGTATGAATAGAGTCTAAAACAAAAGGAATTTTCGCTATAGCTTGCCTAGGAAAAAAGTTCGTAATTCATACGGAAATTTGCGTATTTCTCGAATAACGAATTTTAAAAATAGGTCTTTTTCATCGGGTCAAGGAGTTGTTCAAATTGGACCAAACTCGGTATGGAGTATCTTATGTGTACCTAGATTGTAAAACAAAAAGAATTTTTGCTATAGCTTGACTAGGAAAAAAGTTAGGTTTGGATACGGAAATTGCCGATTATTTCGAATATGTAATTTTCAAATATAGTTTTTTTCATCGGGTCAAGGAGTTGTTCAAATCGAACCAAACTCGGTATGTATCATCCCCTGTATATATAGAGTCTAAAACAACAGGAATTTCTGCTATAGCTTGCCTAGGAAAAAAGTTTGTTTTCCATACGGAATTTTGCTATTATTTCAAATAAATAATTTTAAAAATAGGTCTTTTTGACCGGGTCAAGGAGTTGTTCAAATCGGACCAAACTAGGTATGGATTATCCCATGGGTACCCAGATTGTAAAACAAATAGAATTTTTGCTATAGCTTGTCTAGGAAAAAAGTTAGTTATTCATACGGAAATTTGCAAATATTTCAAATAAATTGCAATTATTGAATTTTAAAAATAGGTCTTTTTCATCGGGTCAAGAAGTTGTTCAAATCAGACCAAACTGGGTATGGAGTATCCCATGGGTACCTAGATTGTAAAACAAAAAGAATTTTTGCTATAGCTTTCCTAGGAAAAAAGTTAGTATTTCATACGGAAATATGCGTATTTCTCAAAAAAAGAATTTTAAAAATAGGTCTTTTTCATCGGGTCAAGGAGTTGTTCAAATCGGACCAAACTGGGTATGGATTATACCATGGGTACGTAGATTGTAAAACAAGAAGAATTTTTGGTCTAGCATGCCTAGGAAAAAAGTTAGTCTGCCATACGCAAATATGCGATCATTTCGAATAGTTCATTTTAAATAATTTTGAAAAATAGGTCTGTTTTATTAGGTCTTAAAGTTGTCCAAATTGAACCAAACTTGGCATGGAGTATTCCCTGTATAAATAGAGTCTAAAACAAAAGGAATTTTTGCTATAGCTTGCCTAGGAAAAAAGTTTGTATTTCATACGGAAATTTGCGTATTTCTCGAATAACGAATTTTAAAAATAGGTCTTTTTCATCGGGTCAAGGAGTTGTTCAAATCGGACCAAACTGGGTATGGATTATACCATGGGTACGTAGAGTGTAAAACAAAAAGAATTTTTTGTCTAGCTTACCTAGGAAAAAAGTTAGTCTGCCATACGCAAATTTGCAATTATTTCGAATAGTTCATTTTAATTAATTTTGAAAAATAGGTCTGTTTTATTAGATCTTAATGTTGTCCAAATTGAACCAAACTTGGCATGGAGTATACCCTGTATGAATAGAGTCTAAAACAAAAGGAATTTTTGCTATAGCTTGCCTAGGAAAAAAGTTCGTAATTCATACGGAAATTTGCGTATTTCTCGAATAACGAATTTTAAAAATAGGTCTTTTTCATCGGGTCAAGGAGTTGTTCAAATTGGACCAAACTCGGTATGGAGTATCTTATGTGTACCTAGAGCGTAAAACAAAAAGAATTTTTGCTATAGCTTGCCTAGGAAAAAAGTTAGTATTTCATACGGAAATTTCCGATTATTTCGAATAATTTTGAATAAGCTATATTTAAAAATAGGTCTTTTTCATCGGGTCAAGGAGTTGTTCAAATCGAACCAAACTCGGCATGGAGTATCCCCTGTGTAATTAGAGCATAAAACAAAAAGAATTTATGGTATAGCTTGCCTAGGAAAAAAGTTAGTGTTTCATACGGAAATTTGCGAATTTCGCAAATAACGAATTTTAAAAATAGGTCTATTTCGTCGGATCAAGGAGTTGTTCAAATCGAACCAAACTCGGTATGGAGTATCCCATGTGTACCTAGAGCGTAAAACAAAAAGAATTTTTGCTATAGCTTGCCTAGGAAAAAAGTTTGTATTTCATACGGAAATTTGCGTATTTCTCGAATAACGAATTTTAAAAATAGGTCTTTTTCATCGGGTCAAGGAGTTGTTCAAATCGGACCAAACTGGGTATGGATTATACCATGGGTACGTAGAGTGTAAAACGAAAAGAATTTTTTGTCTAGCTTACCTAGGAAAAAAGTTAGTCTGCCATACGCAAATTTGCAATTATTTCGAATAGTTCATTTTAATTAATTTTGAAAAATAGGTCTGTTTTATTAGGTCTTAATGTTGTCCAAATTGAACCAAACTTGGCATGGAGTATACCCTGTATGAATAGAGTCTAAAACAAAAGGAATTTTTGCTATAGCTTGCCTAGGAAAAAAGTTCGTAATTCATACGGAAATTTGCGTATTTCTCGAATAACGAATTTTAAAAATAGGTCTTTTTCATCGGGTCAAGGAGTTGTTCAAATTGGACCAAACTCGGTATGGAGTATCTTATGTGTACCTAGAGCGTAAAACAAAAAGAATTTTTGCTATAGCTTGCCTAGGAAAAAAGTTAGTATTTCATACGGAAATTTCCGATTATTTCGAATAATTTTGAATAAGCTATATTTAAAAATAGGTCTTTTTCATCGGGTCAAGGAGTTGTTCAAATCGAACCAAACTCGGCATGGAGTATCCCCTGTGTAATTAGAGCATAAAACAAAAAGAATTTATGGTATAGCTTGCCTAGGAAAAAAGTTAGTGTTTCATACGGAAATTTGCGAATTTCGCAAATAACGAATTTTAAAAATAGGTCTATTTCGTCGGATCAAGGAGTTGTTCAAATCGAACCAAACTCGGTATGGAGTATCCCATGTGTACCTAGAGCGTAAAACAAAAAGAATTTTTGCTATAGCTTGCCTAGGAAAAAAGTTATTATTTCATACGGAAATTTCCGATTATTTCGAATAATTTTGAATAAGCTATATTTAAAAATAGGTCTATTTCGTCGGATCAAGGAGTTGTTCAAATCGAACCAAACTCGGTATGGAGTATCCCATGTGTACCTAGAGCGTAAAACAAAAAGAATTTTTGCTATAGCTTGCCTAGGAAAAAAGTTTGTATTTCATACGGAAATTTGCGTATTTCTCGAATAACGAATTTTAAAAATAGGTCTTTTTCATCGGGTCAAGGAGTTGTTCAAATCGGACCAAACTGGGTATGGATTATACCATGGGTACGTAGAGTGTAAAACAAAAAGAATTTTTTGTCTAGCTTACCTAGGAAAAAAGTTAGTCTGCCATACGCAAATTTGCAATTATTTCGAATAGTTCATTTTAATTAATTTTGAAAAATAGGTCTGTTTTATTAGGTCTTAATGTTGTCCAAATTGAACCAAACTTGGCATGGAGTATACCCTGTATGAATAGAGTCTAAAACAAAAGGAATTTTTGCTATAGCTTGCCTAGGAAAAAAGTTCGTAATTCATACGGAAATTTGCGTATTTCTCGAATAACGAATTTTAAAAATAGGTCTTTTTCATCGGGTCAAGGAGTTGTTCAAATTGGACCAAACTCGGTATGGAGTATCTTATGTGTACCTAGAGCGTAAAACAAAAAGAATTTTTGCTATAGCTTGCCTAGGAAAAAAGTTAGTATTTCATACGGAAATTTCCGATTATTTCGAATAATTTTGAATAAGCTATATTTAAAAATAGGTCTTTTTCATCGGGTCAAGGAGTTGTTCAAATCGAACCAAACTCGGCATGGAGTATCCCCTGTGTAATTAGAGCATAAAACAAAAAGAATTTATGGTATAGCTTGCCTAGGAAAAAAGTTAGTGTTTCATACGGAAATTTGCGAATTTCGCAAATAACGAATTTTAAAAATAGGTCTATTTCGTCGGATCAAGGAGTTGTTCAAATCGAACCAAACTCGGTATGGAGTATCCCATGTGTACCTAGAGCGTATAACAAAAAGAATTTTTGCTATAGCTTGCCTAGGAAAAAAGTTAGTATTTCATACGGAAATTTCCGATTATTTCGAATAATTTTGAATAAGCTATATTTAAAAATAGGTCTATTTCGTCGGATCAAGGAGTTGTTCAAATCGAACCAAACTCGGCATGGAGTATCCCCTGTGTAATTAGAGCATAAAACAAAAAGAATTTATGGTATAGCTTGCCTAGGAAAAAAGTTAGTGTTTCATACGGAAATTGGCGAATTTCGCAAATAACGAATTTTAAAAATAGGTCTATTTCGTCGGATCAAGGAGTTGTTCAAATCGAACCAAACTCGGTATGGAGTATCCCATGTGTACCTAGAGCGTAAAACAAAAAGAATCTTTGCTATAGCTTGCCTAGGAAAAAAGTTATTATTTCATACGGAAATTTCCGATTATTTCGAATAATTTTGAATAAGCTATATTTAAAAATAGGTCTATTTCGTCGGATCAAGGAGTTGTTCAAATCGAACCAAACTCGGCATGGAGTATCCCCTGTGTAATTAGAGCATAAAACAAAAAGAATTTATGGTATAGCTTGCCTAGGAAAAAAGTTAGTGTTTCATACGGAAATTGGCGAATTTCGCAAATAACGAATTTTAAAAATAGGTCTATTTCGTCGGATCAAGGAGTTGTTCAAATGGAACCAAACTTGGTATGGAGTATCCCCAGTGTATGTAGAGTCTAAAACAAAAAGAATTTTTGCTATAGCTTGCCTAGGAAAAAAGTTAGTTTTCCATACGGAATTTTGCTATTATTTCAAATAAATAATTTTAAAAATAGGTCTTGTTGATCGGGTCAAGGAGTTGTTCAAATCGGACCATACTCGGTATCGAGTGTCCCATGGGTAACTGGATTGTAGAACAATAAGAATTTTTGGTATAGCTTGCCCAGGAAAAAAGTTAGTATGTCATACGGAAATTTGCGAATTTCGCAAATAACGAATTTTAAAAATAGGTCTTTTTCATCGGGTCAGGGAGTTGTTCAAAGCAAACCAAATTGATATCCCAGACTACCAGTAGTATGTAGGTTGTAGTGCAAAAAGATTTTTTGCTATAGCTTGCCTGAGAAAAAAGTTAGTATTTCATCCGGAAATTTGCTAATAATTCAAATAAGTAATTTAAAAAATTGGTCTTTTTGATTAGGTCAAGGAGTTGTCCAAATCGAACTAAACTCGGTATGGAGTATTACCAGTGTATCTAGATTGTAAAACAAAAAGTATTTTTTTAAAATCTTGCCTAGGAAAAAAGTCTATTTCTGTCTTACTATTATTTCAAGGTAAGGGCGTCGGGCCCGCATGAGGTGCACCCCCCCCCTGCCCCGTTGAGACGCCGGTTAGTCGGTTCCCCCCCCCGCTGGGATTTTGTGCACCTCTTGTTGGGGACGTAGTTGGCGTGCGGTCGATTTTTCGGGCTCTCGTAGGTCTGTTCAGGGTCTGTCCGGTCTGGCCCTAGGTCTGGACAACGGTCTGGCCATGGCTCTGTTCGGTCTGGCCAATGGTCTCGAGAAAGTCTGTTCAGTCTGGCCAATGATGGTCAAAGGCTGTTTGGTCTGGCCAAGGGTGGCCAATGTCCGTTCGGTCTGGCCAATATCTTTGGGTATGTAATAGGAAATACCCAAAAACGGAAATGTGAAACAAAAACGGAATTTCGCAATTAACGAATTTTAAAAATAGGTCTTTTTCATCGGATCAAGGAGTTGTTCAAAGTGAACCAAATTAATATCTCAGACTACTAGTACTTTTTAGGTTGTAATTCAAAAAGAACGGTCCGCCAAACTTTCCTAGTAAAAAAGTTTGTATTTCATACGAAAATTTGCGATTAATTCAAATAATTAATTTTGAAATATAGTATTTTTGATCGGATCAAGGAGTTGTTCAAATCAAACCAAACTCGGTATCGAGTATCACCATTGTAATTAGAGTGTAAAACAACAACATTTTTTGGTATAGCTTGCCTAGCAAAAAAGTTAGGTTTTCATTCGGAAATTTGCGAATTTCGCAGGTAACGAATTTTAAAAATAGGTCTTTTTCATCGGGTCAAGGAGTTGTTAAAATCAAACCAAACTCGGTATCGAGTATCACCAATATAATTAGAGGGTAAAACAACAAGATTTTTTGCTATAGCTTGACTAGGAAAAAAGTTGGGTTTTCATACGGAAATTTCCGATTAATTCAAATAATTAATTTTGATTAATTTTTAAAAATAGGTCTGTTTCATCGGGTCAAGGAGCTGTCCAAATCAAACCAAACTCGGTATCGAGTATCACCAATGTAATTAGAGGGTAAAACAACAAGATTTTTTGCTATAGCTTGACTAGAAAAAAAGTTAGGTTTTCATTCGGAAATTTGCGAATTTCGCAAGTAACGAATTTTAAAAATAGGTCTTTTTCATCTGGTCGAGGAGTTGTTAAAATCGAACCAAACTCTGTATCGACTATCACCATAATCAAAGAGCTCGTTATACATGCTTTCATTTGACCTATTGAAACCTGAAAAAATATTCCCCAGAAGTTGTTAATTTGTGTACGATCATGGGAAACGTCCCAATTTTCGATCGGACTCGGTCGGTTTTTGCTAATAACTCTGTGTAGAGAATGAGTATCCCCTATGTAGTTAGAGTGTATAATGAAAGGAGTTTTTGCTATAACTTGGCTAGAAAAAAGTTAGTATCGCATACGTAATTTTGAGAATTTTGAGAATAACAAATTTTCAAGAAAGGTCTTTTTCATCGGGTCAAAAAGTTGTTGAAATTGAAGAGGAAGTTGTTGAATTGGAGATAGAGAGCGGATAAAGGAAGCCTGTGTTTAATTGAAGAGTTTGTCAATCCCAGCTGCGCGGGTCGTCGCACGAAGCGGAGCGACGAGGTCCGAAACCCGATTTTAGTCAGTTAAATCTGACACCACCAAATTGACAGCTAATGCTATTTTGTGTTACTTTGTTTTTTAAAATGTTACAATTACTGCTTCAATTTTACAAAAATGTTCTGCTCAGAAACTGTTCACGGGGTGTATAATGACTAGCTTCTCTGTTGCTGCTCATCCTTTTTCAGTTTGAATGGATTTGTTTCAAGGACAAAACATCGCGATCTTTGGCGATAGCCACGTTTGCCGTTTACAATTCGATATTCCAGTGAACGTGATTGGTAAGCCTGGTGAAAAGGCCTACAACTGGAGACAATATCAGGAGCAACTAGTTGGATACGATATCTTAGTTTTGATGATCGGCGGCAATGATATCTGCTCCAAAGATTCCAGCGTACCAATAGAATCTGAGTTGTCTGACCTGATGAAAGATTTACGAGATCTGTTTGATTTCTGTAGAAACGGAAACAATCTTGTATTGATAGCGGATCTGGTACCACGATTGTCCAATTGGTCTGGAATATACAAAGCAAACAGCAGGTTGCTTAAACGGTTCAAAAAGAAGAACATTAAGTTTGGCAAAAGTATTACAAGCGATGACTTGTGCGATGGCGTGCACCTTAAAGACTACAAATGGCTGAGTGAGTTGCTAGTGAGAAACATGGCCGCCCAGTTGAATCCTTCAAATAGTTCTTAGCCTTCCGAGAAATCGGATTGAATTTTGCAGCTTTCATAATTTGCAGTTGTTTATGATCTGCAGCTTTCATATTTTGAAGCTTTCAGTTTTATCTTTATACAATTTTGATTTGCCTTTGGTTCATTGGCGATTAAATTTTAGTATTTGTTTTATCTAGTGATTTTCATTCGAATGTTGTTTCTCAGGTCTTCGAAAGATCTGATTGAATTTTGCTACTTTCTTAATTTGAGTGAATTTAACTAATCCTTCGAAATTTTGTTCTTGAAATAAGCAGCGTGAAAACTTAACCTGTTCACAGTAAGTTATAGGAACATTGGGAGCTTTTGAATATGACGCAGTACGTGTTGGTAGAGATTATTCAAGTGAGGTTTTAATCAAAGCCGACTGTGTGGCTTTGATCTAAGTGATTCTTTAGCCAATTGGGTGGCTGGAGGTTGAAGCTTAGTTAATTGATGCAGCCGATTGTGTGGCTGCCTAATTTACGATCAGATCCAAGAGCCGATTGTGTGGCTCTGAGATTGTTGATTTCTTGTGTTTCTAAGCAAAGCCTGATCAGAATTTTGTTCTCTAGCCGATTGGGTGGCTGGAGAACAATTGAACTGAGATGGCTCTAAATAAAATATTGTCTATCAAGTCCTACTTGTTGGCTGTCAATTTCGATTCATTGCATTCCGATTTTAGTCTGACAGTAATCAGAAATTGTTTGACTGCAGTTGAGTTTTGATCATCGATTCACATTGGTAGAGATTTTTCAAGTGAGGTTTTAATCAAAGCCGACTGTGTGGCTTTGATCTAAGCAATTCTCTAGCCGATTGAGTGGCTGGAAGATGAAGCTTAAAGTTAGTTGGGGCAGCCGATTGTGTGGCTGTCTAATCTACGATCAGATCCATGAGCCGATTGTGTGGCTCTGAGATTGTTGATTCCTTGTGTTCCTAAGCAAAGCCTTATCAGAATTTTGTTCTCTAGCCGATTGGGTGGCTGGAGAACAATTGAACTGAGATGGCTCTAAATAAAATTTTGTCTATCAAGTCCTACTTGTTGGCTGTCAATTTCGATTCATTGCATTCCGATTTTAGTCTGAGAGTAATCAGAAATTGTTTGACTGCAGTTGAGTTTTGATCATCGATTCACATTGGTAGAGATTATTCAAGTGAGGTTTTAATCAAAGCCGACTGTGTGGCTTTGATCTAAGTGATTCTTTAGCCGATTGGGTGGCTGGAGGATGAAGCTTAGTTTATTGATGCAGCCGATTGTGTGGCTGCCTAATTTACGATCAGATCCAAGAGCCGATTGTGTGGCTCTGAGATTGTTGATTCCTTGTGTTCCTAAGCAAAGCCTAATCAGAATTTTGTTCTCTAGCCGATTGGATGGCTGGAGAACAATTGATCTGAGATGGCTCAAAATAAAATATTGTCTATCAAGTCCTACTAGTTGGCTGTCAATTTCGATTCATTGCATTCCGATTGTAGTCTGACAGTAATCAAAATTTGTTTGACTGCAGTTGAGTTTTGATCATCGATTCACATTGGTAGAGATTATTCAAGTGAGGTTTTAATCAAAGCCGACTGTGTGGCTTTGATCTAAGTGATTCTCTAGCCGGTTGGGTGGCTGGAGGATGAAGCTTAGTTAATTGATGCAGCCGATTGTATGGCTGCCTAATTTACGATCAGATCCAAGAGCCGATTGTGTGGCTCTGAGATTGTTGATTCCTTGTTTTCCTAAGCAAAGCCTAATCAGAATTTTGTTCTCTAGCCGATTGGGTGGCTGGAGAACAATTGAACTGAGATGGCTCTAAATAAAAAATTGTCTATCAAGTCCTACTAGTTGGCTGTCAATTTCGATTCATTGCATTCCGATTGTAGTCTGACAGTAATCAGAATTTGTTTGACTGCAGTTGAGTTTTAATCATCGATTCACATTGGTAGAGATTATTCAAGTGAGGTTTTAATCAAAGCCGACTGTGTGGCTTTGATCTAAGTGATTCTCTAGCCGATTGGGTGGCTGGAGGATGAAGCTTAGTTAATTGATGCAGCCGATTGTATGGCTGCCTAATTTACGATCAGATCCAAGAGCCGATTGTGTGGCTCTGAGATTGTTGATTCCTTGTTTTCCTAAGCAAAGCCTAATCAGAATTTTGTTCTCTAGCCGATTGGGTGGCTGGAGAACAATTGAACTGAGATGGCTCTAAATAAAAAATTGTCTATCAAGTCCTACTTGTTGGCTGTCAATTTCGATTCATTGCATTCCGATTTTAGTCTGACAGTAATCAGAAATTGTTTGACTGCAGTTGAGTTTTGATCATCGATTCACACTGGTAGAGATAATTCAAGTGAGGTTTTAATCAAAGCCGACTGTGTGGCATTGATCTAAGTGATTCTCTAGCCGATTGGGTGGCTGGAGGATGAAGCTTAGTTAATTGATGCAGCCGATTGTATGGCTGTCTAATTTACGATCAGATCCAAGAGCTGATTGTGTGGCTCTGAGATTGTTGGTCCCTTGTGTTCCTAAGCAAAGCCTAATCAGAATTTTGTTCTCTAGCCGATTGGGTGGCTGGAGAACAATTGAACTGAGATGGCTCTAAATTAAATATTGTCTATCAAATCCTACTTGTTGGCTGTCAATTTTGATTCATTGCATTCCGTTCATAGTCTGACAGTAATCAGAAATTGTTTGACTGCAGTTCAGTTTTGATCATCAATTCACATTGGTAGAGGTTATTCAAGTGAGGTTTTAATCAAAGCCGTCTGTGTGGCTTCGATCTAAGTGATTCTCTAGCCGATTGGGTGGCTGGAGGATGAAGCTTATTTAATTCATGCAGCCGATTGTGTGGCTGCCTAATTTACGATCAGATCCAAGAGCCGATTGTGTGGCTCTGAGATTGTTGATCCCTTGTGTTCCTAAGCAAAGCCTAATCAGAATTTTGTTCTCTAGCCGATTGGGTGGCTGGAGAACAATTGAACTGAGATGGCTCTAAATTAAATATTGTCTATCAAGTCCTACTTGTTGGCTGTCAATTTCGATTCATTGCATTCCGTTTATAGTCTGACAGTAATCAGAAACTGTTTGACTGCAGTTCAGTTTTGATCATCAATTCACATTGGTAGAGGTTATTCAAGTGAGGTTTTAATCAAAGCCGACTGTGTGGCTTCGATCTAAGTGATTCTCTAGCCGATTGGTTGGCTGGAGGATGAAGCTTATTTAATTGATGCAGCCGATTGTGTGGCTGCCTAATTTACGATCAGATCCAAGAGCCGATTGTGTGGCTCTGAGATTGTTGATTCCTTGTGTTTCTAAGCAAAGCCTGATCAGAATTTTGTTCTCTAGCCGATTGGGTGGCTGGAGAACAATTGGACTGAGATGGCTCTAATTAAAATATTGTCTATCAAGTCCTGCTACTTGTTGGCTGTCAATTTCGATTCATTGCATTCTAAATTTTCTTCATCAGTAAATGACAATTGTTTTACACCGTTCTCAAATATTTATCATATGCTTCTCAGATAATGACCGGGATAAATGATTTCAGTTTACGATGACTAAGTCTGTAAAAAATCTAATAGAGAATATTGGAAAAGTTTGTCAGGAGCTGAAAAAGTCGAAAAGGAAATCAGAGTTGGAGTGCAGAAGACTTCAATTGTGCCTAAGTCGAGCAAAATTTAGGCAGGAAGTATCCAATAGCGTTATCCCGGTTGCTGAAAACGCTCAGCAATCAATCGAAACGCCCGATAATGCAAATCGATCTGAAACTGTAGATGACTCATTAAAGCTGAAGGGGGGAAGCACACCGGGGGCGTTTGCTTTAAACGTAGCAGCTGAATTATTTACACCGGACGAATTGAGGAGCGGAATAATAAGTCCGAAGAGGTCATCGAGCCGAGAGATTTTACCAGCGGACAAAGTTGAGCGTGTGAAGAAATTAGTTGATTGGAAGTTTTCTGGAAGATGGGAAGAGGGAAGGAGAGCCATTAACCAGAAAGGACGTGACCTGAAAAACAAACTCGAAAATGCATGGAGCGATCTGCTATGTGAAATAACATATATCTGACAAACTTCTTTCTCTTTGTTCAGGTTCTGCATGTATAACTGAGTTCCTACTTGTCAGAGTTAATCTCATTTTGTGGAAAATCATAGTTCTTTTCATGATGCATGGTTTTTAAAAAGAAGTTGACCATCTGTCCGTTTTTTAGTTTTCCTTTAATTGATTTCTGTTCTTTTTAAATTAAACTTAAAGGTTGACGCACTACCTGTTTTCAGTTGCAAAATGTTTACCAGTGTTGTCACTAAACTGCCTGAGTCGCAATCAACAAAATCGAAACGGTTAAATGAACAAAGACTACTATCTAGAAATCAAAATGCCAATTTTCATTTCTATTTCCCTGAGCATGCTGAGTTTCATGTTATCAAACTGAATGACCCCTGTTGGCCTGAAATGGAGTTGGACGAGAAACTCAAATTCGTGGACCCCGATAACTTCGGAAAACTTATTCCCCTCACTTTCAAAGGGAAGGATGCTACTGCTAGATATATTGCAGTTACTGGAGATCCCGACAAGTCTGTAAACGTGCAAAGCCAGATGGAACATAGAATTAATCAAGCTCCGCCGGACAAAAGGAGTGAGATAAGTTTTTCCGAGGTCTATAGCCAAGCGAATCAAGAAAGGAACACAAAAACTATTCCCCTCTCGACTTATTTTAAAGCAAATGTTGGACAGAAAGGACCTACAAAAGATTTTGCACATGGTTTGAAAAAGTGTCCGCGCAAGAAGGCTAGGATCGACGATGGGAGAGCTGGTAAAGAGAACGAGTTCTATGATCCCGAAATTGAAGTAGTACATTCCCAAGTTGTCCCATCTTCAACATCTGAACCACTGGTAAAGGGCCCTACCACCTCATCGCAACCAATTGTAGCTTGTGCTACTTCAAGCCAAATAGCGCCGTCTACCACTGAGCAAGTTGATGTTCATGATGAAAGTAACTCTGATGAGTCCGTCCTTTTATCTGGGGACGACGAAGATGTTCATGAGCTGTCCCCTGGAAACACTGAGCTTGTTTCGTTGCTAACGAATATACACAGTGTGCTAAAGGACTGCGTGGAAGTAATGAATATACAACGCAGGGAGTCACGAGCTATTCGAAAGTACCTTGAGCAGCCGCAGATGGCATCTAATGCTCACGTTGTTGATTCGACCCCGGTTAGTTGCGAGAAAGTTGTATTGAACGGAAAAGTGCTCAATGATCTGCCCGGGAGAACGCCAGGAAAATATGGACTTAATTTGTTCAAGGAGTTCTTCCAGCTAAGTGAGAGAGTGAAAGGTATTGCGCAACCTGTGGCGAGCAATAAAACGGAGCTGGACCCTATTAGAATGGAGAAAATTCAAAAATTGGTGGAAGCTCGTTTTCATGGGCAATGGATGGAGGCGAGAAAGTCTATTAACGAATGTGTTCGGGATTCCAAGAAGAAGTTGAATAGAATGCAAAGTGGTGAAGCTGATAGCAACAATGGAGCGATATCGTCAGCTGCTGTCACCGATAGCTCAACCTGAACTTTGTGCTGTCATTGCTTACAATTCGCTTACATTCGTTTGTTGAGTACATTGCTTGCATGTTTGTTGAGTACATATTGCTTACATTCGTTTGTTGAGTAATATCTTAGTTGATGTTTTGATAGTGATGTGTTTGACACTATGCTTACAATCTTATCTTTAATTGTCAAGTAAGAAACTGCTCTTTTTTGGAAGCGATAAATGAGTGAAACTGCTATTGGTTTTCTTGTTTTTTAGTCAAACATTTTTTAGTCAACCCTTTTTTAGTCAAACCTTTTTTAGTCAAACCTGCGACGTCACGCTAATTTCAAATCAGTTTTCGTTCATAGAATCCTTCACTTTTTGATAATGTTGTATAGTACCCGACCTGACCTTTCATGCTAACAACTGATAAACAAGGATAAGCTAACGTGGCGTTAGGTGTCTGTTCATTGCTCTTAGAGGTCTTTTGTGAAATATGGTTGGGTGTTCTTCCACCAACCCCTCTTCATTTCACCCGTCACCCCGCACACACCCTAAAACACCTTGAACCGCCCACTTTTCCGCTACCCCCTCCCCCTCGCTCCTCTGAACACAAACATCAGAGTCTACTTTTTAACTCATCCCTCTCTATTACAAATTGATCTAGTTTTAAACTGTATATATTAGTTTGAAGCTGCACGGGTTAACTTCATGATAACCGATTATCTTCAGGGTCAACATGAAATTTTTATCGTGGAGAGAGTTAGCACGAATTGATGCAGAACTGACAGCTTCACTGGTTGATACGCCTACAGCTGTATCTCACAAAATTCAGGTGTCAGGCTCGGAAATGGACAGTGAAATTGCCTCAACACTCCGACAAGAGATGAAGAGTTCATACGAGGAAACATTAAAATTTTTCGATAGACGCCCTCTCCCAGTAAATTTTTCTAAGGATGCAAATCATGTCAGCTTTGGTGTCTTTTCCAAGTTCAGTTTCTCAAAAAATGACATTCTACCGGGCTTAACGGGTTTTCTAGCATCAGTCAAGCCAGGTGAAATTGTCACCGGATACAACGATGTATCGGTTTTCGATCACCATACTGGCCCCAAGATAATGTTGGGAGCTGTGGCTTTTATAAACTCTTCATGCAGAGAAAATTGTGCGTACTTGAGCAATTCTAAACGTACCCGGGTACAAATTCGTGTAACAAGTAGTTCTGGTCTAAAAAGGGGAGACGAAGTAACCGTTCTGTATGGGGGTGAATTCTTCGGACCGAATCGCTTGAACTGTGAATGTCCTCACAAAGAAATGCACAGTGATGGCCAACATTTGCTTGCCTGGACTCGATCGGGTAGAGTGAGAGTCGTACCTGAATTGCAACCCCGTGTTCCAATTTCTACGAGTGATGTTGCAGTTCCGAAAGAAAGAGTCCGTAGACGCGATATTGGACCTACTTACCAGTCACGCATCAAGATGAAGGCACGATACAGAGTCAATTATGCAGAAAGCTCCTCGTCGAGCCGTATTTCTTCCTCCGACGAAGCACCACCAGAGGATGTGTGTCTGCCTTTACACTTTTCCCAAGACAAAGTATTTGAGATTTATCAAGCTGATCCGATCGAGATGGCACCGTTGC
The DNA here is from genome assembly GCF_964194025.1 of Convolutriloba macropyga. Lineage (NCBI taxonomy): Eukaryota > Metazoa > Xenacoelomorpha > Acoela > Convolutidae > Convolutriloba > Convolutriloba macropyga. Next base: position 19,108,674 of record NC_134476.1, on the reverse strand, counting down.
AGCTTGAGGCGAATCCCCTATTTTGTTCCTCCCCAAATAACTGCCTTTCAGATTTCGAAGAAACCGTGCCCCGCATTGACTCAGAATCAAGTATTCTTCCTCCCTCCGATAGCGAAAATGACGATAGAATATGCCGTGGGTCCCCATGCTCGGTCGAAAATTTTTCAATTCAACTATTGGATATTGCTGATGTCCATGCTTTCTCGGAAAGAGCTCTCAAGTCAGTTCTCGATCTTTTCAAGACCACTTTGCCGCCAGATAATAATCTTCCCACTTCTTATGCAATGAAATTAATGGAACAGCGCTGCTCCAGTGTGGTCAATTCGGAAGTGTCGGTTAGTGGAACTTTGATCAATCTTTGTGTAAAATCACAACTCAATCACTTGCTATTGATGAATAAAGACTTGATTGACCATCCCTATTGGCAAATGCAAGACGATGTCGCCTTGCCTCGATTAAAAGATCAGATAGTTCTCTATTTCGTGTTAAGTGTTGATGGCGTATCCCCCTTCAACTCTGCAAAGTTCTCTTTATATCCCGTTTGGCTTATGCTTCTTAATCTACCAGCTCGACGAAGGGTATGCTATCGAAATCTTCTGCTGGTAACATTATTTGGTGGACGGACAAAACCAGATTGTGGCGATCTTATGCACAATTTGATATCATTTTTTGAAAATTTCGACGGAAAAATGTCCATGGATGGCATCGATTTTTGTGTACAGCTGAAGCTGAAGTACGTTGTTGTCGATGCTGTTATGCGAGCTCCCTTGGTCAACCAAACGCAATTTAATGGTCGCTATGGCTGCACTCATTGTGTAATTGTTGGCGAACAGGCCAAAACAAAAGCAGTTTGGATTTACCCTTTCCAAAAACAAGGATGGCCTGTAAGAACTCTCGAAGGGCGGAAACATACTCTAGATCTGAAGCCGAGCCCGCTTCATCCAATTTTGGGTCTAAAAGGTTTGTATTTCCTGTGTTCAAATGCTGCGATAGCTTGGAATTTTTGGTCATGTGAATTTTTGGTCAAGCTGCGGTAGCTATGCATTTTTTGTCATAGATGTATTTCCCTATTCTCAAAAAAGTATCTTGCTCGCTTTTTTTAAAGTGTTAAGGCCAATTGACGAGATATCAAACTCTAATTGAGAACTTTCTGAGTGCAGCTAATAGGAACAAAACCAGTTATACATTACAAGTGAAATCTGATCAATTAAGGTTCTTTTTGCAGTTTTTGTCTTCATTTTTGCACATTCAATTTCTGCATGTCTATGGCAGCAATTCTTGGCAATTTGTTAGCTAGTTATAGTGGCGTTATGTTTTCTTTTTTTCGGCATCTAGGTCCGTCTCCAATTGAAAAGTTGGTGGAACTACCGAACGACATGCTGATCGACTATATGCATCAAGTGCTATTAGGGGTTGTTAAATCGACAGTACATAACATTATACAATCATCTAAGCTTTCACCCGAAGCAAGAACTCGTGTTTCTGATATGCTGGTAACTTGTAAGCTACCAAGTCAGGATTACAAAAGACAATTACGAGCGTTGGACACTCTAAAATCGTGGAAGGCCACCGAATTAAAGCTTTTTCTTTTGTATGGTTTTATGTGTTTTCTTAACACCCTGTCAGTTGAAATGTTTGCGCACTTCTGTCTTCTGAGTTCATCTATGAGAATGCTCATGAATCCGAAGTCTGATGAAGAGATATGCTTATCCGATGAACTCGTTATGGTCTTCCGTGAGTTGGCACCTTTCTTCTACGGTGAGACCTCACAGACGTTCAACATGCACACTTTGGTGCACCTTGCGGACCAAGTTAAATCTGCTGGACCTCTGTCGTCTCTTTCAACTATGGCGTTTGAGTCTGCTCACTATCAGCTGAAACGAGCTGTGGGACCTAACACGACAGCAAATTTAGCAACGTCTTTAGCTGTGAAAAGACATCAAAGGAGATTCTTCCGAAAACAATCTAAAAAACGGGAACAAACGGTTACTATTGGAAGTTTAAAACTTAGGCACCCTACAAACTGTTTCGTTGAGATCGGCGGCGTTGGAGAAGTTTTTTCAACTTGTCAATCTTTTCAGTACAATTCGCAAAGTTTTTATTGTCACAACAATTCTAAATGCCAGTGGCTGTCTAATGGGTCATGTACTGATATCGTTCAGTTCTCAGATGATAATCAACTACGAATTGGTCAGCTTTGCGCTATATTTGCTGACGTTCCTTCAAGATGTGCGTCTGTTGAAGTAAAAATCTTTGAAAAAACATTATCGCTGGAAGAAAACTCATCGAGAAGTTAGCTCATAAACAAACTGTGAATGCTGAGGTTGCGCAGATGCACCCAATATTGTCAGATACGCTAGAGCGAATGGTTGATAAGTCGGCGCACTTTTTCGTGGAGGAAATTAGCGATGAAACTACTGTTGTAGATTTAAGAAACTTAGTAGCACCGTGTATCTTCCGTAAGGTAGATGATTTTTATGTTGTAAGTGTGATTTCTACTACTTTCGAAAGAGATTAATTTAATGATTTTTGTTTGGTCCAAAGCAACCTTTATTCATGTATTCATAATTTAGACACTGAAAGTTTTGCTGGTGGTTCTTAATTTCAGAACTTTTCTAGATAGACTATGCCTCGAAGTTATCAAAAGAAGAAAGTTGAAACTTATAGCAAGAAAGATCTTGAGGAGGCAATCAAGCTGATCAGAGAAGAAGGCCATACGGTGGCAACTATCACGGAAAGATTTGGGATACCTGATCAGACAGTGAGGGACACACTGATTCGAACGAACAAGAGACCAAATCAAGTTTTCGGTGATGAGCTAGAGGCGAAACTGAAGCGACTGCTTGAGAAGCTTGTAGAGGCAGGCCATCTCCGATCCTGGGGAGAAGTCCTCTCAAAAGTTGTAGAATTTGGACGAGTTGTAGAACCCACTGTTGAAATGCCGTCAAAATGGAAAGTTTTCAGCAAGGCTTCATGGGACTGGCTTTATCTGTTTCGAAAGAGGCAAAAATTCAATCCACAGTTCTGCAAAAAAAGTGTCGTAGACGATATTGCAATGTGTCCAGCTATGTTGTGCGGTTGTGGTACCCTGCTTACTGATGAAGAGCTCCTTCTATGCAGCAACTGCTTCATCTGGACCTGTAGCACTTGTTTTGAGGGTGTCCATTGCATATGCTGCTCCGCAAAAGCAGAATAGTTTGATGTTGTTGACTCTTTCTCAGAACCTATTTTACTGCCTTCGTACTTGGCTTAATCTCATGTTTTATTCTTACGAATACAGTTTTGTATTGATAGAAATGACTGTTACAAGTTGAGTTAAAAAACAACTGGTTCTTGAATTGAACTTTCTTTAAAGCTTTTTTTGCTAAGTGTTTGATGCAGATGTGTGAATATGTTGTGCCCAGGCATTGCGTGTTTAGATGACAAACTATGTAGTATTAACCAGGCATGTACAGAATTTTTTTGGTACTTTTATTAGAAAAAGAATTAGGTTATCTGTCAAAACGAAAGTTCCTAACAGATTACTCTTGGTTCTGGGAGTAATATCTCACAGAACCAAGAGCCCTTTTGTTTTGTTTTTGTCTTTTCTGTTTTTTACTCCTCAGGTGCGTCATTTTAGCTGTTTTCACGTTTCAAAGTTTCCTCTGGGAGGGATTTTTCTTTGTTTTTGGGGGAATTTCGGGATAATTTTCTTTTTTATAAAATTCTTTTGCTAAGTGCTTGATGCAGAAGTGTGAATGTGTTGTACCTGAGAAATGCATGTTTCAGTGACATACTATGCAGGAATAGCCAGCCGTTTTCAGAAGGTTTTTTTTTGCAGTTTTACTTGAAAAAAAAGTTTGAATATCTGTTAGAAACGAAAGTTTCTAACGGATTACTCTTGGTTCTGGGAGTAATATCTCCCAGAGCCAAGAGGCCTTTATTTTTTTGACATTTGGTTTTTACTCCTCACGTGCGTCATTTTAAGCAAGTTTTCGGGTTTCGAAGTTTCCCGGGGGAGGATTTTTTGTTTGATTTTGGGGGAATTTCGGGATAATTTTCTTTTTTTTAAATTCTTTTGCTAAGTGTTTGATGCAGAAGTGTGAATGTGTTGTACCTGAGCAATGCATGTTTCAGTGACATACTATGTGATAATAACCAGGCATGTGGGCAAGTGTAGAAGTTTTTTTTAACACTTTTATTTCAAAAAAAAATTTTAATATCTGTTAGAAACGAAAGTTTCTAACAGATTACTCTTGGTTCTGAGAGTAATATCTCCCAGAGCCAAGAGCCCTTTTATTTTTTTGACATTTCTGTTTTTTACTCCTCACGTGCGTCATTTTAAGCATGTTTTCGGGTTTCGAAGTTTGCAGGAGAGGATTTTTTGTTTGTTTTTGGGGGAATTTCGGGATAATTTGCTTTTTTAAAGCTTTCTTGGCTAAGTGTTTGATGCAGAAGTGTGAATGTGTTGTACCTGAACAATGCATGTTTACATGACATACTATGTGGTAATAACCAGACATGTGGGCAAGTGTAGAGATTTTTTAACACTTTTATTTCACAAAAAAAATTTAATATCTGTTAGAAACGAAAGTTTCTAACAGATTACTCTTGGTTCTGGGAGTAATATCTCCCGGAACCAAGAGTCCTTTTTTGAACTTTGTTTTTTACTCCTCACGTGCGTCATTTTAAGCATGTTTTCAGGTTTCGAAGTTTCCAGGGGAGGTTTTTTTGTTTGTTTTTGGGGGAATTTCGGGATAATTTTCTTTTTTTAAATTCTTTTGCTAAGTGTTTGATGCAGAAGTGTGAATATGTTGTACCTGAGCAATGCATGTTTCATTGACATACTATTCAGGAATAACCAGCCGTGTTCAGAAGGTTTTTTTTGCAGTCTTACTTGAAAAAAAATTGAATATCTGTTAGAAACGAAAGTTTCTAACAGATTACTCTTGGTTCTGGGAGTAATATCTCCCAGAGCCAAGAGCCCTTTTATTTTATTTGACATTTCTGTTTTCTTACTCCTCACGTGGGTCATTTTAAGCATGTTTTCAGGTTTCAAAGTTTCCAGGGGAGGTTTTTTTGTTTGTTTTTGGGGGAATTTCGGGATAATTTTCTTTTTTTTTAATTCTTTTTTATAAGTGTTTGAGGCAGAAGTGTGAATACGTTGTGCCTGAGCAATGCATGTTTCAGTGACATACTATGCAGGAATAGCCAGCCGTGTTCAAAAGTTTTTTTGCAGTTTTACTTGAAAAAAAAATTGAATATCTGTTAGAAACGAAAGTTTCTAACAGATTACTCTTGGTTCTGGGAGTAATATCTCCCAGAGCCAAGAGCCCTTTTATTTTTTTTTGACATTTTTGTTTTTTACTCCTCACGTGCGTCATTTTAGGCATGTTTTCAGGTTTCAAAGTTTCCAGGGGAGGTTTTTTTGTTTGTTTTTGGGGGAATTTCGGGATAATTTTCTTTTTTTTTAATCCTTTTTTATAAGTGTTTGAGGCAGAAGTGTGAATACGTTGTGCCTGAGCAATGCATGTTTACATGTCATACTATGTGGTAATAACCAGACATGTGGGCAAGTGTAGAAGTTTTTTTTAACACTTTTATTTCAAAAAAAAATTTTAATATCTGTTAGAAACGAAAGTTTCTAACAGATTACTCTTGGTTCTGGGAGCAATATCTCCCAGAGACAAGAGCCCTTTTATTTTTTTTTGACATTTCTGTTTTCTACTCCTCACGTGCGTCATTTTAAGCATGTTTTGGGGTTTCGAAGTTTCCAGGGGAGGATTTTTCGTTTGTTTTTGGGGGAATTTCGGGATAATTTTCTTTTTTTTTTAATTCTTTTTTATAAGTGTTTGAGGCAGAAGTGTGAATACGTTGTGCCTGAGCAATGCATGTTTACATGTCATACTATGTGGTAATAACCAGACATGTGGGCAAGTGTAGAAGTTTTTTTTAACACTTTTATTTCAAAAAAAAATTTTAATATCTGTTAGAAACGAAAGTTTCTAACAGATTACTCTTGGTTCTGGGAGTAATATCTCCCAGAGCCAAGAGCCCTTTTATTTTTTTTGACATTTTTGTTTTTTACTCTTCACGTGCGTCAATTTAAGCATGTTTTCAGGTTTCGAAGTTTCCAGGGGAGGTTTTTTTGTTTGTTTTTGGGGGAATTTCGGGATAATTTTCTTTTTTTTAATTCTTTTTTATAGATGTTTGATGCAGAAGTGTAAATGTGTTGTACCTGAGCAATGCATGTTTCAGTGACATACTATGCAGGAATAGCCAGCCGTGTTCAAAAGGTTTTTTTGCAGTTTTACTTGAAAAAAAATTTGAATGTCTGTTAGAAACGAAAGTTTCTAACAGACTACTCTTGGTTCTGGGAGTAATATCTCCCAGAGCCAAGAGCCCTTTTATTTTTTTGACATTTCTGTTTTTTAACTCCTCACGTGCGTCAATTTAAGCATGTTTACAGGTTTCGAAGTTTCCAGGGGAGGTTTTTTGTTTGTTTTTGGGGAAATTTCGGGATAATTTGCTTTTTTTTAATTCTTTTTTATAAGTGTTTGATGCAGAAGTGTAAATGTGTTGTACCTGAGCAATGCATGTTTCAGTGACATACTATGCAGGAATAGCCAGCCGTGTTCAAAAGGTTTTTTTGCAGTTTTACTTGAAAAAAAAATTAAATATCTGTTAGAAACGAAAGTTTCTAACAGATTACTCTTGGTTCTGGGAGTAATATCTCCCAGAGCCAAGAGCCCTTTTATTTTTTTTTGACATTTTTGTTTTTTACTCCTCACGTGCGTCAATTTAAGCATGTTTTCAGGTTTCAAAGTTTCCAGGGGAGGTTTTTTTGTTTGTTTTTAGGGGAATTTCGGGATAATTTTCTTTTTTTTTAATTCTTTTTTATAAGTGTTTGAGGCAGAAGTGTGAATACGTTGTGCCTGAGCAATGCATGTTTCAGTGACATACTATGCAGGAATAGCCAGCCGTGTTCAAAAGGTTTTTTTGCAGTTTTACTTGAAAAAAAATTGAATATCTGTTAGAAACGAAAGGTTCTAACAGATTACTCTTGGTTCTGGGAGTAATATCTCCCAGAGCCAAGAGCCCTTTTATTTTTTTTTTTGACATTTTTGTTTTATACTCCTCACGTGCGTCAATTTAAGCATGTTTTCAGGTTTCAAAGTTTCCAGGGGAGGTTTTTTTGTTTGTTTTTGGGGGAATTTCGGGATAATTTTCTTTTTTTTTAATTCTATTTTATAAGTGTTTGAGGCAGAAGTGTGAATACGTTGTGCCTGAGCAATGCATGTTTACATGTCATACTATGTGGTAATAACCAGACATGTGGGCAAGTGTAGAAGTTTTTTTTAACACTTTTATTTCAAAAAAATTTTTAATATCTGTTAGAAACGAAAGTTTCTAACAGATTACTCTTGGTTCTGGGAGTAATATCTCCCAGAGCCAAGAGCCCTTTTATTTTTTTTTTGACATTTTTGTTTTTTACTCCTCACGTGCGTCAATTTAAGCATGTTTTCAGGTTTCAAAGTTTCCAGGGGAGGTTTTTTTGTTTGTTTTTGGGGGAATTTCGGGATAATTTTTTTTTAATTCTTTTTTATAAGTGTTTGAGGCAGAAGTGTGAATACGTTGTACCTGAGCAATGCATGTTTCAGTGACATACTATGCAGGAATAGCCAGCCGTGTTCAAAAGGTTTTTTTGGCAGTTTTACTTGAAAAAAAAATTAATTATCTGTTAGAAACGAAAGTTTCTAACAGATTACTCTTGGTTCTGGGAGTAATATCTCCCAGAGCCAAGAGCCCTTTTATTTTTTTTTGACATTTTTGTTTTTTACTCCTCACGTGCGTCAATTTAAGCATGTTTTCAGGTTTCAAAGTTTCCAGGGGAGGTTTTTTTGTTTGTTTTTGGGGGAATTTCGGGATAATTTTCTTTTTTTTTTAATTCTTTTTTATAAGTGTTTGAGGCAGAAGTGTGAATACGTTGTGCCTGAGCAATGCATGTTTCAGTGACATACTATGCAGGAATAGCCAGCCGTGTTCAAAAGGTTTTTTGCAGTTTTACTTGAAAAAAATTGAATATCTGTTAGAAACGAAAGTTTCTAACAGATTACTCTTGGTTCTGGGAGTAATATCTCCCAGAGCCAAGAGCCCTTTTATTTTTTTTGACATTTTTGTTTTATACTCCTCACGTGCGTCAATTTAAGCATGTTTTCAGGTTTCAAAGTTTCCAGGGGAGGTTTTTTTGTTTGTTTTTGGGGGAATTTCGGGATAATTTTCTTTTTTTTTAATTCTTTTTTATAAGTGTTTGAGGCAGAAGTGTGAATACGTTGTGCCTGAGCAATGCATGTTTCAGTGACATACTATGCAGGAATAGCCAGCCGTGTTCAAAAGGTTTTTTTGCAGTTTTACTTGAAAAAAATTGAATATCTGTTAGAAACGAAAGTTTCTAACAGATTACTCTTGGTTCTGGGAGTAATATCTCCCAGAGCCAAGAGCCCTTTTATTTTTTTTTGACATTTTTGTTTTATACTCCTCACGTGCGTCAATTTAAGCATGTTTTCAGGTTTCAAAGTTTCCAGGGGAGGTTTTTTTGTTTGTTTTTGGGGGAATTTCGGGATAATTTTCTTTTTTTTTTAATTCTTTGTTATAAGTGTTTGAGGCAGAAGTGTGAATACGTTGTACCTGAGCAATGCATGTTTCAGTGACATACTATGCAGGAATAGCCAGCCGTGTTCAAAAGGTTTTTTTGGCAGTTTTACTTGAAAAAAAAATTAATTATCTGTTAGAAACGAAAGTTTCTAACAGATTACTCTTGGTTCTGGGAGTAATATCTCCCAGAGCCAAGAGCCCTTTTATTTTTTTTTGACATTTTTGTTTTTTACTCCTCACGTGCGTCAATTTAAGCATGTTTTCAGGTTTCAAAGTTTCCAGGGGAGGTTTTTTTGTTTGTTTTTGGGGGAATTTCGGGATAATTTTCTTTTTTTTTAATTCTTTTTTATAAGTGTTTGAGGCAGAAGTGTGAATACGTTGTGCCTGAGCAATGCATGTTTCAGTGACATACTATGCAAGAATAGCCAGCCGTGTTCAAAAGGTTTTTTTGCAGTTTTACTTGAAAAAAATTGAATATCTGTTAGAAACGAAAGTTTCTAACAGATTACTCTTGGTTCTGGGAGTAATATCTCCCAGAGCCAAGAGCCCTTTTATTTTTTTTGACATTTTTGTTTTATACTCCTCACGTGCGTCAATTTAAGCATGTTTTCAGGTTTCAAAGTTTCCAGGGGAGGTTTTTTTGTTTGTTTTTGGGGGAATTTCGGGATAATTTTCTTTTTTTTTAATTCTATTTTATAAGTGTTTGAGGCAGAAGTGTGAATACGTTGTGCCTGAGCAATGCATGTTTACATGTCATACTATGTGGTAATAACCAGACATGTGGGCAAGTGTAGAAGTTTTTTTTAACACTTTTATTTCAAAAAAATTTTTAATATCTGTTAGAAACGAAAGTTTCTAACAGATTACTCTTGGTTCTGGGAGTAATATCTCCCAGAGCCAAGAGCCCTTTTATTTTTTTTGACATTTTTGTTTTTTACTCCTCACGTGCGTCAATTTAAGCATGTTTTCAGGTTTCAAAGTTTCCAGGGGAGGTTTTTTTGTTTGTTTTTGGGGGAATTTCGGGATAATTTTCTTTTTTTTTAATTCTTTTTTATAAGTGTTTGAGGCAGAAGTGTGAATACGTTGTACCTGAGCAATGCATGTTTCAGTGACATACTATGCAGGAATAGCCAGCCGTGTTCAAAAGGTTTTTTTGCAGTTTTACTTGAAAAAAAAATTAAATATCTGTTAGAAACGAAAGTTTCTAACAGATTACTCTTGGTTCTGGGAGTAATATCTCCCAGAGCCAAGAGCCCTTTTATTTTTTTTTGACATTTTTGTTTTTTACTCCTCACGTGCGTCAATTTAAGCATGTTTTCAGGTTTCAAAGTTTCCAGGGGAGGTTTTTTTGTTTGTTTTTGGGGGAATTTCGGGATAATTTTCTTTTTTTTTTAATTCTTTTTTATAAGTGTTTGAGGCAGAAGTGTGAATACGTTGTGCCTGAGCAATGCATGTTTACATGTCATACTATGTGGTAATAACCAGACATGTGGGCAAGTGTAGAAGTTTTTTTTAACACTTTTATTTCAAAAAAATTTTTAATATCTGTTAGAAACGAAAGTTTCTAACAGATTACTCTTGGTTCTGGGTGTAATATCTCCCAGAGCCAAGAGCCCTTTTATTTTTTTTGACATTTTTGTTTTTTACTCCTCACGTGCGTCAATTTAAGCATGTTTTCAGGTTTCAAAGTTTCCAGGGGAGGTTTTTTTGTTTGTTTTTGGGGGAATTTCCGGATAATTTTCATTTTTTTAATTTTTTTTTATAAGTGTTTGAGGCAGAAGTGTGAATACGTTGTGCCTGAGCAATGCATGTTTACATGTCATACTATGTGGTAATAACCAGACATGTGGGCAAGTGTAGAAGTTTTTTTTAACACTTTTATTTCAAAAAAAAAATTTTAATATCTGTTAGAAACGAAAGTTTCTAACAGATTACTCTTGGTTCTGGGAGCAATATCTCCCAGAGCCAAGAGCCCTTTTATTTTTTTTTGACATTTTTGTTTTTTACTCCTCACGTGCGTCAATTTAAGCATGTTTTCAGGTTTCAAAGTTTCCAGGGGAGGTTTTTTTGTTTGTTTTTGGGGGAATTTCGGGATAATTTTCTTTTTTTTTTTAATTCTTTGTTATAAGTGTTTGAGGCAGAAGTGTGAATATGTTGTGCCTGAGCAATGCATGGTTCAGTGACATACTATGCAGGAATAGCCAGCCGTGTTCAAAAGGTTTTTTTGCAGTTTTACTTGAAAAAAAAATTGAATATCTGTTAGAAACGAAAGTTTCTAACAGATTACTCTTGGTTCTGGGAGTAATATCTCCCAGAGCCAAGAGCCCTTTTATTTTTTTTTTGACATTTTTGTTTTATACTCCTCACGTGCGTCAATTTAAGCATGTTTTCAGGTTTCAAAGTTTCCAGGGGAGGTTTTTTTGTTTGTTTTTGGGGGAATTTCGGGATAATTTTTTTTTTAATTCTTTTTTATAAGTGTTTGAGGCAGAAGTGTGAATACGTTGTACCTGAGCAATGCATGTTTCAGTGACATACTATGCAGGAATAGCCAGCCGTCTTCAAAAGGTTTTTTTGGCAGTTTTACTTGAAAAAAAAATTAATTATCTGTTAGAAACGAAAGTTTCTAACAGATTACTCTTGGTTCTGGGAGTAATATCTCCCAGAGCCAAGAGCCCTTTTATTTTTTTTTGACATTTTTGTTTTTTACTCCTCACGTGCGTCAATTTAAGCATGTTTTCAGGTTTCAAAGTTTCCAGGGGAGGTTTTTTTGTTTGTTTTTGTGGGAATTTCGGGATAATTTTCTTTTTTTTAATTCTTTTTTATAAGTGTTTGAGGCAGAAGTGTGAATACGTTGTGCCTGAGCAATGCATGTTTACATGTCATACTATGTGGTAATAACCAGACATGTGGGCAAGTGTAGAAGTTTTTTTAACACTTTTATTTCAAAAAAATTTTTAATATCTGTTAGAAACGAAAGTTTCTAACAGATTACTTTTGGTTCTGGGAGTAATATCTCCCAGAGCCAAGAGCCCTTTTATTTTTTTTTTGACATTTTTGTTTTTTACTCCTCACGTGCGTCAATTTAAGCATGTTTTCAGGTTTCAAAGTTTCCAGGGGAGGTTTTTTTGTTTGTTTTTGTGGGAATTTCGGGATAATTTTCTTTTTTTTTTAAATTTTTTTAATAAGTGTTTGAGGCAGAAGTGTGAATACGTTGTGCCTGAGCAATGCATGTTTACATGTCATACTATGTGGTAATAACCAGACATGTGGGCAAGTGTAGAAGTTTTTTTTAACACTTTTATTTCAAAAAAAAATTTTAATATCTGTTAGAAACGAAAGTTTCTAACAGATTACTCTTGGTTCTGGGAGCAATATCTCCCAGAGCCAAGAGCCCTTTTATTTTTTTTGACATTTTTGTTTTTTACTCCTCACGTGCGTCAATTTAAGCATGTTTTCAGGTTTCAAAGTTTCCAGGGGAGGTTTTTTTGTTTGTTTTTGGGGGAATTTCGGGATAATTTTCTTTTTTTTAACTCTTTTTTATAAGTGTTTGATGCAGAAGTGTAAATGTGTTGTACCTGAGCAATGCATGTTTCAGTGACATACTATGCAGGAATAGCCAGCCGTGTTCAAAAAGTTTTTTTGCAGTTTTACTTGAAAAAAAAATTGAATATCTGTTAGAAACGAAAGTTTCTAACAGATTACTCTTGGTTCTGGGAGTAATATCTCCCAGAGCCAAGAGCCCTTTTATTTTTTTTTGACATTTTTGTTTTTTACTCCTCACGTGCGTCAATTTAAGCATGTTTTCAGGTTTCAAAGTTTCCAGGGGAGGTTTTTTTGTTTGTTTTTGGGGGAATTTCGGGATAATTTTCTTTTTTTTTTTAATTCTTTTTTATAAGTGTTTGAGGCAGAAGTGTGAATACGTTGTGCCTGAGCAATGCATGTTTACATGTCATACTATGTGGTAATAACCAGACATGTGGGCAAGTGTAGAAGTTTTTTTTAACATTTTTATTTCAAAAAAATTTTTAATATCTGTTAGAAACGAAAGTTTCTAACAGATTACTCTTGGTTCTGGGTGTAATATCTCCCAGAGCCAAGAGCCCTTTTATTTTTTTGACATTTTTGTTTTTTACTCCTCACGTGCGTCAATTTAAGCATGTTTTCAGGTTTCAAAGTTTCCAGGGGAGGTTTTTTTGTTTGTTTTTGGGGGAATTTCCGGATAATTTTCATTTTTTTTAATTTTTTTTTATAAGTGTTTGAGGCAGAAGTGTGAATACGTTGTGCCTGAGCAATGCATGTTTACATGTCATACTATGTGGTAATAACCAGACATGTGGGCAAGTGTAGAAGTTTTTTTTAACACTTTTATTTCAAAAAAAAAATTTTAATATCTGTTAGAAACGAAAGTTTCTAACAGATTACTCTTGGTTCTGGGAGCAATATCTCCCAGAGCCAAGAGCCCTTTTATTTTTTTTTTTGACATTTCTGTTTTTTACTCCTCACGTGCGTCAATTTAAGCATGTTTTCAGGTTTCAAAGTTTCCAGGGGAGGTTTTTTTGTTTGTTTTTGGGGGAATTTCGGGATAATTTTCTTTTTTTTTAATTCTTTTTTATAAGTGTTTGAGGCAGAAGTGTGAATACGTTGTGCCTGAGCAATGCATGGTTCAGTGACATACTATGCAGGAATAGCCAGCCGTGTTCAAAAGGTTTTTTTGCAGTTTTACTTGAAAAAAAAATTGAATATCTGTTAGAAACGAAAGTTTCTAACAGATTACTCTTGGTTCTGGGAGTAATATCTCCCAGAGCCAAGAGCCCTTTTATTTTTTTTGACATTTTTGTTTTATACTCCTCACGTGCGTCAATTTAAGCATGTTTTCAGGTTTCAAAGTTTCCAGGGGAGGTTTTTTTGTTTGTTTTTGGGGGAATTTCGGGATAATTTTCTTTTTTTTTAATTCTTTTTTATAAGTGTTTGAGGCAGAAGTGTGAATACGTTGTGCCTGAGCAATGCATGTTTACATGTCATACTATGTGGTAATAACCAGACATGTGGGCAAGTGTAGAAGTTTTTTTAACACTTTTATTTCAAAAAAATTTTTAATATCTGTTAGAAACGAAAGTTTCTAACAGATTACTTTTGGTTCTGGGAGTAATATCTCCCAGAGCCAAGAGCCCTTTTATTTTTTTTTGACATTTTTGTTTTTTACTCCTCACGTGCGTCAATTTAAGCATGTTTTCAGGTTTCAAAGTTTCCAGGGGAGGTTTTTTTGTTTGTTTTTGGGGGAATTTCGGGATAATTTTCTTTTTTTTAAATTTTTTTAATAAGTGTTTGAGGCAGAAGTGTGAATACGTTGTGCCTGAGCAATGCATGTTTACATGTCATACTATGTGGTAATAACCAGACATGTGGGCAAGTGTAGAAGTTTTTTTTAACACTTTTATTTCAAAAAAAAATTTTAATATCTGTTAGAAACGGAAGTTTCTAACAGATTACTCTTGGTTTTGGGAGCAATATCTCCCAGAGCCAAGAGCCCTTTTATTTTTTTTTGACATTTTTGTTTTTTACTCCTCACGTGCGTCAATTTAAGCATGTTTTCAGGTTTCAAAGTTTCCAGGGGAGGTTTTTTTGTTTGTTTTTGGGGGAATTTCGGGTTAATTTTCTTTTTTTTAACTCTTTTTTATAAGTGTTTGATGCAGAAGTGTAAATGTGTTGTACCTGAGCAATGCATGTTTCAGTGACATACTATGCAGGAATAGCCAGCCGTGTTCAAAAGGTTTTTTTGCAGTTTTACTTGAAAAAAAAATTGAATATCTGTTAGAAACGAAAGTTTCTAACAGATTACTCTTGGTTCTGGGAGCAATATCTCCCAGAGCCAAGAGCCCTTTTATTTTTTTTTGACATTTCTGTTTTCTACTCCTCACGTGCGTCATTTTAAGCATGTTTTCGGGTTTCGAAGTTTCCAGGGGAGGATTTTTCGTTTGTTTTTGGGGGAATTTCGGGATAATTTTCTTTTTTTTTAATTCTTTTTTATAAGTGTTTGAGGCAGAAGTGTGAATACGTTGTGCCTGAGCAATGCATGTTTACATGTCATACTATGTGGTAATAACCAGACATGTGGGCAAGTGTAGAAGTTTTTTTTAACACTTTTATTTCAAAAAAAAATTTTAATATCTGTTAGAAACGAAAGTTTCTAACAGATTACTCTTGGTTCTGGGAGTAATATCTCCCAGAGCCAAGAGCCCTTTTTTTTTTTTTTACATTTTTGTTTTTTACTCCTCACGTGCGTCAATTTAAGCATGTTTTCAGGTTTCAAAGTTTCCAGGGGAGGTTTTTTTGTTTGTTTTTGGGGGAATTTCGGGATAATTTTCTTTTTTTTAACTCTTTTTTATAAGTGTTTGATGCAGAATTGTAAATGTGTTGTACCTGAGCAATGCATGTTTCAGTGACATACTATGCAGGAATAGCCAGCCGTGTTCAAAAGGTTTTTTTGCAGTTTTACTTGAAAAAAAAATTGAATATCTGTTAGAAACGAAAGTTTCTAACAGATTACTCTTGGTTCTGGGAGCATTATCTCCCAGAGCCAAGAGCCCTTTTATTTTTTTTTGACATTTCTGTTTTCTACTCCTCACGTGCGTCATTTTAAGCATGTTTTCGGGTTTCGAAGTTTCCAGGGGAGGATTTTTCGTTTGTTTTTGGGGGAAATTCGGGATAATTTTCTTTTTTTTTTAATTCTTTTTTATAAGTGTTTGAGGCAGAAGTGTGAATACGTTGTGCCTGAGCAATGCATGTTTACATGTCATACTATGTGGTAATAACCAGACATGTGGGCAAGTGTAGAAGTTTTTTTTAACACTTTTACTTCAAAAAAAAATTTAATATCTGTTAGAAACGAAAGTTTCTAACAGATTACTCTTGGTTCTGGGAGTAATATCTCCCAGAGCCAAGAGCCCTTTTATTTTTTTTTGACATTTTTGTTTTTTACTCCTCACGTGCGTCAATTTAAGCATGTTTTCAGGTTTCAAAGTTTCCAGGGGAGGTTTTTTTGTTTGTTTTTGGGGGAATTTCGGGATAATTTTCTTTTTTTTAATTCTTTTTTATAAGTGTTTGAGGCAGAAGTGTGAATACGTTGTGCCTGAGCAATGCATGTTTACATGTCATACTATGTGGTAATAACCAGACATGTGGGCAAGTGTAGAAGTTTTTTTTAACACTTTTATTTCAAAAAAAATTTTAGTATCTGTTAGAAACGAAAGTTTCTAACAGATTACTCTTGGTTCTGGGAGCAATATCTCCCAGAGCCAAGAGCCCTTTTATTTTTTTTTGACATTTTTGTTTTTTACTCCTCACGTGCGTCAATTTAAGCATGTTTTCGGGTTTCGAAGTTTCCAGGGGAGGATTTTTCGTTTGTTTTTGGGGGAATTTCGGGATAATTTTCTTTTTTTTTTTAATTCTTTTTATAAGTGTTTGAGGCAGAAGTGTGAATACGTTGTGCCTGAGCAATGCATGTTTACATGTCAAACTATGTGGTAATAACCAGACATGTGGGCAAGTGTAGAAGTTTTTTTTTAACACTTTTATTTCAAAAAAAATTTTAATATCTGTTAGAAACGAAAGTTTCTAACAGATTACTCTTGGTTCTGGGAGTAATATCTCCCAGAGCCAAGAGCCCTTTTATTTTTTTTGACATTTTTGTTTTTTACTCCTCACGTGCGTCAATTTAAGCTTGTTTTCAGGTTTCAAAGTTTCCAGGGGAGGTTTTTTTGTTTGTTTTTGGGGGAATTTCGGGATAATTTTCTTTTTTTTAATTCTTTTTTATAAGTGTTTGAGGCAGAAGTGTGAATACGTTGTGCCTGAGCAATGCATGTTTACATTTCATACTATGTGGTAATAACCAGACATGTGGGCAAGTGTAGAAGTTTTTTTTAACACTTTTATTTCAAAAAAAATTTTAATATCTGTTAGAAACGAAAGTTTCTAACAGATTGCTCTTGGTTCTGGGAGTAATATCTCCCAGAGCCAAGAGCCCTTTTATTTTTTTTGACATTTTTGTTTTTTACTCCTCACGTGCGTCAATTTAAGCATGTTTTCAGGTTTCAAAGTTTCCAGGGGAGGTTTTTTTGTTTGTTTTTGGGGGAATTTCGGGATAATTTTCTTTTTTTTTAATTCTTTTTTATAAGTGTTTGAGGCAGAAGTGTGAATACGTTGTGCCTGAGCAATGCATGTTTACATGTCATACTATGTGGTAATAACCAGACATGTGGGCAAGTGTAGAAGTTTTTTTTAACACTTTTATTTCAAAAAAAAATTTTTAATATCTGTTAGAAACGAAAGTTTCTAACAGATTACTCTTGGTTCTGGGAGCAATATCTCCCAGAGCCAAGAGCCCTTTTATTTTTTTTGACACTTTTGTTTTTTACTCCTCACGTGCGTCAATTTAAGCATGTTTTCGGGTTTCGAAGTTTCCAGTGGAGGATTTTTCGTTTGTTTTTGGGGGAATTTCGGGATAATTTTCTTTTTTTTTAATTCTTTTTTATAAGTGTTTGAGGCAGAAGTGTGAATACGTTGTGCCTGAGCAATGCATGTTTACATGTCATACTATGTGGTAATAACCAGACATGTGGGCAAGTGTAGAAGTTTTTTTTAACACTTTTATTTCAAAAAAAATTTTAATATCTGTTAGAAACGAAAGTTTCTAACAGATTACTCTTGGTTCTGGGAGTAATATCTCCCAGAGCCAAGAGCCCTTTTATTTTTTTTTTGACATTTTTGTTTTTTACTCCTCACGTGCGTCAATTTAAGCATGTTTTCAGGTTTCAAAGTTTCCAGGGGAGGTTTTTTGTTTGTTTTTGGGGGAATTTCGGGATAATTTTCTTTTTTTTAATTCTTTTTTATAAGTGTTTGAGGCAGAAGTGTGAATACGTTGTGCCTGAGCAATGCATGTTTACATGTCATACTATGTGGTAATAACCAGACATGTGGGCAAGTGTAGAAGTTTTTTTTAACACTTTTATTTCAAAAAAAAATTTTAATATCTGTTAGAAACGAAAGTTTCTAACAGATTACTCTTGGTTCTGGGAGCAATATCTCCCAGAGCCAAGAGCCCTTTTATTTTTTTTTGACATTTTTGTTTTTTTACTCCTCACGTGCGTCAATTTAAGCATGTTTTCAGGTTTCAAAGTTTCCAGGGGAGGTTTTTTTGTTTGTTTTTGGGGGAATTTCGGGATAATTTTCTTTTTTTAAATTCTTTTTTATAAGTGTTTGGTGCAGAAGTGTAAATGTGTTGTACCTGAGCAATGCATGTTTCAGTGACATACTATGCAGGAATAGCCAGCCGTGTTCAAAAGGTTTTTTTGCAGTTTTACTTGAAAAAAAATTGAATATCTGTTAGAAACGAAAGTTTCTAACAGATTACTCTTGGTTCTGGGAGTAATATCTCCCAGAGCCAAGAGCCCTTTTATGTTTTTTTTTGACATTTTTGTTTTTTACTCCTCGCGTGCGTCAATTTAAGCATGTTTTCAGGTTTCAAAGTTTCCAGGGGAGGTTTTTTTGTTTTTTTTGGGGGGAATTTCGGGATAATTTTCTTTTTTTTTATACTTTTTTATAAGTGTTTGAGGCAGAAGTGTGAATACGTTGTGCCTGAGCAATGCATGTTTACATGTCATACTATGAGGTAATAACCAGACATGTGGGCAAGTGTAGAAGTTTTTTTAACACTTTTATTTCAAAAAAAAAATTTTAATATCTGTTAGAAACGAAAGTTTCTAACAGATTACTCTTGGTTCTGGGAGTAATATCTCCCAGAGCCAAGAGCCCTTTTATTTTTTTTTGACATTTTTGTTTTTTACTCCTCACGTGCGTCAATTTAAGCATGTTTTCAGGTTTCAAAGTTTCCAGGGGAGGTTTTTTTGTTTGTTTTTGGGGGAATTTCGCGATAATTTTCTTTTTTTTTTTAATTCTTTTTTATAAGTGTTTGAGGCAGAAGTGTGAATACGTTGTGCCTGAGCAATGCAAGTTTACATGTCATACTATGTGGTAATAACCAGACATGTGGGCAAGTGTAGAAGTTTTTTTTAACACTTTTATTTCAAAGAAAAATTTTAATATCTGTTAGAAACGAAAGTTTCTAACAGATTACTCTTGGTTCTGGGAGTAATATCTCCCAGAGCCAAGAGCCCTTTTATTTTTTTTTGACATTTTTGTTTTATACTCCTCACGTGCGTCAATTTAAGCATGTTTTCAGGTTTCAAAGTTTCCAGGGGAGGTTTTTTTGTTTGTTTTTGTGGGAATTTCGGGATAAATTTCTTTTTTTTTTATACTTTTTTATAAGTGTTTGAGGCAGAAGTGTGAATACGTTGTGCCTGAGCAATGCATGTTTACATGTCATACTATGAGGTAATAACCAGACATGTGGGCAAGTGTAGAAGTTTTTTTAACACTTTTATTTCAAAAAAAAATTTTAATATCTGTTAGAAACGAAAGTTTCTAACAGATTACTCTTGGTTCTGGGAGTAATATCTCCCAGAGCCAAGAGCCCTTTTATTTTTTTTTGACATTTTTGTTTTTTACTCCTCACGTGCGTCAGTTTAAGCATGTTTTCAGGTTTCAAAGTTTCCAGGGGAGGTTTTTTTGTTTGTTTTTGGGGGAATTTCGGGATAATTTTCTTTTTTTTTTAATTCTTTTTTATAAGTGTTTGATGCAGAAGTGTAAATGTGTTGTACCTGAGCAATGAATGTTTCAGTGACATACTATGCAGGAATAGCCAGCCGTGTTCAAAAGGTTTTTTTTGCAGTTTTACTTGAAAAAAAATTGAATATCTGTTAGAAACGAAAGTTTCTAACAGATTACTCTTGGTTCTGGGAGTAATATCTCCCAGAGCCAAGAGCCCTTTTATTTTTTTTGACATTTTTGTTTTTTACTCCTCACGTGCGTCAGTTTAAGCATGTTTTCAGGTTTCAAAGTTTCCAGGGGAGGTTTTTTTGTTTGTTTTTGGGGGAATTTCGGGATAATTTTCTTTTTTTTTAATTCTTTTTTATAAGTGTTTGATGCAGAAGTGTAAATGTGTTGTACCTGAGCAATGAATGTTTCAGTGACATACTATGCAGGAATAGCCAGCCGTGTTCAAAAGGTTTTTTTTGCAGTTTTACTTGAAAAAAAATTGAATATCTGTTAGAAACGAAAGTTTCTAACAGATTACTCTTGGTTCTGGGAGTAATATCTTCCAGAGCCAAGAGCCCTTTTATTTTTTTTGACATTTCTGTTTTCTACTCCTCACGTGCGTCATTTTAAGCATGTTTTCGGGTTTCGAAGTTTCCAGGGGAGGATTTTTCGTTTGTTTTTGGGGGAATTTCGGGATAATTTGCTTGTTTTTAAGCTTTTTTGGCTAAGTGTTTGAGGCAGAAGTGTGAATACGTTCGGCCTGAGCAATGCATGTTTACATGACATACTATGTGGTAATAACCAGACATGTGGGCAAGTGTAGAAGTTTTTTGTAACACTTTTATTTCAAAACAAAAATTTTAATATCTGTTAGAAACGAAAGTTTCTAACAGATTACTCTTGGTTCTGGGAGTAATATCTCCCAGAGCCAAGAGCCCTTTTATTTTTTTTTAACATTTTTGTTTTTTACTCCTCACGTGCGTCAATTTAAGCATGTTTTTATGTTTCGAAGTTTTCAGGGGAGGTTTTTTTGTTTGTTTTTGGGGGAATTTCGGGATAATTTTCTCTTTTTTAATTCTTTTTTATAAGTGTTTGATGCAGAAGTGTAAATGTGTTGTACCTGAGCAATGCATGTTTCAGTGACATACTATGCAGGAATAGCCAGCCGTGTTCAAAAGGTTTTTTTTGCAGTTTTACTTGAAAAAAAATTGAATATCTGTTAGAAACGAAAGTTTCTAACAGATTACTCTTGGTTCTGGGAGTAATATCTTCCAGAGCCAAGAGCCCTTTTATTTTTTTCGACATTTCTGTTTTCTACTCCTCACGTGCGTCATTTTAAGCATGTTTTCGGGTTTCGAAGTTTCCAGGGGAGGATTTTTCGTTTGTTTTTGGGGGAATTTCGGGATAATTTGCTTGTTTTTAAGCTTTTTTGGCTAAGTGTTTGAGGCAGAAGTGTGAATACGTTCGGCCTGAGCAATGCATGTTTACATGACATACTATGTGGTAATAACCAGACATGTGGGCAAGTGTAGAAGTTTTTTGTAACACTTTTATTTCAAAAAAAAAAATTTTAATATCTGTTAGAAACGAAAGTTTCTAACAGATTACTCTTGGTTCTGGGAGTAATATCTCCCAGAGCCAAGAGCCCTTTTATTTTTTTTAACATTTTTGTTTTTTACTCCTCACGTGCGTCAATTTAAGCATGTTTTTATGTTTCAATCTTTTCAGGGGAGGTTTTTTTGTTTGTTTTTGGGGGAATTTCGGGATAATTTTCTCTTTTTTAATTCTTTTTTATAAGTGTTTGATGCAGAAGTGTAAATGTGTTGTACCTGAGCAATGCATGTTTCAGTGACATACTATGCAGGAATAGCCAGCCGTGTTCAAAAGGTTTTTTTGCAGTTTTACTTGAAAAAAAATTGAATATCTGTTACAGGTTTCGAAGTTTCCAGGGGAGGTTTTTTGTTTGTTTTTGGGGAAATTTCGGGATAATTTGCTTTTTTTAAAGCTTTTTTTGCTAAGTGTTTGATGCAGAAGTGTGAATGTGTTGTACCTGAGCAATGCATGTTTCAGTGACATACTATGCAGGAACAACCAGCCGTGTTCAAAAAGTTTTTTTGCAGTTTTACTTGAAAAAAAAAATGAATGTCTGTTAGAAACGAAAGTTTCTTACTTGGATCCCTGTAAATGGCGTTTTGTTTTTTTCAGCCGTTTTCGAGAAATTGGCCAGGACACATACCCCCATTTTGACCAATTCGTGTCCGGTACATTTCGTGTATGTCCATGTTAGACCAACAAAAAAGACGAATTTAGCCCCAAGTTTTAGTTCTTTAGACTCCACTGATAATGAGGATTCTCCCCATATATGTTTTCTAGGGCGTTTTCCGTAGTTTAGATGGTCAATTTTTGGTCTGCAAGTCACCTCTCCTCGTTTCTGACGAGATTGGTACGGTACCTCAATTTTGCAATATCTCCTCGTAGAATGGACCGATTTGGTTGATTTTTTGACATAACGCGTATCTTAAGGAGTACTGTTGTTGGTCCCAGTTTGTTTGTTTTTAGTTCGGCCAGTTTTGAAATATTGACTATTAAAGATACCACCATTTTGACCTGTTGAAACAGGAGAACTGACCCTGTGACTTTACGGGGATTACAGTAAGACAGACCTTTGGCCTCCCTCAATCCCGCCAGTACGTTCTCCTCCTTCCAGTTACAGAGTTCGTGTCACAAAATGGTAAATCATTATGTGAAATTGTTTTTTTTTATATTTATATAATACTATTATTCTAAGGTGAGGGCCTCGGGCCCGCATGAGGTGCACCACCCCCCCCTGCCCCGTTGAGACGCCGGTTAGTCGGTTCCCCCCCGCTGGGATTTTGTGCACCTCATGTTGGGGACGTAGTTTACGTGCGGTCGGTTTTTTGGGCTCTCTTAAGAGGTCTGTTTGGTCTGGCCCACGGTCTGAACAACGGTCTGGCCGTTGGTCTGGACAACGGCCTGGCCATGGTTCTGTTCGGTCTGGCCAATGGTCTGGAGAAAGTCTGCTCAGTGCGGCCAATGGAGTATCACATGTGTATCTAGAGTGTAAAACAGAAAGAATTTTTGCTATAGCTTGCCTAGGAAAAAAGTTAGTTTTTCATACGGAAATTTGCAATTATTTCAAATAAATAATTTTAAAAATATGGCTTTTTGATCGGGTCAAGGAGTTGTCCAAACGGAACCAAACTCGGTATGGAGTATCTCCAGTGTATGTAGAGTCTAAAACAAAAAGAATTTTTGCTATAGCTTGCCTGAGAAAAAAGTTAGTTTTTCATACGGAAATTTGCAATTATTTCAAATAAATAATTTTCAAAATATGGCTTTTTGATCGGGTCAAGGAGTTGTACAAATGGAACCAAACTCGGTATGGAGTATCTCCAGTGTATTTAGACTCTAAAACAAAAAGAATTTTTGCTATAGATTGCCTAGGAAAATAGTTAGTTTTTCATACGGAAATTTGCTATTATTTCGAATAATTTTGCGATTATAATTTTAAAAATAGGTCTTTTTGATCGGGTCAAGGAGTTGTTCAAATCAAACCAAACTCGGCATGGAGTATCCCATGTGTACCTAGAGTGTAAAACAAAAAGAATTTATGCTATAGCTTGCCTAGGAAAAAAGTTAGTTTTTCATACGGAAATTTGCAATTATTTCAAATAAATAATTTTAAAAATATGGCTTTTTTATCGGGTCAAGGAGTTGTCCAAATGGAACCAAACTCGATATGGAGTATCTCCAGTGTATGTAGAGTCTAAAACAAAAAGAATTTTTGCTATAGATTGCCTGGGAAAAAGTTAGTTTTTCATACGGAAATTTGCTATTATTTCGAATAATTTTGCGATTATAATTTTAAAAATAGGTCTTTTTGATCGGTTCAAGGAGTTGTTCAAATCAAACCGAACTCGGCATGGAGTATCCCATGTGTACCTAGAAGGTAAAACAAAAAGAATTTATGCTATTGCTTGCCTAGAAAAAAAGTTAGCTTTTCATACGGAAATTTGCAATTATTTCAAATAAATAATTTTAAAAATATGGCTTTTTGATCGGGTCAAGGAGTTGTCCAAATGGAACCAAACTCGATATGGAGTATCTCCAGTGTATGTAGAGTCTAAAACAAAAAGAATTTTTGCTATAGCTATGCATGTTTCAGTGACATACTATGCAGGAATAGCCAGCCGTGTTCAAAAGGTTTTTTTGCAGTTTTACTTGAAAAAAAATTGAATATCTGTTACAGGTTTCGAAGTTTCCAGGGGAGGTTTTTTGTTTGTTTTTGGGGAAATTTCGGGATAATTTGCTTTTTTTAAAGCTTTTTTTTGCTAAGTGTTTGATGCAGAAGTGTGAATGTGTTGTACCTGAGCAATGCATGTTTCAGTGACATACTATGCAGGAACAACCAGCCGTGTTCAAAAAGTTTTTTTGCAGTTTTACTTGAAAAAAAATTTGAATGTCTGTTAGAAACGAAAGTTTCTAACAGACTACTCTTGGTTCTGGGAGTAATATCTCCCAGAGCCAAGAGCCCTTTTATTTTTTTGACATTTCTGTTTTTTAACTCCTCACGTGCGTCAATTTAAGCATGTTTACAGGTTTCGAAGTTTCCAGGGGAGGTTTTTTGTTTGTTTTTGGGGAAATTTCGGGATAATTTGCTTTTTTTAAAGCTTTTTTTGCTAAGTGTTTGATGCAGAAGTGTGAATGTGTTGTACCTGAGCAATGCATGTTTCAGTGACATACTATGCAGGAACAACCAGCCGTGTTCAAAAAGTTTTTTTGCAGTTTTACTTGAAAAAAAATTTGAATGTCTGTTAGAAACGAAAGTTTCTAACAGACTACTCTTGGTTCTGGGAGTAATATCTCCCAGAGCCAAGAGCCCTTTTATTTTTTTGACAATTCTGTTTTTTAACTCCTCACGTGCGTCAATTTAAGCATGTTTACAGGTTTCGAGGTTTCCAGGGGAGGTTTTCTGTTTGTTTTTGGGGGAATTTCGGGATAATTTGCTTTTTTTAAAGCTTTTTTGGCTAAGTGTTTGAGGCAGAAGTGTGAATACGTTGTGCCTGAGCAATCCTTGTTTACATGACATACTTTGCGGTAACAACCAGACATGTGGGCAAGTGTAGAAGTTTTTTTTAACACTTTTATTTCAAAAAAAAAATTTAATATCTGTTAGAAACGAAAGTTTCTAACAGATTACTCTTGTTCTGGGATCAATATCTCCCAGAACCAAGAGCCCTTTTATTTATTTTTCACATTTTTGATTTTTACTCCTCACGTGCGTCATTTTAAGCATGTTTTCAGGTATCGAAGTTTCCTCGGGAGTAATTGTTCTTTGTTTTTGGGGGAATTTTGGGATAATTTACGCTTTTTTGAGCTTTTTTGCTAAGTTCCAATGCATGTTTAAGTGACATACTATGCAGGAATAACCAGCCGTATTCAGAAAATTTTTTTGCGCTTTTTAGCCAAACCCCTGTAAATCCCGGTAGGAAACTTACTAAATCCCGAAAATCCTAGTGGGAAATTGCCTAAGTCCCGGCGATCCCGGTGAGATACTTGCAAATTCCCCGATTTTCCCAGTGGGGAATTTTAATTTTCCCGGAAATCCCAATGGGAAAATTGTGTTCCCCACTTTTCCCATTGGGAAAAACCGAGAACTTGCCTATACTTACTTAATCTTGCATATCCCAAAAATTTCCCACTTGAATTTCCCGGTGGGAAATGTTAGAAAAAAAGCGGGAAGAAAATGGGAACTTGCCAAAATTTTCGAGAAACGGTGCAACGGGTGGTTTCCATGGAAGAAGAAGTGCACGGTGTCTTTACAGAACAGGATAGGTTCAAGAACATTCCTAAATGAGGTGAAACAATAAACAGCTTTAAGGCACAAGAATCAATATAATTATACAAAGCGCAGTTAAGGGCACTGATTGTATGACTTTATCCAATTCTAATGTTTGCGAAACGTTGCTGTTTTTGCAGAGAAGTAATTGTCAATTAAAACTTATATTGATTAACTAAAACGAACGTTTTCGAACATTGCGTTCATCGTCAGGTTTAAAAATTAAATGAAATCATTTACAAAGTATATAAACTTGTCTTTGACTATAATTCTAAAAAATGAGTTAAAATAACATCGAATTTTTGAAATTATTTACAGTTAAAATCACATTTACAACATTTTATTTAAACTTATTACACTAAAATCAATTCATTTTATATTCCGAATTTTATGAAAATTCCGGGTATAGTGCTTTCTATTCCTGAAATGGCTGCTGTTTTTGTTACAATTGCATTGAAACTTGATGTTTTCTGTTTTGTCAGCATCTTTATGTTCAATTCATGTTTTTTGAAATATAAGTTGACGTTTTTCGGGAAGATCGTTTTGGCTTTGATAAACAGCAGCATAGAAGAGTATTCTAGGCAGGCTTCCGGATATTTTATGATTTTGCTGGAGCCTTGTATAATGTTTTTGTGGGTTACGAACTAATGAAAGCATCAAATTCTCGTGCTCAATATCTATTGGTTAAATTTTTTTCACTCAATTTGTTGCTGGTGGACTATACCTAATTCGTTTTAACATGTAAGTGGCTTAAATGAGAAATAAAATCAAATGGTTTGATTACATATAGTGTAATCAAAGCATTTGAAGCAGCATGGAGTTTTTTTTATTGTTTACTCCTTTTGCGATTAGATTCGGTCAGTAATAGTAAAGTATCTTTGGTTGAAAACTTTGAATTTACAAAAAAGTATCGGTTAACCAATATAGGTCCAATGAAAGTTGATGAGAATCCACCGCTGGATCGGAGGAAAACTCGGTTTTAGGCTCTCGGTGTTTAAAAAAGTTTGGATCACTGCCCTTGATAGAGCGTCCTTTTAAGAAAATTTATTATGCATCTTACTTTCAAACATATTTCATCGTCAAGCAAAAACGAGAATGCTTGAGCATTGTAATGAGTTAGGTTAATACCTTCACTCAGGGAAACTAAGATATTTCACTCCCTCGTGATCAGTTATTTTTCAGATTATCGATCAAAATGATCAACGAAACAGTTTTGGCTGGAGAATGTGTCAGCTACGATGAGGGAGATGTTGCTGGACCCGGGTTTGCTTTCGTAAACGGCGAAATGAGGTGTCATAATAGTGGAATTTGCAAAAAGACGAAAAATGTGCTTTGGGTTGACTACGCGCAGAGAAAGGCAGGTATTTGGCCTTTTTTCTGTTTATCAGCAGTGAACAATAATTTTGTGTCATAATAAGTCTTTCTAGGGTGGGCAGATTTACTCATGTCTCAAAATTTAATTTTTTTTATTGTTGCTCCACTGATCGACTTTCTAACGAAAGATGTCTCTGCTTCACTTATAAACCTTCCTGTAAAAGATTCCAATAGAAACGACAATTATCATGTTGTAAACCTTATTTTACTTTTTGAACTGTTGCCTGATTTAACTTTATTTTTTATTCATAAAATACTCCGTTAATATAACGTTTACTGAATTTGCACCGAATTTTGTGATCTTGCAAAATACATGTTGATGGCGGCATTCGTTTGTATGATTAGGGGAAATAGGTACCGTTATCAAGAATAATGGATTTACCAAGTTTGAATGGTTTTTTAGTATGCTGCACAGAAGGGAGATGAAATAGTCGGTATCGTTCTCGGCAAAATGGTAGATGCGTTCAAAATTGACATCGGATGCGGGGAATCTGCAATGCTGAACGTTTTGAGCTTCGAAGGTGCTACAAAAAGGAGTTATCCAGATTTGAAGGTAAGATTCGATGCTAATGCTCAGTTTACCGCCTTTTTTGTAAGTGATTTTTTTCCAAACAATTGAGTTGAACGTGCTAACCGATGTAACTCTGAAATATAAGTGATGTCATCGAGTATAAAAGAATTAAACAAGAGTAATTATGGGAATTGAAACTTTGAAGGTAACCTTCCCCAGCCGGAGCTGAGCGTTATCATACTCTGTAGCTGTATGTTGCTAAAAAGGGCTCAGTATAGTGCGTTCGCACGTTATGATTAAAGTCAAAATAATAGAGGGTAGATGAAAAAATAAGGGGCTTTAAAATTGATGTATTCTCGAATTAAGACAGACATAAACCTTAGAACTCCGACGCTTAATTTATCCATAAAATCACCTGTTGAAATTATTTATTACCAACATCAATAATTTTGCGGAAAAGCAGAAAACGGACATTTTAAGAAACTCAAAAACTTAGTTGAAAATTAGTGGCGTCAATGTTAAAAATAACACACGCTCGTATTATAACGAAAATCAATATTTCAACAACAAACAATTTCAAAGTAAAAAAAGGCAAGAACTATTGACCTCAGACAATACAAAATTCAACCAAAATCATAGATTATTGACTGAAAACAATATATGCCTTAATTTTTTTAAATAATGCTGCATTAAAAAGCCCAATGATAGCTGTCAGTGATGAGGCTGAATGAGAAGTATCCAAATAGAGGCAAAACCCAAAAATTCACGAGGTGAACGAAAGGTATCAGAGCCATAAAAACCAGAAAAGAAAATTGAGATAAAGGTGCACTGATGCCTCCTTTGGAGACCAATAGTCCTATTATTAGTTACCTTAGTTAATGATCAAAGGGAAGAATACAGGTAAAACTCTAAAATTTCGTCAAAATGTTTACCGGACCTTTGGGTCAAAATCATTAACTAATATGCTGTTCTGTTACATGACACTTTACCCAATGCCATTATACCCAATTCACATTGATATTTTCGTTCCATAATCCGAGTACTAATTAGCAGAAAATAGCTGTTACACGTATGATTTAACAATCGTGTATGTTAATCCCATGTTCGGTTGTGATAATTCCATATCAAGTCTCACGGGCCTGTGAGGCATGGCCATGGCCATTAATTATGTTAAAACATACGGGTAATAACGACTGCTAATTTGTTTTCGGATTATTGAACGAAAATATCAAAGTACATTGGGTATAATGGCATTGGGTTTATTGGCATTGGGTATAATTGCATTGGCCATTATGGCAATGAGTAATTTGTCCTGACACCTGCTGTTCAAAGAAAAAGTTATTTAGGTTCATTCATTTTTTAAATCGTCAGTGGGACTTCTTTAATGACAGAAAAACAAAATCACGCAACAAACGAGTGTAACCGAAAAATCAATTTGTTTCATTGAAACATAGTCAAAACCACAAAATTTGTTTGCTCTCCCTTGATCGATTTGCACAATATCCTCTATTCACCATTAGATTGCATGTATCAGCTTTCAAAGTATTTGAACAAAATCAAGAGAAAAAAGAAAACAGCAGTCAAATTGCCGTACGTGAAAAATTCTCTGAAAACCGAAAATGAATCGTATAGACAGTTAATCAGTGTAAAGTGATTACAATTAATCTATTACTGTAAAATGCCGAATCTTAACTAAAATTTTTACAAGAATTTACATTTCTAAGCTCGATGAGTTTTCTAATGTATGTTGCTAAAAGGGGCTCAGTATAGTGCGTTCGCACGTAATGATTAAAAAAGTCAAAATAATAGGGGGTAGATGAAAAAATAAGGGGCTTAAAAATTGATGTATTCTTGAAGTAAGACAGACATATAAACCTTTGAGGTTAATATCAATCTTGTTGTTTTTCGCTTGAATGAACATATATAGAATTGATTTGCACATTCCACTATTAGCTGAAAAAAATCAATATTAGTGCAATTTCTTGATCAAGTAAAACAACGATTTGGTCAAGTAAACGCCTAAACTTGTCAAACAGAAAAAAATAAAATTCTGAGTTTATCTTAATTAAATGTTGAAACCAAACGTCAAACATCGAGATCCTTCAAGAAATAAAACTTTATGATAATCACCTCGGTGCAGCCTTATTTCAGTTGTTTAGATTTTGCATTCTGAATTATGATGCTCCGAAAAATTTATCGAGTGGCCAAAAAATGCATGCGCAGTAAGAAGAGAAATTGAGAAGCAGGGTGTTAGAACTCAGACGCTTAATTTATCCATAGGATCACCTGTTGAAATTATTTAAACTATTCATCACCAACATCAATAATTTTGCGGAAAAGCAGAAAACGGACATTAAGATATTCAAAAACTTCGTTGAAAATTAGTGGCGTCAAATTTAAAATTAACACACGCTCATATTATAACGAAAATCAATATTTCAAGAACAAACATTTTCAAAGTAAAAAAGGCAAGAACTATTGACCTCAGACAATACAAAATTCAACCAAAATCATAAATTATTGACTGAAAACAATATATGCCTTAATTTTTTTAAAATAATGCTGCATTAAGAAGCGGAATGATAGCTGTCAGTGATGAGGCTGAATGAGAAGTATCCAAATAGAGGCAAAACCCAAAAATTCACGAGGTGCACGAAAGGTATCAGGGCCATAAAAACCAGAAAAGATGAAAATTGCGATAAATGCGCACTGATGCCTCCTTTGAGAGACCAATAGTCCTCTCATTAGTTAACTTAGTTAATGATCAGAACTCAAAGGGAAGAATACAGGTAAAACTCTTTTAAACAATTTTTAACGGACCTTTGGGTCAAAATCATTAACTAATATGGTGTTTGATTACATGACAATTTACCCAATGCCATTATACCCAATGCCAAATTACCCAATGCCATTATACGCATTTCACATTGATATTTTCTTTCCATAATCCGAGTACTTATTAGCAGAAAATAGCTGTTACACGTATGATTTAACAATCGTGTAATTTAATCACATGTTCGGTTGTGATAATTCCATATCAAGTCTCACGGGCCGGTGAGGCATGGTCATGGCCATTAATTATGTTAAAATATACGAGTAATAACGACTGCTAATTTGTTTTCGGATTATTGAACGAAAATATCAAAGTACATTTGGTATAATGGCATTGGGTTTATTGGCATTGGGTATAATGGCATTGGGCATTATAGCATTGGGTAATTTGTCCTGACACCTGCTGTTCAAAGAAAAAGTTATTTAGGTTCATTCATTTTTTAAATCGTCAGTGGGACTTCTTTAATGACAGAAAAACGAAATCACGCAACAAACGAGTGTAACCGAAAAATCAATTTGTTTCATTGAAACATATAGTCAAAACCACAAAATTTGTTTGCTCTCCCTTGATCGATTTGCACAATATCCTCTATTCACCATTAGATTGCATGTATCAGCTTTCAAAGTGTTTGAACAAAATCAAGAGAAAAAAGAAAACAGCAGTCAAATTGCCGTACGTGAAAAATTCTCTGAAAACCGAAAATGAATCGTATAGACAGTTAATCAGTGTAAAATGATTAATATCACTCTATTATTGTAAAATGCCGAATCTTAACTAAAATTTTTACAAGAATTTACATTTCTAAGCTCGATTAGTTTTCTAATGTATGTTGCTAAAAGGGGCTCAGTATAGTGCGTTCGCACGTAATGATTAAAAAAGTCAAAATAATAGGGGGTAGATGAAAAAATAAGGGGCTTAAAAATTGATGTATTCTTGAAGTAAGACAGACATATAAACCTTTGAGGTTAATATCAATCTTGTTGTTTTTCGCTAGAATGAACATATATAGAATTGATTTGCACATTCCACTTTTAGCTGAAAAAAATCAATATTAGTGCAATTTCTTGATCAAATAAAACAACGATTTGGTCAAGTAAACGCCTAAACTTGTCAAACAGAAAAAAATAAAATTCTGAGTTTATCTTAATTAAATGTTGAAACCAAACGTCAAACATCGAGATCCTTCAAGAAATAAAGCCTTATGATAATCACCTTGGTGCAGCCTTATTTCAGTTGTTTAGATTTTGCATTCTGAATTATGATGCTCCGAAAAATTTATCAATCGAGTGGCCAAAAAATGCATGCGCAGTAAGAAGAGAAATTGAGAAGCAGGGTGTTAGAACTCAGACGCTTAATTTATCCATAGGATCACCTGTTGAAATTATTTAAACTATTCATCACCAACATCAATAATTTTGCGGAAAAGCAGAAAACGGACATTAAGATATTCAAAAACTTCGTTGAAAATTAGTGGCGTCAAATTTAAAATTAACACACGCTCATATTATAACGAAAATCAATATTTCAAGAACAAACATTTTCAAAGTAAAAAAGGCAAGAACTATTGACCTCAGACAATACAAAATTCAACCAAAATCATAAATTATTGACTGAAAACAATTTATGCCTTAATTTTTTTAAAATAATGCTGCATTAAAAAGCCCAATGATAGCTGTCAGTGATGAGGCTGAATGAGAAGTATCCAAATAGAGGCAAAACCCAAAAATTCACGAGGTGCACGAAAGGTATCAGGGCCATAAAAACCAGAAAAGATGAAAATTGCGATAAATGTGCACTGATGCCTCCTTTGAGAGACCAATAGTCATCTCATTAGTTAACTTAGTTAATGATCAGAACTCAAAGGGAAGAATACAGGTAAAACACTTTTAAAAAATTTTTAACGGACCTTTGGGTCAAAATCATTAACTAATATGGTGTTTGATTACATGACAATTTACCCAATGCCATTATACCCAATGCCAAATTACCCAATGCCATTATACGCATTTCACATTGATATTTTCTTTCCATAATCCGAGTACTTATTAGCAGAAAATAGCTGTTACACGTATGATTTAACAATCGTGTAATTTAATCACATGTTCGGTTGTGATAATTCCATATCAAGTCTCACGGGCCGGTGAGGCATGGTCATGGCCATTAATTATGTTAAAATATACGGGTAATAACGACTGCTAATTTGTTTTCGGATTATTGAATGAAAATATCAAAGTACGATGGGTATAATGGCATTGGGTTTATTGGCATTGGGTATAATGGCATTGGGCATTATAGCATTGGGTAATTTGTCCTGACACCTGCTGTTCAAAGAAAAAGTTATTTAGGTTCGTTCATTTTTTAAATCAACAGTGGGACTTCTTAAATGAAACTTTAATGACAGAAAAACAAAATTACGCAACAAACGAGAGTAACTGAAAAATCAATTTGTTTCATTGAAATATATAGTCAAAACCACAAAATTTGTTTGCTCTCCCTTGATCGATTTGCACAATATCCTCTATTCACCATTAGATTGCATGTATCAGCTTTCAAGGCATTTGAAGAAAATCAAGAGAAAAAAGGAAACAGCAGTCAAATTGCCGTACGTGAAAAATTCTCTGAAAACCGAAAATGAATTGTATAGACATTTAATCAGTGTAAAATGATTACAATTAATCGATTATTGTAAAATGCCGAATCTTACAAAAATTTTTACAAGAATTTACAATTCTAAGTTCGATGAATTTTCTAATGATATCACTCGTGTCTTTCTATATCAAATAAATCGATCAGCTAAAATTGACTGATTAGAAAAAAACATTTGAGCATGTAGCTCCCCATTCCCCCATCCACTAAGTGGGGTTGGAACGATAATATAAGTCGGCTGAAACTAGAGAATCATGCTACTATGGCAAATTCTAAACAAACAGCAAGTAAAATACCTGAAAACAAACCAACACAGGTTAGATATACCGAGATCAGGGAATACAAATAAGCAGAGGTTTATAAGGGAGACAAATTATGACAATAAGCAGTGGTTTGAATTGTGGTTTTTCCTCTGATCTCTGTTTCAGATAGGGGACGTCGTTTTTTGCCGATTAATTTCATCCGACGCTTCATACGAGTACGAAGTTGTGTGCATAGATGGTAAAGGGAAAGCTAATGGTCTTGGTCCTTTGTCTTCCACGCAGCCATCCACTGTCATTCACACGTCTTGCAATTTTTGTAGAAGGTATAACAATGGTTAAGCTGCTCCATTGGAAAAATAATTGAATACTTAAGTCATTGCCATAAAGGGAATCAAATCCCCAGAAGCGGCAACTTCGAAAGTCTCAATACTACGACTGCAAACAATTTTTGCAAACACACTGATTAATTTTTATCACATTGGCGTTATTAAAAAAGAACAGAAGTATGTTCCCCTTCCAAAAAGTGTTGATGCGCTAGATATTCTGAAAGTGTTTATTTTAAAGCCATGAGCTGTTTCAGAATGCTGTCGGATACGTTTCCATTACTGAATGGTTTGTCTGAAATGTACAAATTTGAAATCTGTGTTGGTATCAACGGTCGCATATATATTGCCGCCTCATCCCACGGAACTCTGATGCTTGTCGCCAACACAATTTTGACTGCTGAGAATATGGATGATGCGAAAATCACAAAAATGCTTCGAAAGTTGGGAACGAAACATTTAGTTGATATTTAAAAACTATTTGGTTAAAAATTTTTTTTTCCACTGATTGGAAGTTTTGTTCAATATACGTTATAATTGAACTCTTGGATGCTCTGAGTCCTTTAGTAATATTTTTTTCACCTGGTTTTTGCTCATGCTCATAAATGCCATTGTAACTGATCGAGATTATCTTTCGCAGTTCTGATGTTTATTTCAGATCAAATTTATGAAGCGTTTTTCGTATCTGTAAACCTAAATTTATCACTTCTATTAAATTGAATATGTCGGAATCAATACTCCGGGTCAGCTATGGAACGGACACTGATTCAATGAATATGGATAGTGAAGATCACAATGGAAAATGGTGTTTCTGCAAACAACCTCAGAACTCAAAATTGATGTTGTGTTGTGATTTCTGTGATACCTGGTATCATTCAGACTGTGTAGGAATTAGCAAAGTCAGGATTCAGAAAATGATGGAAGACCGTGAAAAGTACAAATGCTTGTTTTGTAAGGATAAAGAGAACCAAGTTAAGGAACAGGAAAAACAACAAAAATTGCGCGAATACATGGGTGATAACGAGATGCAAAATTCAGAAGCAGGTTCCAGCATCAAAGATGAAACTTCAGAAACAACGACCAAATCAGAAAGCAGTGTACCAACTCCTAAGCCAAATAAATCAGCATTAACACCGGTATTTGATAGTACAACAACACCTTCAAGCAGCAACCTCTCATCCGCAATAAAAACAGAAAAGAAACCGTTTAGTTCTGCCCTGGCGCCCAAGTTTGACCAAATTCCAGCTGTGTTTTCAAATTCCAGTGACCTCGCATCAGTTGGAAAAAGTGAAACTTCAAAAGTTTCTCCCAAAAAGACCTCAGTTTTAATGCCGGTTTTTGACGCTGATGTTGCGATTAATACGCCTCAAACTAATACATCATCATCATTTGACGAGAGTTCAGGCGAGGAATGTTCGGAACCGGAAGTCACAACTACAGAGCCCATGGACGCGGATGTCGGAAACGACTCGACCGCGACTGCAATAGCGGTAGATGATAAAATGTCTTCTGATACAAAATCTGAAGTTAAAATGGAGGAAAACGAAGTTTCCAAAAAGGAACCAGAGGGTGCTTGTGAATTAGTTTGGTCAACAAATGGTAGTCAAGAAGTTAAATCGGATGTTTCTCAGGATGAGTCAGTAATTGAAGCCAAAAGTTCCAACAATGTTCGTGAAAGAGCTGAGGATTCAATGCTTGTTGATGAAGATGAAAAAGAATCTAATAAAAGAGAGGCTGACAAGGACGCTAAAGTAGAACCAGCTAATAGTGAAAGTGAAAAATTGTCAGACGGAAAAGAAAGTTCAGCAGATGAAAAGTTGGACATAAAAAAAGAAAACATTGATGCAAAAGTAGATTATGGTAAATCCACCGATGATGATCAGAATTCAACAGTAAAACGAGAGGAATCCAAAATGTCAAAAGCTAATGACAGCGGTGCTGAATCCTCAGAAGATGAAGCACTCGGGACGGTGAAAGCCAAACCAATGCTTGTTCCTCCAAGTCCAAAACGAAAGGCACATGACAATTCAAGTTCAGATGACTCAAGTTCTGATTCAAGTAGCGACTCTTCAAGTTCTGGTTCTTCCAGTGGATCTTCATCTGGAAGTGACTCAAGTGGTAGGAAAAAGGTACTGACCAAGAAGTCAACCATGACCAAACAACAGAAAGCAAAATTGAACACGCTTTATAAGAACCATCATAAATTGAGCATGAATTTGATCATTTTTTGTCCTCGTTTGCCGCCTGATGTTGTTGAAAGGTGCAAGAAAGGCGCTAAATTGGGTTCTCTAGAGCTGAAAAAGATTAAAGAACAGTCATTGAAAGTTAGTCGTACGGCTGCGGAGAAGCACAAAACTAAAAGTCCTTCAAAGCCGCCATCTTTACTCATCAGTTCTAAACCTAAGAAACCACAATATTCTGACTCTTCAGATGACGAAAAAGAAACAGCACCTAAGATTAAGAGCAAAAAAGATTTTCTAAAGCCTCCTGAAAAACTACTATCTAAGTCGCCATGGGAAACAGAAAAGAAGTCAATTTTTGAAGGAAAGTCATTCAAACTTCCTCTGACTTCAGAGAAAACTTCAAAACAGGAACCAGATATAAAGGTAGAAAAACCCGCGGTGTCAGCCGAGTCCAAGCCTGTAAAAATTGAGAGCTCAGTCAAGAAAGAGGAGGATAGCCAGCAGAGTGGATCTAATGAGGTTAGTCCATTAGAGAACAAACCTGAAGTTTCAATGGAGGCATTGGCAGGTTTAGAAGTGTCAACTGCACCCCCACCGGTTAAATTTTTGGACCCTCCAGAACCTCAAGAGTCTGTAGAAGCTTATGAAGAGGAGGAGGAGGAAGAACCGGCCAAGCCCGTGAAACCTCCGAAAGAACGGAAAGTTAGCTCTTCTGAGAATGAGTACGTTGAACCAAGTTCTCCGCCTCCGAAGACGAAAAAGAAAAAGCTCAAGAAAAAAGAGCGGTCTCCCTCTCCGCCACCTGTCAGCAAGCTGAAGAAAAAGGCTCGACCTGTTAGTTCTTCAGATGATGAAAAACCACCACCTGCTGCGCAGAAATCTTCAAGTGACACAAAGTCAGCGTCTAAAGATTCGAAACCTAGTGACAAGTCTAGTTCTAAGCCTTCTGCTATAACTCCAACTGAAACTGAAGATGATGCAAAACTTCGATTGCTAGATGAAGATCTGTTCAAAAAACCCAAGAAAAAGAAGAAGAAAGAGGAAAAACCGGCTTTATCACCGTCCAAGCCTCAATCACGAGTTGTTCAGGCGGATGAGGAAACGGACAACCAGCAGTCTCCAATTCATAAGCAAAGCAAGTCTAAGAGCAGTAAACAGTCGAGCAGTGGGAAACCGAGTTCTGGCGGAAGACGCTGCATTGTGCTTGCGTGTGGAAAACCAGTCACAGTCGGTGGTGGTAAGTGTTGTGTAATAAGTTAAATTTCCATTGCTCTCACGGGGGGATCTCTCAGAGAGATCAAATTTTAACACTGCGGAAACGGCGTTCATTGCAAAAGTTTTGTGCTTTTTAAAGCTTGTAGCATATGAACTTTTACTTGTCCGCAAGTAAGGGTTGTTGCATTTGATTTGGCCATATTGAAGTTTTATGCCCTTTTACGACTCGAAATATTATGGTGTTTAATTGCTCT
This sequence comes from Convolutriloba macropyga, assembly GCF_964194025.1. Lineage (NCBI taxonomy): Eukaryota > Metazoa > Xenacoelomorpha > Acoela > Convolutidae > Convolutriloba > Convolutriloba macropyga. Next base: position 19,071,925 of record NC_134476.1, on the reverse strand, counting down.
CAAACGAAGTTTGTAGCAATTATATTAGTTTGTCGGTCTTTTTTAATGCGATTTTTCGCTTGACCGATTTTTTGTCTGACCTATCTGACTTTTCGTCCTCGAAAATGGGATAAACAGGTAGCGCCCAGCGGGCATTAAGTGCTCTTAGAGCCTTTCAGCTCACTAGTCTCCAAGTATGCGGTTCACAGAAACTCTTTTGGCGACTTATACTTATGACGTGGAGAGGTTGACACTGGGATAAACTGATAAAGCCCAAGGGCATGAACTTGCGGCGAAGTTCCGTTAGAAATTTACTGGTCTATAAGACTACAGCCAAAAGGTTAACTAAGTTCTAAAGCGGAGGCATGGGTGGTAGGCGTGGACCCCCTCACATTTCGCCCCCTTGCCTCAAGATAGCCAGACCAACGTAAGTTTTTGGAAAGCGATAAGTCGATTGAAATCAATTCGCTTGACGGTAATTGATAATTTATAAAATTTTAAAAGTTACTTCCATGGTTACTTTGCATTTGCTTTCTGTGGCATTTGGCGTTTAATTGCTCTCGAACGAAGAAGGCAATTACTGTAAACGTGCAAGTCTTTTTAATGCAAAATTTTTAATAGCCGCCCTCATCTTCTCAGCCGGCTATTATAGCGCTCCTACTTTTTTTTTTACTTCGTCGAACTTTTTTTCGCTTTACCATTTTGCCGCTTTCTCAGCATTTTGCGTGAAATCTTTTTGACTTCTCTAGGCTAGTTTCTCTCTTCTCTCATTCTGCTAAAAGTGAATTTGAACATCAGTTGCTCAGCAAAGCAATTCAAAATGAACAGAGTCAGAATAAAAAATTGAAAGTCAGGAATAGAAACGGGATAAACCCATATAGCCCAATTTTAGATGCCCGCTATTTGAACGTCGTTCCTTTAAGTCTTAGTTAACATCTCTAATGCTTATTGGTTACGATAGCAGCCCCTGTAGCATCTCTCTAAGAAACAGAAGTATGTTCAACTACGAAATGCCATCAAAATAAATCGGACTTAAAAAATGTTTTTGTACAAAACTCTTTTTTTTTCAATATCTTCTATTCTTTCAATCCCAATCATGCTTATTGGAATCAACGGCGGCTATTTTCCGGCAATCTGCTGCGTATGTTTTGCTTGGCCGTTTTTGCGCTAATGTTTAAAAAAATTTCCCTCAAGTGACTTTACCACCCTTGACCTCAGATTTTTTGTGATATCAGTTGTTTTTATTCCGAAGAACGTTTGTCGCTGATGTAAAGCCGGATTTATCGTCAAACATGCAAAGGCGATGTGGCTTAATAGTTAAGATGCCATACTGTTATCCTTGACTGTTTTGGATTTGTACCCTTCTGGGGACCGCATTTTTGTAACCATGAAAATCTGCATAGCAACACCTACTCTAAATTAATTTGCCCCGCCTGTCGTCCGAGAGCGATTCGTGCTTGATCGTGCTAAAGTTCTTGTTCATGAACTGCGTTGTGGAACCAATTTCTTTTACTTTGAAAAGTGTTTTTGTGAAAATAGTGCATGTAATTGACCGTCTTTTTGTCCAATAGGCTCGTTTTTTACTTGTTGATGAAATATTGTATTGCTCCACGCTGCATTAATATGCAACTCTCTGAAATTGTCACCACAGTTTTTTTTGAGAGTTAATAATGCTGCAAGTTGGGCAGGGCTTTCTTAGTCTTTTATTGATTTCTATTATTTTCTTTTTAATTGCTCTCAAACGAAGTGTGTAGCAATTATATTAGTCCTGTCGGTCTTTTTTAAGCGATTTTTCGCTTGACCAATTTTTCGTCTGACGCTTTTGACTTTTCGTCCTCAAAAACGGGATAAACAGGTAGCGCCCAGCGGGCATTAAGTGCTCTTAGAGCCTTTCAGGTCTGTTTCAGCTCACTGTTTTGGAGACTGATACTTATACTTATGGTGTGAAGGGCGGTTCTTAGAGGTTGAGATACCCCCCCCTTGTTGACCCCCCCGCCCCACCGCGCTGTTGCCCCCCCCCCCCAACCCAGTGCTGCCCCCCATCAGCCCCCGGTGCACCCCCCCCCCCCCCACCGTGGCTAGCTACTGACCAAGCCAACCGCTCGCCGGTCGTTTGAGTGCAATTCGCCCGACGTTGTCGGTTATGTTAATATTTCTGTATCTTTGAGCACTTTTTTGTAATCAAAGTATATAAGCTGCATTTTTGTTGCTTTTTTACTATGTGTGCATGACCTTCACATACTAGTACTTGCCATCCCTTTGTTTCTCGCAAATACCTTTGCCGAGTTTTTGTTATTAACCTCACTTTTCTTTGTTCTGCCTGAATGAGTTCTTTAAAATATTTAAAGATTTTATAGTTTTCCTTCATTTTCCTTGGTTTTGGAAAACAATACATACAATCTGTTGCAGCTCTAAGATTTTTGGAATTTCTATTGTTTTTGACTGGTATTTATGACTGATATTTGAGTTATGTGGATTTTCTTGGGACTAGATTTTGTTTAATCGATTTTTTGCCTTCGAGATTTACTCTATCTATTTACTTGATAATGTTGTTTTTATTTCTGATAAGGTTAATTTTTGCAAAAGAATTTAATTTGAAAATTATCTCCAATAGTGAAGTTTTTGTTTTGAAGTGCTGTGACGCCTCAACGAAAAGTTCTCTGTTTTCTCATAGCCTAAAATTCGTCAAGTCAATTCAGTTTCCAAAAATGCTATTTGCCTTATGCTGTCCCAATGCTTAGAAGATTACTTATGACGATTTCTTAATTTTTGAGACCATTCATTCCCACTGCTCAGAAGATTCCTAATAAAGATTTCTTAATTTTTTTATCGTTGGTTGTCAGCCCTGTCAGTTTTGTGATCTTATTAGGTTTTGTCCATCCTACTTGAAATGCTAAGAATGGCGAAACTGCTGGAAACTTCTAATTCAAACTGGAAAGTTCTTAGTAATTTTTGAGCCCTAAATGGTCAAATTTTCCACGTTTTTTTAAATCATTTTTGTTTGATTCGTATTTTATTGTTGATGAAGTTTGTTTGCAAGCCTTAATTAATTTTTTAATGTCTGTTTTTGGGCTTTGTGTTTTGTTTGTGTGAACTTAAACAACCAAAATGATTTTGATTTTTCCATTCAATAAAAGTTTATTGAAGATTTTGTCGTTTTTTTGAGTTTTTCGAATTTTCGGTTTTAATGAAACTTTTAAGGGCTTTACCATGGATTACAGGATAGTTTCAGGAGATAATAAATCGTTTTCAAGATATTGATATCACGAAATTTACATCAACCCTCTAAGAAAAATGTGCAATTTTTTTAAGATGTTTTCAAAATGTGTCATTTTTGTTGAGTTTAGCGCTCCTTGATGGCCCGTGATATTTTTAATGGCTTGATGATGGGTCACCGGACAGATTAAAGAGACAAAGGATTGATCTTGAACATATTTATATCACGAATTTTGACAATTTTCATCAAATTGTTTTTTTCTATAATTGTGAAAATTTCTTGCCTTTTTTCGAGTTTTTCGATCTTTAGGGGCAAAAAAAAGACTTGTCAAAGCTTTTGTTCTTGTTAATGGGTATATGCAAATGGATAGATTTTGTTCTTCAGGTTATTGTATTTCACTTATTGAGCCTTTTTTGCGCTTGATAGCTTCACTTTGCGTGATTTAAATTATTATCTTAATTGCGCTCTCAAATTGGTACCAATTTACTAAAGAGATTTTCGATCGGTTTTTGATTTTACTGCTGCTGGTTAATTCAATTCATAAATCAGAAGTACGCCAAGGTTTTCAGAATTTAATTGTTAACCATGGAGCCCATGAAGAAAAAAATTAAAATATATAGTAAGAAATGCAGAATTGTGAACGGAAATAGTTCTGGTACTTAGCGAATTATATAGCATTTTTGGGTCTTTCCTGTAAGACGTTTTAGCCAGCTGTTTCGAACGTTAAAACTGATTTTACAGTTTTGCCTTTCCTTTCCTTTCTTGCACTAGGCTAAAAGACTGTTCATTTCAGGTGAAAGCAACTTTTGTTCAAAGCCTTGTATCAAGAGACACGTTAAAAAATTCTACGATGCTGTCGGCTACAAGCCTCCGAATGCTGAGAACGGAGAGGGTAGCGCAAACCAAAGCAACTCAGAAAATTGGAGCAAAATTGTCATTACTTTGGTCGACAAACGGGCCAATATCTCGGTGGAAGGACGACGTGCGCCAAATATTGGAGAACTATTCAAATGGTTGAGACAAAACCCTACTTACGAAATTAAAATGCCAGAGAAAAATGCCGCTGAAGTTCTGAATGATGCAAGGAGTAAACACAAGAGACAAATGAATCGGAAACTGATGGAGATGAACTCAAATGTTAATATGACCTCTGGCAAACCACTTAGTGGTACCCAATTGAACAGAATTACAAACGATTTTGAGCTAAATTTGTTCCACTATAACGGCAAGGATATCACGGGCAAGTATACAGACTGTTTCAATCGAGTTGTTCAATACCTGGATGCTAACAAAACCCTTTTTGAATGGATATCTAGTGGACGTCTGACAACCAGACATCTGGTTTTGATGTCAGAAGATGACTTCAAAAAGGTGGGAACAAGCCAGTTTATTGATTTTATACCAGAAAGCGACCTTTTCCCTGATATTCCCACGGCGATTCCATCTCAGAGGTACAAACAATCCAGTGATATTTTGTCCAGTCTGGCTGCGGATACGACGGCGGAACATGGAAAGGGTCATCAATATAGTGGCAATTGTAGGATTTGCAGAAGTCGCCGAAATGAAAGCTCAATTTTGGATGCTCAGGAAAGAGAACAACTTAGAATCAAAGCACAAGAGAAAACCCTTTACTATAATCACAAGCTTAAAAGGTGCGCTCCCTCTGTATGCTATTTCTGTTTGAACCCAGTGACGGATGCGCAACGTGTAGCTCATAGAGAGCACCAGTTTAGTGGAAAGCAGTACGACGAGACATGTTATCAGTGCAAACTTGACGATTACGAAGATGATGTTAGCAAGCAATTACGCAGTAGACGTGACGAGTATGAAAGATCGCGACACGAAATAGCACGAAATCGAGTGCAAGTTTTGCATGAATTGAATGAAGAGGTTGTTGAAGACGATCGTTTATTTGGAACTGGAAAGGTCAGTGGAGGTGCTGGACTTCTGAATGAAGTTGACGATTCACAACCTGCCTCCGAACCTTTGATATCTGAACCTTCCGCACCATTAGGTCTGAACGCTTCCCCACCTCGTGACTCTATCCTGAACTCAGAGCCCAGTAGCTCTGGTCTTTTGGGCTCATCGCCTGGTGATGCTCCGCCACCTTTAAAGCGTGTATCACAAGCTCCATCACCGCCCCCACCAGCGTTGGTACCTGTTATATCTCAACCTCCAATGGAACCAGCTGGGGTGATCTGGGAAGGAAACCTGGTGGTTGCCGACGATAGGCAATGTCGCGTATCTATGCTGCCGATTCAAGGGTCAGTAAGAAACCTGAGAGCAGACATGAACACTCAAATCATTACCAAGGGTAAACTTGAAAGGACACAGGCTTTTGATTATTTGAAGAAAATTCACGCGAGAAGGAAGTTGGGAATGGCTGTCGTGGAAATCGAAGTTCCCGGTGATAGTCGCGGAAAAAAGTTTTATGTCGAGTATTTTGATACCCTCAAAACTAAACGTATGTTGGGGGCTACCGCTCAAAATCCAGCAAGCATTAAAGAAATTTACATAATGTCCCTGTCGGCCAGTGAAGATTTTCCTTCTGATTTTGGATTCAATGTTACTTTATCTGGTCCTAGACATGACATGTTGGTTGCAATCATTATTCGGAACCGACCTCCAGACTCGGAGGGTGCTAATGGTTCCAGTGCAGCACCTGCAATAATCAATAGACGACCAGCGTCGCCACCCAGGCAAACTCAGGAAAAAGCGTTCAGGAGGGAGAACGGGCACTATAATGCATCTTCGGGCTCTCAGAGGCCCGCAGATAGAGGGTTGTATAATGAAGCTCAGAACTCAAGTTTTCCTTACTTCCGAGAAGAGACAAATGACAGGAACCGAAATGGATCTGCGCCCGCTGACAGGTAAGGCTATTTCAAGACACTTTCTGATGAGACACATAAGGAATGTGAAAATGGTCGCGAGATCAGATTTCGAAGTGATTGGTTGAATAACAAAAAAATGAGTTTTTGCAAAGAAATTGGGGACCAAGTATGTTGTTGTATCGTTGTATCTTATTTGCGATAGTATTTCAGGTATCCCGACCACAGTAGACGACAGTCACATGAGAGCTCCTCCAGTTGGAACCGAGGAACTGGCGCGAGCCACAATTCTGCACTATCTCGATTCAAAACCCAACAGGGCTCCCCTGGTCCACGACGCAATGATGACTACATGCAGCAACTTTACAAACCTCTTGATTCTGCTTACGATTCGGGAGTTGCAAGGCCACCTCCGATACTACCTGTAGATACCCGACCCCCTTTACCACCCAGCGGGGGAAGTGGTAATGAGATCCTGTCGGAAACGGACCGAATGCGTCTGGAATACGGAGGTGATTCACGTGCGGCAAAACGCAGTGCCGTTGAATTGATGGACGAAGATTCGGATCACCCGTCAAAGAGAGTGATGGCGCGTGATTGGGCGAATGAGTCGGTTGGTCGGTACGGAGGTTTCAGTTCCAACGATAATCGCAGATCCTTTGACTCCAGAAGTAGACAATTTCCTTATAGATGAAACTTATGCTAAACTGTATCTGTTTCCTTCTAGAAAACTTAACTATTTTTGTAGACGCTTATCTCGCACTGATAAGTTATCAGCTATCTTCTAGGGCAGGACTCATTAGGTTTGGTTCATCCGTTTTAACAAGGTAAATACATCTCATATTTTCGCGTTGATCACCTGACATTAATTGCTTTCATTTCAATCATACTAGTTGGAAGGAAACAGATTAATCGTTGAAGAGTAAAACAGAGCACTCGTATTATATTTTGAAATTACTCCTTGTTTCTTGTCTAAGTTGGCTCAAATTTTATGCCCGATTTACTGTTGAACTTTTCAAATTGAAGTTTTTGATCAAAGTATTGCTACCTACGGCTCATGAAGAACCACTTTTCAGGAAAGAAAGTTGGGAGCAAGAAAAGAGAATAAAAGAGGAAAAAAATAATTTATCAATTTTAAGCCCTGTTGTTACATCTCTGTGTTACTCTGGAGAGGAAATCAAACTAAAGCCTTTATTTCGAACAACCCTGATTTGTTGTGCAAATTTACGCAAGTGGTTGCTGATATGCAGGTTTCATGATTAGGGGCCGATTTTGTGTGCTATTTAAACGAGCTGGCATTGCGTTTGTATTAAACAGCTTCAATTTTCCGAAGATACTGCTTAATCGAATTTTCTTGTTATCTCAATAGTTTCAGCTGTATTTTTAATAGCCCCAACATCTCAGCAGGCTCTTATTGCGCTCCTATTTTATTTTAAAAAAATTTTTGAACAAAAATTTGTTTCGCTTTACCTCATTTTGCCTCATTTTTTCAATAAGTTTGCGTGAAATCATTTTGACTTCTCTAAGACTTGTTTCATTCTTCGCTCATCCTGGTCAAAATGCTTTTAAATTGTAGTCGCTCAGCCAAGGAACCTAAAATGAACTGAATTTTTATCGAAAAACGAAATCCAAAATAGAAACGGGTTAAAACCATAAAGCCCAATTTAGATGCCCTCTACATAAAGTTTTTTTTATATAAATCTGAGTTACCATGTCTAATGCTCATTGGTATTGATTCTATCCCTGTGTGTTTTGATTAACTAACAGGGATATGAACAAAATGAAATTATAATAGTTTGCACTTGTAAACAGTTTTAAATCAATCAGCTTTTTCGTTTCGGTTACGTTCCTTCAATCGCAATCGAATTTATGGGTATCAATGACGGCAATTTTTTCTAAGACTCTTTTTCTACTAGAATTGATGCTTTGGCCCTGAATTCCTCATTGTTTTGAACGACTGGCTGTTTTAACGAAAAAATCAAAATCTCCCATTGGTTTCCTAATCATTTACTATAAATTGAATTTAGTTTTGTTCTATTCGTGGGTTCTCTCTGAAGCTAATGCTTTGATTTAAAAAAATTAGCTCATCAATTATATCGCATTGAACTTTTTCTTGAAGTGGTTGTATCCCCTAGTAGTCTTTCAAAATAAGAAAACAAGGACTCTTGCTTTCAGTTCAATTATGCTGAGTGAAAAATTGTTTTATTAGTTACTTCAACTAGCCTATCCACTTGTTATTCTTAGTCCTTTAAGTTACCGTCTGTTTCTTGTCTCTTTGTCTGGTACTTATTTTTTTCTACCGTGATTTCAATTTTGAACTTAAAGTGTTCTTCATATAATGTGTACTTTAGATGGAAACATCGTATATCGCAGATATAGTGCAGATAGTCATCTGTTTGCAGTGAAATGTTGTTATAGTCATATACTTCAGTAAATTTTTCCTGTACATAGTATTATGCCGTATTCTTTAAACCATAAAATTCTTGCAGATTGAAATTAAAATGGCATGATTTGATTAGTCTACTCTGATGACGCAACTTGTTACGGAAAATAATTTCACTGAAAATTCCTCAAACATCATTTCTGGTTCTTAAAAATTTTGCTCTATCACGACGAAATATATTTCGGAAAGCCATCTGCGTTTGAGTTGAAACATTGATTAAGTTATACCCGAGTCTGTTTTACTGGGATTTTGTCTTGGACGAAAAAAAAAATCAAAATCTCCCATGGGTTTCTCTTAATCTTCTACCATAAATTGTATCAAATTTTGTTCTATTTGTTGGATCCTTCTGAAGCTAATAAATGTAGTTCATTCTTTGATGCAAAACAATTAGCTCATCAACTATATCATTGAAATCCGTTTCTTGGAATTGGTTGTATACCCAAGTAGTCCTTCAATATAAGAAATCAACGAATGTTATTTTCAGTGCAATTCTGCTGAGAGTGAAAAATTGTTTTCGCAATGTTGTGCAGGTTTAATAGCTACTTGATCGAGCCTACCCAATTGTTTCTCTTAGTTCTTTAAATTATCATCGTTTTTTGTCACTTTCTCTGTGTTTTCTACCCTGATTTTTATTTCGAGTTTAATATGTGCTTTTTATAATGTTAACTTTATATTGAAACATCATATATTGATGATAGTCATCGGTGTTTGCTTTCAATTGTTTTGTTAAAAGCTATACTTCAATTAATTTTTCTTCTACATAGTTTTATACCGTAATTTTTAAACCATGACTTTCCTGTAGATTGAAATTAAAATGGCATGATTTGATTAGTCTACTCTAATGACGCATCTTGTTACGGAAAGTAGTTTTTACTGAAAATTCTTCAATCATTGTTTCTGCTTCTTAAAATTTTTGCTCACGATGAATTATTTCGGAAAGCCGTCTGCGTTTGATTTGAATGTTTTTGCCTCATTTTTTCGACAATTTGCGTGAAATCAGTTGACTTCTCTAGACTTGTTTCATTCTTCGCTTATCCAGGTCAAAATGCTTTCAAATTGTAGTCGCTCAGCCAAGGAACCTAAAATGAACTGATTTTTTATCGAAAAACGAAATCCAAAACAGAAACGGGTTAAAACCTTAAAGCCCAATTTTAGATGCCCTCTACTTAAAGTTTGTTTTTATGAATCTGAGTTACCATATCTAATGCTCATTGGTATTGATTATATCCCTGTGTGTTTTGATTAACTAACAGGGATATGTTTAACAAAATGCAATTATAATAGTTTGCACTTGTAAACAGTTTTAAATCAATCAGCTTTTTCGTTTCGGTTACGTTCCTTCAGTCGCAATTGGATTTATGGGTATCAATGACAGCTATTTTCCGGCAGTTTTTTCTAAGACTCTTTTTCTACTAGAATTGATGCTTAGGCCCTGAATTCCTCATTGTTTTGAACGACTGGCTGTTTTAACGAAAAAATCAAAATCTCTCATTGGTTTCCTAATCATTTACTATAAATTGAATTTAATTTTGTTCTATTCGTGGGTTCTCTCTGAAGCTAATGCTGTGATTTAAAAAAATTAGCTCATCAACTATCTCCCATTGAAATATTTCTTGAGATGGTTGAATCCCCAAGTAGTCGTTCAAAATAAGAAAACGAGGACTCTTGCTTTCAGTTCCATTATGCTAAGTGAAAAATTGTTGTCATGCTCATGTGCAGTTTTATTAGTTACTTCAACTAGCCTATCCAATTGTTATTCTTAGTCCTTTAAGTTACCATCTGTTTCTTGTCTCTTTGTCTGGTACTTATTTTTTCTACCGTGATTTCAATTTTGAACTTAGTGTTCATATAATGTGTACTTTAGATTGAAACATCGTATATTGCAGATATAGTGCAGATAGTCATCTGTGTTTGCATTGAAATTTTGTTTTAATCATTACTTCAGTAAATTTTTCCTGTACGTTGTATTTTTCCGTATTCTTTGAACCTTAACATTCTTGTAGATTGAAATTAAAATGGCATGATTTGATTAGTCTACTCTGATGACGCAACTTGTTACGGAAAATAATTTCACTGAAAATTCCTGAAACATCATTTCTGATTCTTAAAAATTTTGCTTTATCACGACCAAATATATTTCGGAAAGCCGTCTGCGTTTGAGTTGAAGCATTGATTAGGTTTTATACCCGAGTCTGTTTTACTGGGATTTTGTCTTGGATGAAAAAAGTCAAAATCTCCCATGGGTTTCTCCTAATCTTCTACTATAAATTGTATCAAATTTTGTTCTATTTGTTGGATCGTTCTGAAGCTAATAAATGTAGTTCATTCTTTGATGCAAAACAATTAGCTCATCACCTATATCATTGAAATCTGTTTCTTGGAAGTGGTTGTATACCCAAGTGGTCCTTCAATATAAGCAAACAAGGAATGTTATTTTCAGTGCAATTCTGCTGAGAGTGAAAAATTGTGCAGGTTTAATAGCTAATTTATCGAGCCTACCCAATTGTTACTCTTAGTTCTTTAAATTATCATCGTTTGTTGTCACTTTCTCTGTACTTGTTTTCTACCCTGATTTTAATTTCCAGTATAAACTGTGCTTTATATTTAAACATCATATATTGATGATAGTCATCTGTGTTTGCTTTGAAATGTTTTGTGAAAAGATGTACTTCAATTAATATTTGTTCTACATAGTTTTATACCGTAATTTTTAAACTATGACTTTCCTGTAGATTGAAATTAAAATTGGCATGATTTGATTAGTCTACTCTAATGACGCATCTTGTTACGGAAAGTAGTTTTTACTGAAAATTCCTCAAACATTGTTTCTGCTTCTTAAAATTTTTGGTCTTGACGAATTACGAAAAGCCATCTTCGTTTGATTTGAATGTTTTTGCCTCTTTTTTCAACAATTCGCGTGAAATCATTTGACTTCTCTAGACTTGTTTCATTCTTCGCGCATTCTGGTCAAATTGTAGTCTCTCAGACAAGGAACCTAAAATGAACTTAATTTTTATCGAAAAACGAAATCCAAAATAGAAACCGGTTAAAACCTTAAAGCCCAATTTTACATACCCTCTACTTAAAGTTTGTTTTTATAAATCTGAGTTACCATGTCCAATGCTCATGGGTATTGATTCTATCGCTGTGTGTTTTGATTAGCTAACAGGGATATGTTTATCAAAATGAAATCATAATAGTTTGCACTTATAAACAGTTTTAAATCAATCAGCTTATTCGTTTTGGTTACGTTCCTTTAGTCGCAATCGGATTTATGAGTATCAATCACGGCTCTTTTCCGGCAATTTTTTCTAAGACCCTTTTTCTTCTAGATTTGATGCTTTGGCACTGAAATCCTCATTGTTTTGAACGACTGGCTGTTTTAACGAAAAAATCATCTCCCATTGGTTTCCTAATCATTCACTATATATTGAATTTAATTTTGTTCTATTCATGGGTTCTCTCTGAATCTAATGCTTTGATTAAAAAAATTAGCTCATCAACTATTTCCCATTGAAATATTTCTTGAAGTGGTTGTATCCCCAAGTAGTTGTTCAAATTAAGAAAAAAAGGACTCCTGTTTTCAGTTCAATTATGCTAAACGTGAAAAATTGTTGTCAGGCTTATGTGCAGTTTTATTAGTTACTTCAACTAGCCTATCCACTTGTTATTCTTAGTCCATTAAGTTACCATCTGTTTCTTGTCTCTTTGTCTGGTTCTTATTTTTTTCTACGTGATTTTAAATTCGAACTTAGTTTGCTTCATATAACGTGTACTTTAGATTGAAACATCGTATATTGCAGATATAGTGCAAATAGTCATCTGTGTTTGCATTGAAATATTGTTATAAGTATATACTTCAGTAAATTTTTCCTGTACATAGTATTATGCCTTGTTCTTTAATCCGTAACATTCTTGTAGATTGAAATTAAAATGGCATGATTTGATTAGTCTACTCTGATGACGCAACTTGTTACGGAAAATAATTTCACTGAAAATTCCTGAAACATCATTTCTGCTTCTTAAAATTTTTGCTCTATCACGACATAATATATTTCGGAAAGCCACCTGCGTTTGAGTTGAAACATCGATTATGTTTTATACCCGAGTCTGTTTTACTGGAATTTTGTCTTGGACGAAAAATCAAAATCTCTCATGGGTTTATCTTAATCTTCTAATATAAATTGTATCAAATTTTGTTCTATTTATTGGATCCTTCTGAAGCTAATAAATGTAGTTCATTCTTTGATGCAAAACAATTAGCTCAACTATATCGTTGAAATCTGTGTCTTGGAAGTGGTTGTATACCCAAGTAGTCGTTCAAAATTAGAAAACAAGGAATGTTATTTTCAGTGCAATTTTGCTGAGAGTGAAAAATTGTTGTCGCAATGTTGTGCAGGTTTAATAGCTACTTTATCTAGCCTACCCAATTGTTACTCTTAGTCCTTTAAATTACCATCGTTTTTTGTCACTTTCTCTACTTGTTTTCTACCGTGATTTTAATTTCGAGTTTAAACTGCGTCTTATAATGATGACTTTATATTGAAACATCATATTTTGATGATAGTCATCTTTGTTTGCTTTGAAATCTTTTGTTAAATGATATACCTCAATTAATTTTTCTTCTAAATAATTTTATACCGTAATTTTTAAACCATGACTTTCTTGTAGATTGAATTTAAAATGGCATTATTTGATTAGTCTACTCTAATGACGCATCTTGTTACGGAAAGTAATTTTACTGAAAGTTCCGCAATTATTTTTTCTGCTTCTTAATGTTTTTGCTCTATCACGACAAAACATATTTCGGGAAGCCATCTGCGTTTGATTTGAAAGTTTTTGTCTTAAGTTTGTATGTTTTTGTCTGGTATATGGGCTTATGTTTTCAACCATATTTTTCCTGATTGGATGTTTCCGCTCTGATTGCAGATATTGTTGCTGAAAATATTTTTCCGGTAAATCCATTGTTCAATTAGGTTCAAATTTTATGCCCTATTTTGTGTCGAACATTTCAAATCGATGTTTTTGATAGAAGTTCTATTTCCTACGCCACTTAGAGAACCAGTTTTCTGGACAGTATGTTTGGAACAAGAAAACAAGAGATTACGAGAAAAATATTTATCAATTTAAGCCCTTTTATTACATCTCCGTGTTACTCTGCAGAAGACATCAAACCACAGCTTTTTTCCAAACATCTTTAATTTGGTCGGGTAATTTTACGCAAGTTTCTCAATGGTGGCAACTGGTTTTTTAAATAGGTGCCTATTCTGCCGTGTTCAACGAGTTTGTGTTGCGTTTGTTTTAAATGGCTTAATTTTCCAAAGATACTGCTCATCGAGTTGCTTATTGGTATACTTAAACCTCAAAGGTTTCCGTGGTTTATTGAATGGACGCCCTCATGTTATCACCGGGCTCTTATTGAGCTCCTATTTGAAAGTTTTTTTCGAATAAAAATTGTCTCGCTTTACCTCATTTTGCCGCTTTTTTGACCATTTCGCGTGAAATATTTTCGGCTTAGGTAGAATTGTTTCATTCTCCGCTCATATTGCTCAAAGTGCTTTTTAATTGCAGTTGCTCAGCCAAGGAATGTAAATTGAACAGAATTTTTATCAGAAAAAGAAATCCAAAATGGAAACTGGTTAAAACCATAAAGCCCAATTTTAGATACCCTCTACTTGAAGTTCGTTGTTATAAATTAGAGTTAACATATCTAATGTTCTTTGGTATTGATACTATCGCCTGTTTGATCTCGTTAACTAACAGGAATGACTGACAAAATGAAATCAAATTAGTTTGCACTATAAAAAGTGTGTAAATCAATCAGTTATCTCTTGTTGTTTCGGTCCCAATCGGGGTTTTGGTTATGGGTGTCAATGACGCTTATAATTTAAACCAATTTTTCTGATTGGTTATTTCCACTCTGACTGCAGTTTAAAAATGTTGCTGAAAATAATTTTGTGGAAAATCTTGTTCAAGTAGGCCCAAATTTTATGCGTGATTTACTGTGAAATTGAGGTTTTTGATCAAAGTATGGCTACCTACGGCTCTTGGAGAACCTGTTTTCAGGACCCAAAGTTTGGAGCAAGAAACAGAATAAAATACGAGAAAAATGAATTTATCATTTGTAAGCCCTGTTGTTACATCTCCGTGTTATTCTGCAACGGAAATCGAAGTAATGTTTTTATTTAAATCAACCCCGATTTGTTGTAGAAATTTACGCAAGTTCCTTGATGGTTGAAGTTGATATGCAGATTTTATTATTAGGGGCCGATTTTGTCGTGTGCTAATTAAAATGGTTTGGCATTGCGTTTGTATTAGACAGCTTCTATTTTTTAAAAACAATTCGTCGAATAAGTGTTTGTTTGGCTCTTCCTTATTTTGCCGTTTTTTCAACAATTCGGGTGGATTGTTTTTTTCTCTGGACTTGTTTCGTTCTCCGCTCATCCTGCTAGAAATGCTTTTAAATGGCAGTTCATTTTAGTTTCCTCAGCCAAGGAAACTAAATTGAAGTGAATTTCAATGGGAAAAAACATAAACTAGAAACTGGTTAAATCCATTTATCCCAATTTTAGATTACCTCTACTTGAAGTTTGTTTTTATCAATCATAGTTACCATATCTAATGTTCTTTGGTATTGATACTATCGCCTGTTTTATCTCATTAACTAACAGGAATGACAAAATGAAATCAAATTAGTTTGCACTATAAAAAATGTGTAAATCAATCAGTTATCTCTTGTTGTTTCGGTCCCAATCGGGGTTTTGGTTATGGGTGTCAATGACGCTTATAATTTAAACCAAATTTTCTGATTGGTTATTTCCACTCTGACTGCAGTTGAAAAATGTTGCTGAAAATAATTTTGCGGAAAATCTTGTTCAAGTAGGCCCAAATTTTATGCGTGATTTACTGTGAAATTGAGGTTTTTGATCAAAATATGGCTACCTACGGCTCTTGGAGAACCAGTTTTTAGGTCCCAAAGTTTGGAGCAAGAAACAGAATAAAATACGAGAAAAATGAATTTTGAGGAAATCAAGCCAAAGCCTTTTTCAAACAACTTGGCTTGGTTGTGGAAATTTGCGCAAGGTTCTCGATGGTGTTAACTGATATGCAGTTTTTTAAACAGGTGCCGACTCTGTCGTGTGCTAATAAAAACAAGTTTTTCGGTGCGTTTGTTTAATTAGCTTCAGTTTTCCGATGGTACTGTTTATTGGAGTTGCTTTTTCTAGTTATACCTAAACCTCAATTGTTTCTGCTGTTTTTTCTACTCTGACCAGAAACTTCTTTCGGAAATTCCTCTCTACAGCATTTTCGCTGTATATAATGTTCCACTATGAAGAGGGAATATTTCGAAAAGCAATCTGCGTTCGGGTTGAATTATTGGAAAAATTTTATAACAGAGTCTGTTTGTCTGAGATTTTGTTCTTCTTGTTTTCTGTATGTTTTTGTGTTGCCTATGCGCTTATAATTTTGACCATTGTGTTCGTGATTTGAATATTCTACTCTGATTGCACAGAATGTAGCTGAAAATAATTTTCCGCCAAATCTCTATTGAGCTTAGTAAATTTCGATCAATTACAGTTAGTAATGCTCCTTCTCAACTGCCTGGGACATTGAAGGATCTTTGTTCAAACTTCTGGAGTTTTATTTGCCCTATTTTTGCATTGAAGTGTAGAGTTTGGAAGAATTTTCGTCGATCTGCTTCTGAATTGTGAATTCGTTTTTCAGATCTGCGGGAGACGAGGTTATCACTTCTACTGGATTGGTGATGGTCGTTATACGTTATCGCCAGCACCAAAGCGGTCTCGCTGTCTTGTGTGCGTTTCTAAACTGAAGCGTAACTTCCATTGTTTTTCACCGGAAATTGGCGGCCAATTTCACGCTGTTTTCACGCGGACCACTGTTTTTAATCAATTGTGTTCAAAATGCTGGGTTTCCAGCATCCCAAATTTTCTTAATAAACATAGGTTTTAGAATACCGTTGCACTGATTGTTCAGCTCGACATTTGAGTTAAATGTGTTTTATGGTTTTACCAATTACCAGTTTATTGAGTTTTTCTATGGCGTGGAAATTGTTCTGCAATTCCTTTTCCGTTTTTGGAATGCATTTTAAATTTGACTGGACCTTGATTTTCTGTATTTTTTACACTGTCAATTGTATATAATTGGTCCTCCGTGTCGAGTTGCTGTGAAGGAAAGGAGTGAAGAAAGTGTAAACGTAAATGACATAACTTCTCCCAATTTACGTTGTTCTTTTCTTTAATTGGGCTGATTGGCTTATACGTTTGAAGACTTATTATGTAACGCTTGGGATGAAATTGTTGTCGATTTTACCTGAAAAGCTTATTTGGCGCTTTCTATGGCCATAAGTGTAGATTTAGAACACTCAATACATGATAGGATTGAATTTGCAGTTCGAACCATTGTCTCAGAGGTTTTAGATGAAGCGTACATGACTGGCATCTTAAGTTGGTGCAAAATACAGTTTCCTTACTCCTCCATTGTGTATATCTTCAGATTTAGCGCCGGTGCGTTTTTTCTGAATTGTCAAAAACGGAGAAATTTAGAAGCTGTTTTCAATTTTAAGCCCTTTTGTTAAGTCTTCGTCTTTCTGTAATATATTTGGCATAATGATTTTAACCAACGGCTTTTTTATTGTACTTGATGCGTTGTGTCAAGATTTGTGAGTTAAAATATTGGTAAAGCTTTATACTACAGTCGGTTTTTCGTTTATTTAGTTTGTCTTGTGCCTTTGATTTCAACAGTAAAATTGTTGATTTGATTTTTCTACTCTGACGAGACATGTTGCTGAAGTTAATTGCAAAGCAATTTCAATTTTTTGAATGTAATTTCAATTTTTTTTGGCAATTTGGTTTCGGTTTTTGCTGTTTTTAATTGGTTGTTCAGAGGTTTAAGTTGTTTTTACTGTTAAAGTCTTATGATTTTAGGTTTTTGATCAAGTGAAGTTATTCCTGGTTTTTGTTGTTTTAACAACTGCTGTCGAATTGTTAACAGGTGGTGAAACGGTCGGGCGGTCTCCTTCTACTTGTTCCTCGCCTCGGGGCGTCTTCTGAGTAGATGGCATCGCTTTCTTTTCACTCATTTCTTCGTTGTTGATGAGAAGCGTGGTCTCGTCCTGGCCCTGAACTGGGCTGGCGTGGACCTCGCAAGAAGGCGTCCACGCTAACAGTTCAGGACTACTCGTCGTTGGTTCTGGTTCGGTCATCCTCCTCTGTGTAGAACCAATTAAGGTGTGCTCACTTTCACTGAGTTTCAGGAAGTCGGCAGCTGCTATCTGGTTATCCCTGGTCTCAGAAAAGCTCGCGGGAAGCATCATAATTTTCCCACCGTTGTTTAAGTTTGTAGTTTTAGCGGTGATCCGTTTCTCAGTTTTCCTCGCAGAGTAAAAAAAATAATAAGCATTTACTATTTTAAGCGTTGTTTTTCTATAGAAGAAATCTTTTTTTTCAAGAATTGACGTACGTCTTCTTGATGCAAGTCCCTTTTTGATCGAGCTTGTTGGGTTGTAGAATTTTTTTACCACTAATAACTGATTTCTGCAAACCATACTTCTTCTGAATTTGTCAATTATTCTATCAAGTGAGGTGCTTTTTACGATTCCTCGAATAGCTGATTTACCCGGTTTTTTCCGGGAGGTCTTAGTGTTTTTTGTGTTTGTAAACTTAGTTTGACCTATTGTTTCACTGCAAATTTTATCAGGTTAAAATTTTTTGTACGATAGATTTCCACGGTCATGAAAGTAATAGTTGGATTAATAGTTGTTATGTTTATGTTAGTTTTTCTCTGACTAATAAATCAATTTTTCTGTTTTACATCAGAAATCAACCGCTGGATAATATATCTTGCGGAAAAGTCTGGTTTGTAAATTTATTTTATACCCCAGAGGCCATTCAAAAATAGGAAATTGAGGACTATAATTCCATGACCATAGGGTTTGATTTCTGCTGCGAATCATTTCTTGATAGGATGGGTTTTGCAGTCCCAACCATTGTCTCGAAGCTTTGAGATGAAGCTTACAATTGGGTAAATTTTTGGCTGAAGTTGTACGTATTTTCCATATTATTTCTTAGTTAATGAGATCCTCATTACCACGCAAAACGTACGCGAAGACCAGCAAATTTGCTTGATCTGTCGGGGTTTTCACGGCCCATTTTTTAATATAAGAGAGCGCGGAAAACAGTAACAGAAAGGTGAATTTAGTTCAAATTTGAGAACGTTTGGAAATCTCCGTAACATTTGTCCACGATTTGTTTATGGGCTAGCGTTGAACGAAAACTCTTAGCAAAATGCCAATTTAGCAGAAATCACAGAAAGCCTAAGTGGTCTTCATTTTACAAATTGCGGATTCAAAAGGCAAATGGCTGGTTTGAACGTACACATACTATGCTAATTAACAAAGTTTAATTTCTGAACTTTCTTATGAGGTTTTGTCAGTTTTGTCATTGATTGGGTCAAATCGGCCGAAAATTGACAAATGTACGTTTTACGGCGCAATGAAAACCCCCCAGACGCACGTACCATATTTTTACACACTGAATTACTGTGTAATGGAACGTGCACTGTAATTGGAGGTGCATAACATACTTCTCCGTTTTTCGCTCAATAGAGTTCGATTGACATTTTTCTCTAAGGATGGGCTATTTTTTCGAATTCAATATTTTTTTAACCAATCTTGCA
The DNA here is from genome assembly GCF_964194025.1 of Convolutriloba macropyga. Lineage (NCBI taxonomy): Eukaryota > Metazoa > Xenacoelomorpha > Acoela > Convolutidae > Convolutriloba > Convolutriloba macropyga. The sequence goes on along the minus strand of NC_134476.1, from coordinate 19,052,763 downwards.
ATAATGCTCAAATTCTGGCAAGACGCTTTATATTAAAACATATATAATAGTGGTCATTATATTTTTTGGATCTTCTCCGTTTGTGCCCTGCAAATAATATGTGACTAATCTGGAGAGAACAAACGGAAAACATCTGTTTTTTTAGTGTTTGGTTCTGGTTTTTGTGCTATCAAATTATGTTGAATTGCTTTGTTTGCTTAAATAGCTTCGATAATCGAATGGTACTGCTTAATCGGATTGCTGTTTTATTATTTGTAATCTAAACCCCAAATCCATAGCGGCTTTCACTTCGTTTGTGTTTAATTGCTCTTGAACGCAGTTCATAGCAATTATTGTAAACGTGTGTCTTTTTTTATGCAAATTTTTCGCTTGACAGTTTTGCGCTTTTCTTCTAGAACATTCTTTGACTTCTCAAGTGACTTTTTCACGCTTTCGTTCTTCATTTTTGAGTGATCTCTATTGCTCTGAAGTAAAGCTAATATAAATTCGGTTGCAGTGGTTCGGGAGGGCAGTGGTTCGAATCCCGCGGGGAAAAATTTTTTTGCACCCATAATTTGATCTAGGCTACAGCCCCTGAATTAAATTGCCTCGCCTGTCGTTCAAGAGCAATTCTTCCGACATTTGTCGGTTTATGTTTTTAATTGTAGTCTTGACCTTCATTGCAAATTTTTTTGTAAATTTATTTTTCTGCTATGTGGCGAAATGATCTGGCAGTGCATTCGACTCTTTTTTTTTCTGCGCCGAACAAGTAATTTTTCGTAGTATTTGCTCTAACTTCAGTCTCTTCTAGACTAATTTAATTCAATCATATATTAAAACTTTTCGATTTTATATTTGGTTTAATATGGATTTCGAATTTTCTTTATGGTTCTGTTATTCATACAAGATAATTTAACCTCACTTTTATGTATCCCAGCCTTTTCACTATCACGGAGGAAAATGTGATGTTCTGAATGCCATTCTCCTGTCAAAGTTAAAGTTGGTTGTCTTATTGAAGCCCATGCTTTATCTACGTAGACTACAATGGCCGAATTTTTAATCAGACAGTTATGGTCAATAGTTACGGAACATATAATTACAATCGGTTTGTCTTGTATTTAGCTCTCGCGCCTGATGAGAATTTTTTAGGTGAGAACATTTTTAAAAATGGCTTCCTTTCTACTGATCAATTTGTAGCTGGAATGTTTGCTGATATATTCGTCTTCAATGGAATATTCATTTTTGTTCGGGTGGTTGCCAATTGAAATTTCTAATTTTTAAACGCTGTGACTGTTTATCCATTTATATCTTTTGCTGTCTTTTTGGTAGTCTCAGCAGGAGAATTGTGATTCCCGGTTCTAACTTACGCTGACTGTTTTTTTTTCAAAGCGATCTTAACTTTCCTGGACTAATTTGGGCGTCCTGTAAGGGAATAAGTGAATTGATCGTCACATTAAAGCCCTACTGCTTTCTATGTCTTTTTGGCCTGATTTTTACAGTCAGCAACCAGCTGTTTTAATGATTTTCAGATAGACCATGAAAGTAGTGTTTTTTCTGTAATTTTTTGTCTTGGGATAATATTTTCAGCAGTTAGTTCATAGAGTAATTAATTTTCTTCGTGATTTATTTTTTTCTGACTGACTTTTTCACTGACCTGATTCTAGTCTTGATCTATGTGATGCATTAGTCTGTGCAATTTGGGTATATGGAAATGAATTCAACTTGCTGTGGAGGTTTCTCGGATTTCTTCTGTTTCGCCCCAGTAATTTGTATATGGGCTTACGGGGCCAGGGTAGGGGATCTGCATATTACACAATATAACATTTTTTGCATACACAATATAACATTTTTTCAATAAATTCATAAATTTCTGAAAAAATATGCATCCCAATTTCTCAATATATGAAAAAATATGCATCCCCTCCCCTGGCCCTGTAAGCCCATATACACATTACTCGCCCCGAGTGTTTTGATGTCAAACAATTGCAATTTGTTTTGTTATATAGCAGGTCACTGGGGGCGCAAAAGATATAGCCAATAAGCTTGATGGTGTTGGGGGAGGGGGACAGAATAGATCCTGTTTCTTGCGTCAATTGTTGAGCAATTTAAATTTCTGCTGGAGTCAGTTTTTGAGTTATTCTGATTCCATCAATTGGGTGGCATCTTTTTTGCAGTCAGTTTGTTGCATTTATCAATTAACTGACTTGCAAATTTTGATTTTTTAAAATTGTAATTGCGTTTTATATAATTGCTCATAGCCAATAAACTTGAGGGATATTACGCTATGTTGAAGTACCAGTAATAAAGTGATAGTAACTGCATAATTGTTGGTTGCAGAGTGATCAGCTCGCTAATCACTGAAACTTAATCACTCGGAAGTTCATAATGGCTTTTTTGGAATTAAATTTTTAAAACTTTTGTCTCGTTTTGATGTCAAATGACTGTTAAGTTTTGTCGGGTTCAACTGTATTTGTTGATATTGGTAAGCCTGTGAGACGAAACTTGATAGCCCTGATAAGAAAGATACGTAATCGTGAATAATCTTGCCAAGATCGTGCGATCTTAGTGGCAGGATAATATTCAGATATATACGAAATTGCAAGTTTTTTTGCTTGGCTGAGACAAAACAAGATTTTGTCAAGATTTTCAGAAAGATCGCCCATGACATGGAAGACATCAAGTATTGAAAATTCAATGGCACCCAAAATTAAAGTATTGCACGAAATCAGAATATTAAGCTAGATTTTTCAAGGTTTACATAGAATTAGAAAGAATTATCAAGAATGTCGGAAATTACGGCTCCCGTTACTCTTTTAAGCAACATTTAAAATGAGCCGCTTTTTCAGTGTAATGAAATTTTTACGCGGATGCTAGCTTGGTATGTACATACCTCATACAGAACCGCCACCGTGAAGGGCCCACTATGGTCCCATGTAAGTCTAAAAAAACTGGTAACATGGCATAAAAAAGCTTCGAACAAAACGAAACAGCAGTCGGCAAATTCATTAATGACTAAGCAACTACTGTGTTTAAACATCTTGCCTCATGTACTTAAAAACCGTCACAAAAAATGTAAAAACGAGACTTGAATTTCTCAAAAACGGATTTTGAAGAAAAATCCCATTTTTTCTAGCAATTCATCAATTCACACAGAATTTTCCAATAAATTGCAATTCATACGAACTAAAAAAACGATTAGAAAAAAATTGAAACGGAGGATTTTTTTGTTTGTTTTTTTTTAAAATGTCGAAATGCATCGAAAAGAACCTCGAAATGATTTAAAAAAACTTGGGTACACATTTTTGAGTTATTGGAGATAGAAAATGGACCTACTTAAAAATATTTAATATAAGTGAACTGATGTACCTTTAATTCAGAAACATATTTAGTTTGAAGTTGAAACAAATTTTTTGACATACAGCCTCCTAACACTCTGCTATGTCTGCTACTGTATAGTGTCAAATAGCAGACCAGGGATCAAAGGGGTAACTATCATTAGAGATTTTTACAGTTGGTTGGCTGCTCAACCTTTCTATAATTTTCTTTCTGCTAGAGGGAAAAGAAGAAGACTGACTTGAAACAAAAGCCGAAGCAAAAATTGCAACAGTTTAAGACGTCCCTTGCCGTCTATTTTCGGGATAAATAGTTCATTATAAAAAATTAAATGGCTTTAAGGCTGAAGCACTTTCTTTGGAGATAATATCACTGCGGTACCGATAAAGGTTTTTAATGAAATAATTTTGGCTCCCTTAGTCGATCAAATTTTGCCTAAGAAAAATACCTGGCTGGTTCGTCACTCTCTAACAATGCTCGATGATTGTGATGTAATCACAAAGTTATGAATTACTGCGATTGGGTTTTAGTGGATTTTCAACTAATTGTGGGTTACACAAAGATGAAAAACAGTTCGGCAAGTTATGTTTGAAATTTTCAGATAACAAATGGTGGAAGACAAATGTGAGCCTGCATCAAAATTCAGCATTTTTGAATGAAAGTCTGTCGAAAGACTGTCTACAGCCAAAATGTGTTAGTAATAAGGTACTTAATTTAGAATAACTTGACAAAATTCAGTCAGTTTGGCTATGGATGAAAATGGAGGTACATAAAACAGAAATAAACCCGTAAAATACAAATTTTGGTATTATCTGAGATTAAATGGCCGAACCAAGATTAAGCAAGAGTTCAGCTGAATGGAACACGGTAGTTTGATGTCACAAAAGCGAAATCACCGAATAGTCTGATTTTAAATGCGCATGTTTCTTGAAAACTTAAGCGAGTTGTTTAATAAAAATTTTCTCTACAATTATTGGAAATTTAATATCTCGAAATCACACATTAATTGAATAAATCTATTGGGATCCGAATTTATAAAAAATACATTCTAAGGTAGATAGCAAAAGGTGAAAGCGCTGGCCTCTAGAGTTCCTGTTTAGTTCTTTAAAGATACCACTTTTATAAATCTTCGCAAAACATCGATCGCCAAAATTGTGTTAATAAAAAAGTTGGGCTTGTATATAGCTCCAGGCCGCCATTACGTGGAGGGTTGTAACAATAACACGTCTTAAAAAACTATTTTCAGAAGGTTTATTGGTTCAAGTCTTACTTGAACCAATAAACCTTCTGAAAATAGATTAAATTTGAATTTAGTTGTCCTTACGAAGCTACCTCACACATCTGGTGCAATCAACGCCATCTGCAGAAGGAGTTTATCAAAAGATGCAGTTGCATTGTGCAATGTTCTCTCTGGTCTTTCTCAACATATCTTAAAATATCCATCAAACTCTAATCGAACTCTAAACTTGACTTGCGGTTAAAAACATGTTAAGACACGAAACACTGCCTGAGTGTTGAATCATTGCTTCCGTAGAAGTCTTTAAAATTTAAGTACTGGATGTGAAAATGAAGTCGTTTTCCCGTAAGTCATCTGCTCACTACGTCCTCGATCGTTTGATCTCGTAACGCTCAATTTATCGAACCAATAAGGCAATCGCAGTTGGTCATATATGAGCGTTGACTAATCAAAACGTAATCCAACATTATAATAATGTAAAAATGACGATTAAATTTTAGAACCTATAAAGGAAAGAAAAAGTAACCAAAAACGACTTATAGCTTGGCAGAATTTGCTTGTTGCTATGAATAAGAAAGACCTATCATGTAAACGTCAGAAGAGAACAAACAGAGAGTAATCTCAGAACTGACAGGAAGAAATGAGAAACTGCGACAGAGATCAAGAAGCTCAGTCTCCAAGAAAGAGACAGTGAGTGCTGTCCTGGTGCCATTGTGCTCTATTGGGGGAGAGCCAGCTATGTTGTTCACGCGAAGAGCCACGAATTTGAAGTCACATAGAGGCGAAATTAGGTATGATATATATCATCGTTGAGATTACATTCCAGTACCAACAAATGCGATTGTTGAGCGAAGCTCTTATTATGTATTTTTTTTTTGAAAAAATAACCTCTATTTTAGCCTAATCATAATAACAGAAATCTGAAAATAATTTTTTGTCAGTAATGCATAGCCGTTTCTGAATTAACTTTTGTGAGTAAAGTCTTTATATTATCATTCATTAAAATGAATATCATTCACTAAGTTTTTCGTATGTTAGCAAATTTCTGCAACTTTCATTTCGAGAAACTAATTTAAAATTGATTATTTATTAATAGCCGCACAGCGATAGCTGGGGCTATTATTGGCCTTCTCTTGGTTTTTTTTACAATTCAAAGAATTTGAATTGTATTGGGGCGCTGTCTTTTTTTTTAAGATCTGTTCACACATTTTCATGATTTTTGAAGTCAAATTGGAGTAGTGATTTTGGTCACGCCGAAACAGGAAATGGAGCGAAAAAGCGAGTAGTTTTGTGGCGTGAAATTTTTTCGCTCTAATTTTAAAGTAGAGTGAGAAAACGGTGTTTGAACAAAAATTCGCTTTCTCGCTAGTGGTTTTTTTGTTCACATGCGGCAATTTTACTTTGATTTTTACTGTTTTTTCGATTTTTTGGATCGGATTTTTTTCTAAATGGTTTTCCCAATCCATTAATAGTCCGTTCTAGGTTTAGTTTTCTGTTAAGTCAATGAAAATTCTTTGAATTGTGCGTCAGGACTTGTCCTGCTGTTTTTTATTTCGTCGTCATGATTTTTGTTAGGACCATATGACGTCACAGCCACTTTTTGTTCATTCGTTCATGCAATTTCAACTGAATTGCATGTGTGACGTCATTTTTCGCTCTTAGTGGAGCGAGTTTTTTTGTTCATGCGCGTGATTAAATTTTTGGTTACACTTGACTCACCTCACTCTCAAAAATGACTTCCTCACTTTGAAATTGACTTTTATTTACTTTAATTCAAAGAGATAAGGTCAAATGGGTGCGTGTCACTCTAAATGAAGGTTATTTGAGATCAGCTAATAGAGGCAGCAATAACTTATGCAGATTTTAATCAAATTTTAACAGATCAGCCTTCAATCAAAAGACGAATTTTTTTTGGTCTGTCTTTTTTACTGTTTGTTTAGACGGCCGATCTACGAATCTATTGCGGCTATTTTCTGGCAATCTGCCAGCTATGTTTTAGATGCTTGGCGCCGCATTTTCTCTAACGCAATTCATTTTTCTACAAAATTGAAAAACAAATATGGCATTACTTCTTTTTTTTTCAGAGATGATATTGTGACGTTTTTCCTGAATGGTTTCCAACTGAGCTAACTGTTTCGGCGAATTATGTTTCCTTTTTTTCAGGTTCCCTTTTATTAGTTCCTTTTCAAGGAATCTTTCGTGAGCAGTTTCACAAACAATCTGAGAGCCTATGCTGTCAACTGCTCTGCTTTCAGAAAGGCCTTCAATAAAAATAGTGTTTTATTGTGACAAAATTTCAGTTTTCCTGGGGGTCTGATGGACATAAAGGATGGAGGTGACGTCACAAAGACAGCTGTAAGGGAGACCTGTGAGGAACTGGGAGTTAAAGAGTCCTTAATAGATGTATGGGGCGAGTTTGCACTTCCCAAAGAGCTCCCTGCAAGGTAGACTATTGACAACCGCTGTAAACATTGTATTGAAAATTTTTGATGCTTAATTTTTACAATGATTGTACAAAACTGCCGCAATTTCAGATCATTGAACGGAAAATGATGGCATAAAATCCAGCATAAAATCCATTTACTGATTTTTGTTGGCGTTTTATTGCAAAGTAAAATAGCTGGCTAAGCTTGAGGACTGCTGCTGAAGCTTTTCTAGTGAAGAAGCAATTTTAAACACTTGGAGAGGTGGAGGGCCCGGACAAGTTGGAGAATTGTCCGGGCAGGTAGAAGTGCATGTCCTATTGAGAACCGTAGTTGAATTTATTTGATATTGAACATTCTGCTTTTCGGGAGTACAGATAATATTTTTTGGCGACGTTATTTGGGGTTTGTCTCTGCATGAGTTATGCAGTTTTGTAATATTTTCAATAAGTAATGCCTTATTTTAGAGGGAGGATGCTGGCCACCCCTGTCATTGCCCACTTAGGCGAGTTTGAAAAGCTGAAGATGAATCCATCTCCGCAAGAGGTTGACAAGATACACATAGGTTAGTACAGTTGGATAGCCGAAATTGAATCACTTAAATTTTATCACTTCGAAATTAAAAACTTACTTAGCATATTGTTCGAGAGAAAAATAATTGTAGCTGAAGTAATTTTCGTGTGAGCGTTTAGTTCTTGCTTTGAATGAGAGATACCAGATGAGCTCAAAGCAAATTTTTATTTGTCTCGTTTTTCACTGGTGTCAGATTCTTGACCTTGATAGTAGACGTGATTTAATCTCAGACCTTATCTGCAAAATGGCTGATAGCATGATTAATTTGGGCGTGCACGCACCGGCTTAAAACACCCTTCCTCCTCGTACCTTGTAGTTTCCCTCAATCTTTAGTTGCTGATAACACTGGTAAGTAAGGCTTATTAAAATGTAATAAACACTTTCAGGGCCGAAGAAATAACTAATACACTGTTGATTTAAACCCTCTTCCTTATTTTTAGTGACCCTCGGCCACCTATGTGATGTATCGAACCACCGTTACACAGTTTTCAAAGCGTGGAGACCCAACCCAATGTTCGAGATGTACTACGGACCAGCATTCCACCACCCCGACTGTTACATCTATGGACTCACTGCTGTTATCCTGTGTGCAACACTACCTGTCATATATCCTCAATTTAAACACAGAACTCAGTTGATAAAACACAAAACTGCATTCTCTTTTTTCTAATTAGTTTACTAATGTTATGGTTTTGTAAGTAATTACAATGTATAAAATAAACTTTTCAATTAGATTACATCAGAGAGGACCGTCAAGGCACCGAATATGCGGAATATATGTACCTTGAGAATTCTAGCGACAGGCAAAATTGTCTTTTAATCAGCCTGTTTCAACCAACCCCGTTCTAATTCCTAAGGTGCAGTTACTCTTGTACCTGAATGATTAAACTAATAGTACTGAATTCATTTGGCACGTGGTTAATTAGGAGTGCATATGTACTTGATTTAAGTATACTTGCTTAGAAGAAGGATGTTTTTTAATATACAGTTTTTGACAGCTACAGGACTGGTAAGTACTCAGATGTTTATTAATTAAACTGTAAGCTGTTACAGGAAATTCGACTGCAGGCTATTGCGGTTCACGGTGCGCACCAAATAACAGCGGTTCAATATTCCTTGGATGAAAATTTTTCGTCAAGGACGACGCGAAAGCTTTGCGATCTATCAGCTATATTTACTAGAGAATTCACTTCTGCCGACCGACCCCCCCCCCCCCCCCCCCCACACACACACACACACACACACACACAGAGATTTCTTGTTCTCAGCAGTATAGTTTAACGTTCTATAGTGTTATAAAAGAGAAGATACCATTAAACCGGTCGAGTTGTGATGACTACAATGTGCCAGAGTTCTCGGCAAAAGTAAACGTCGAATCCAGTCGTTTACAAAGTAACTGCCGAAAGAAACGAAGTAATTAACATTTTTGTTCCGACCCTTCATGAGGGGGGAGGAACTATATACGCAAATGGGTTTTTTTGTTCAGACAATTTTGGCCGATCGATATATTCATCGTAGAGAGTTGAGACTGATATCATTAGAACGCTTGTCCGGCGTAGAATTTGGAATTAAAAATATTTTTTTTATTTTCGTTTTTTACAGGTTTAAACTTCTGAGAAAAGTAGAGTGAATTCCGTTGTTTTTATTAACATTTTCCGGAATTTTTGGCTAAATTTTCGTCAGTTTTGCTAAACTTCTAAAGAATAGTGTTGGTGTTGTAATTTTAAAGACAAAAACATTTTGCGGACTATTATTTAAACTTCAGTCAAAAATTCTGGCTAAATATTTCAAAATTTAGCCTTTTTCATTCAAAACAGCACGAAATAAGCTTCTTTAGTCCACTTTGATAAAATTTGCCGGAAGTACGCAACCCAACACCACTAACACAATCTCTGTAGACTCAGAAGAAGGGATATTACAGCAACTTCCGTTTAGAGTGCTCTGTAATTAAAACTTCACCGTTTTTTGCTAACTTTACTCGTTGATTAACAAAAAAGCAGCTTTTATTTTTGATTTATTAACTGCCAAATTATCTATACCTATAGCAATCGAAAACTTATGCGTTCCTAATGGTCGAATAGCATTAGCAGGGTTAGTTTTGAACCAATCTTTGACTTTTACAATCCGAAAAGAATTCGGATTGTACTCAGATTTTATAAAAATCAACCTTTTCTATATTAATTTAAGATCAGAACATTTCAAATCAAAGCTAAGTAGTATTAGATTCAACTGGCTTCCTAAACTGCTCCAAAATAATGCCTTTAGTTTCAATTCATAAAAAGTGTAAGCTTATGGTCGGTCGTTTGCACCATAAATATTAGATTTTTAAATAAACAATGGCTTATTGAACTTTGCCTTTGTATTTTTTCTTAATTGGGTCTTTTTGTAGCTTACTGTCAGCAAAGAAAGAATGCTTCTTCCTTCTGCTGATTTGAAATCTATAATCCTTTGCTGTTTTACGCCTTAAGTTATGGTTTTCTGACTTTGATACTACTAATTTAACTTTTTTTTTTATTTATGTATTTGCCCATTTTTCACGTTCTCTGGTTTTGTCACGGTATCAAATTATTGACAGTTCGCATATCACATTATTGGCGTTTAAAATAAGGCACAATTGAACATATTAATTTCTTTAAAGATATAGAATATGGTTTTAACGGTTTCGACACTACTTTCTTGAAGTATTTAACTGAATTTTTTAATGTTGTCTTTAACTGTTTTTTGTTTATTTTGGTCGCTTTACTCTGAAATTTCCTGCATAATGACAGGCTTCATTGGCTTTTCGTGAAGAAAAAGTGAGCCTATATTTTGATATTAGTAAATAGCTGCTGTATTTTATGACTTTGAACATATTGCTTTTTGAAAACAAAAAAACACTATTTAAGTTCGAAGTTTTGTCCTCTTTATTGCCTATTTGTTGCCTAGTATCGTTAACTACAGGTCAAAAAGGTTACTTTTGGTGTCAGAGGAAAGTGTCAGAATGCATTGGTGTCCCAAAATCTAATGTTTTTAAAGACTTCGTTATGACTTTACTGGCCTCGACACGGGTTTTTCACAGAAAAGTAATATAATTTTTGATTGCTGTCATATTTGACGATTTAATGTTCTGGTTAATAACAAGCCTAAAAAGTTTCCTTTGAACGAATGAACAAACTTATTCAATTGTTTTATTTTGTAATTATTGACTGTCATGACTTTGGAATTAATTTTGTTCCAAAAAAGGTCTTAATGAATTTTGCCTTTTTTCTTTTTTCTTCTTGTTACCTAGTTTCATTAAGGAGAGGTAAAATACCACATTATCGGTTATCAGAGAAGACGCAATTGAAAAAATTTTGAGTGCCAAATTATGGCTTGTCGACAGCGTTTTCTGGTAAGTTTTAATTTAATTCAGTTTTTGTTTATTTTGTTTTTTTTGGTTCTTTTTATTCGCTATTGGTTCTTTTTTTCTGGTAAGTTTTAATTTAATTCAGTTTTTGTTTATTTTGTTTTTTTTTGTGTCTTTTTATTCGCTAATTGTTGATAAGGCCTATTATGGACGTGTTGCTCATCTTTTCTGATGAAATACAAGTTAATTTTGTTGAGCTTCCTTTTTAACTGACGCTATGTTGACTTTGTTATTAAGTTTTTTTTAAACGGACCTTAAAATTTTGATGTAGTTAATGTTTGTTGTTGTTATTTGATTTTGGTGTTCAGCTTAACTCGCTTTGTTAATATTGGCCTATCTCATCAATCTAGTGCATCATTCTTTACTCCGCTGACTTATTTGCTTTGGAGGATACCTTTTCGTTCAAACACTATTTTTTTTGAAAAATACTTGAATTTTTGTGTTTTTCAATCTGTTCCTCCTTTGGTAGACAATTATGCCAAAATTGTGGATGAGCGGGGCCGGAACCTTATGTGCGCTCGCACATTACCGAGCCTCCCTGTTATAATAGGTGTGATCCCGATACCAAAACTTTAAACGCCTTATTCTTCCGCACTCGTGTGATGTGCGGAGAAGCGCCATGGTAGAGTTTCTCTTTTCAGCCTAATCTGCCCCGGGATATACCCGGAGAAAGAAATCGGTATTTGAACAAGGGATTTTTCTTAGAACTGGGAATGTGGAACTCATTAAGAAAAATTATTTTTCGAGGAAATTAGGCAGAGGTTTTGGATAAGTTGCCAAACGATTAATTGGTCCTGAACAAAATTAGAATTTATTTATTTACACAAAAACTTTTGCTGTTTTAGCAAAATTTTGAGTTTACTCAAAATTCATGCTAGACCGTTTTGACTTATCGACTAATATCACACTTATCTTCTTGATTTGTTTGTTGACTAACTTTTTTAATTCGCATCTTGGATCTTTTCTGTTTATGCTCCCCCAGTACGTTATGCACCCCCACGTTATGATTTGCTTCTTTATTCAATGAGGGTTCAATCACAAAAAATGAACCAGATGACTTTGAGAACATTTCAACAATTAGAGGGAGAATTTTGAACGTATTTCTCTTCTTTGTGCAAATTTTAAATTTATAGTTGCCTGAAGTTTAAATTGCCTGAAATTGCTTGAACATTGTAAACTGATTAAAATTTAAAATTTTTGAACATTTGATAAACCTGTTACAGAAATTGATAAAAAATCGTAAGCATAGAAAAAATCAACTTAATTCCAATACTGTTTTATTTTTGAATCAAAACATAGCTGCAGATTATCCGAAAAAAGTTACGATTTCTTCGAAGAACTGCAGTCTGATAGAATCACTGAAAAAATAAGACAAAATAAAATTATTGGATGACTGAATTTAAATTAAATCTAACTGTCTGTTCAGAAGTTGCCCTCGATTAGATTGTCAGCAGATAAATGCAATTGAAGTTATTTTAACAATGAATTTTTTTAAAAGTAGGCTCCATGTGTGACCTAGAGGATCGTCATAAAAACGAGCAAAGATCTCGCTGTGATAAATAATGTCAAATACGCAACTCAGTTGTCATGTGAGGATGCACAAAAGCTCATTGGAATTGCTTGACGTCAAGCGCCGTAACAAGCCTTGACGACGAAAAAGAATATAGCACATCAAATCATAAATTACAATTCAAAAACTAAGTTAAAAGCCTGAATATCAAAACATTCGCAAAACTAGCTTTTGTTTGTCAAAGGAGAACTTGACACAGCAAACAAAGAAGAAAACACCCGAAAAGGAAAAACAATTTCGAAAATGACATTTCCCATTTTATAACGTAAAGTCATTAGCCAAAAACTGTACAAAAACCAGTAGTCAAGTTGTTTTTTAATGTTAAGAAGCACAAATCTTTTGCATCTAATTACAAAAGGGACCCATCGACAAAACATTAACAAAAAGATGTTTCTCTAGAATAACACTGCAACTGTAAAATTTTTATTCCTCAACACTGTTAGGAAACGGAAGCAAAGTAGTCATCATTTAGGTTTGAAAAGATTGTCACAGCAAATTTAACGTCTTTTTAAAACTTTTTCTAGAATTTGGCAAAATGCTGATTTGGAAAAATTCTTCTTGAAAAATGTTAGGTTTTCAAAACTTTAGCCCAAAAATTTTATTTGACTTGGCGGGCAATTCAGCAAACACCTTCTATTTTTGACAGTAAAATCAGTAAGACTATTGTTCTATTGTTAGCAATTATAACAATTTTGCAACAATTTCGAATATTTGAAGGAAAGGGAACAAATCAATAAAAATCCTCCAAATTTTTCAAACCCCAGTAACTCATCGAAAAAATAGCAACTCCGGGAAGTTCTGTTTAATAGCTTTTTTAATTGGGGCCCATGATGCAGTTAAAAGACCCAGACCTAATTCAGAAAACTACTCAATGTGTCGTTCAAGGAATCCATTTTTTGTCAATATACTTTTTTAAAACTCTTTCATATATTTGAATTTAAAATAGGAGTGAGATTCAGAGAGGGTTACAAGTCACACGAGGGGTGCTAAGATTTAATTTGTGACTTTCAAAAACCGAAATTCTAAAACTTTTATCAATTTCACCCATAAATTTTATTCAAATTATTTTTTTTGACTTCCGGCAACAATCTACGCCAAACTATTGGAGTCTTTTGAGTTTCTATTTCAGCTTGTGACAATTTTTGGAGTTTCAAGAGGGGTGAGGGATTTCACAATTCAACCAGATGCGCATGGCTGTCAAGTGGCTTCTGCTGTCATTCAGAGGATAGACGCTAGTCAGATATTTGCAGAGTATGTATCAATGATTGTTCAGTTACATACTTGAAAATTGTTTGGTTTAATATCCAATTGTTTTCGACTGACTTAGGAAAGCGGTGCTATAAGTGTCTGTTCTTAGGAAACCGTATGTGCCATGTCTATAGGTATTAAACCAATTCTTGGCAAGTTTATTCTGTTAATTGGGTTCCATCTCAATAAAGTTTTATTATGCTATGTTCCGTGCAGGTACGCATATGTGAATCCGATGTGTGTTTTCAGCTGCAAAGATAGAAAGAATCTGTGACGTCAAGTTTTTTGGAGGGCGGAGGATGATGTCTTTGTATTCAACATTAATCGAATTTGAATCGAACACGTTTAAGCTCACTAACGTGTTCTTTGTTTTTCATCGCGTATTGAAAGCGGTGCTATAAGTGTCTGGACTTAACCATGTTGAGGTTATACAGGTTATTATCCTCTCTTACCCAACCACCTTGGGAATAATCAAGATTGCATAAGTGATCATTGCACTGGTCTACCCAGGACTAGACCTCGACTTATGAAAAGACTAGACCTCGACTTATGAAAAGACAATGGACTTTAAAGTCTTTAGCTGGAGTTTAAGACATTCTGGATTTTAGCTTGACTCAGATTTTTCACAAAAGACCTTAGCTGGACCCAAAATTTTGCAATTAATTGGCTGAAGCTGGCTATAATGTTGCAAATATTTACACCATCAAGCGGCTACTGAAACTATCATAATTATTATTTTTTATAAAAGTCAAAGCAACTATAGGGATGAGCCTAAATTTTTCCAGGCACAACTTCATGTTGAACCGACTGGCATTCACACTTGAGTTCGGAAAGGCTGAGCAGTTCAAGGGTGACGACAATGAGTTGGGAGGATTGTTCCTCATCACGAAAGAGATGTTCTATCAAGCACAGAACGCTGCAGGTTATCAAAGTCAGCTACAAACCTCATGAGCTAAAATTGCACCACTAAACTCAATATGCGCATACAAAATGAACATCAACGTGCCAATTAATTAAATCCAAACCGTCCTACAGAATTTTCTCAACTCAATTGGTTTACAGAATTTATACGCAAAAAAATCTTAGGCAAAAATTATGCACAGTATATGTTGTAGAGTTTGGAACGCGCATAGCATGACAGTTGTTCTGTTACTGCACGTTTATACGAAGAGACAAAGCACACATCTTTTAGAGTGCCATGCACGGATGACAATTAAGAGCAGTCTTCTCAGTTTAGAATTTAGTTTTTCTGTCTTTTTTAAAAAAGGAAACCTAGGTTTAAATAGGAAAAGTGGAAAGGTTAGTACAAATACCATGTGAAGTCAGCAACAAACGTGCACTTAAAACAACCCAATTTGGAATCACATAAAGGCACGTCTTGATGAACATGACAAACGGTGAACAGACAAAACAGTCCCAGACAAAATAGTCCCAACAGGCAGAGTCAAACACATGCACATCAATTAACAAATAAACCCCTTAAGTTATTCATATGATTGTATTTGTTTGATCAAAAACTAAGCTCATTACAACATAGTTTTTCCCAAATAATGCATTTTGAAACAAGTGTTTGGTTTAGTCCTAATTCATATTAATTAAAAACAATGCATTCAGAAGCTTAGCTCATAGATTATGTTTGCTAATTTTTTGTAGATTATACTAACAATTGTTTCAATATTTTATTTGGGAATATTTTGCCGGGGACTGTTTTGCCCTTTTTCTTAGGACTATTTTGTCTGGGATTGTTTTGTCTGGGAATATTTTGCTATTTGGGACTGTTTTGTCTGGGACTGTTTTGTCTGGGACTGTTTAGTCCGGACACGATGACAAACAAAAAGATCAGTTGAGAATCAGTTGAAATTATTAAAAAGAACTTGGTACAATTAGACAATCAAATTGTCAGAACAGGTTTTTTTGTTGAAAACTTACAGTCGGATGATTATCTGAATATGAAAGAAGTTTAATTATTAATTGAAAAATAAATAACTGGCATGACGATATATATTGTTTTGAAAGTTAAGTGTGAAGGCCGATCGTTAATAAATTCCTCAAACATTTATTTCATTAAAACAAATTTATGTCGACATATTTTGTTTCTAAATTTCTTACATTTGTAAACGTGTAAAAAGAGCCCAAACGTGCGAACAGGCTGACCGGGTTAACGTCTTAACAAAACGAGGTCACTTATACTACTGTATACCAAAATTGCGTTTTACACCTGGTAACAACGAAGTGTCAGTTTGATTTTTCTAAATAATCACAGCTGCTGCCACTTATACAGAACTGCAGCGAACGAACTAAGACTCGTAAAATTCCGCATAGATCTGATTCCACACACTTCAAAGCTTAATAAAAGTAGGTGTGTATGTGTCGCAGATTGCTGTGAAGAATCAGATAATTATGCCTGAGCTTTGTTGTAATAATGAAAACCGGGTTCAGTTTTGTGGAAAAACGGGAACTCTAGCTTGAGCAGAACACAAGATTTATTATTTCAAGTCAGGTTGGCTTTGAAAGAACTAAGAAATCTATTTTCAGAAGGAAATCCAGTTTGCCTAACAATCTCACTTGAGCAGTAAAATACTGTGTCTTGCTAACGTGAAACTTGTATTTTAGCTTATCCTCGATTTAGTCTGGAAACTTTGAGTAACTTGAGAGAAAGGAAATTAATGAATCTCTGACAGCTGAACATTAGGGTGACAAAAATTCCTCTTCTTTGACCAGACGAACGACTTTTAATCAGTTCGTTGAAAGTTAAAGGCGGTGAAAGATAGATTTTCAGTTCACAGACTTGAGTTTTCAGAACCAAAAACTTAGATTCTACGCCGTCTTTATGGCTTTGGCCCCAGTGACTAACGAAGGACCTCTGTTTTGACCAACGATTCAAGTCCGCTTACGGCAAAAGACGGGATCTCCTCTGTGAATTGTGTTCTATTCCGAAACCGAATGTACCCCCTTAGATTCGTTTATAAACATAAACAGTGAGAAACCTATAGGGACAGAAATTTTGGTTTGAATAGCACCAACTTGAATTATCGAGTTATTAACCGGAACTCAGAAAAATTGTTTGATTATTTAATTGGAACTTACTGAGTAGTTCCAGCAATTGAATTTATTATTCAGCAAAGCTGAACGATTAGTTATTTGGAGTAATAAAGCAACGTTTAATGAAACGGTAATTTAGACAATAGCATATATAAATAAAGTTACGATATAAAGTTACAAAAGCGAACTGCACAATTTAGTATCCCGACAGCTTGTAAACCGCTAATAACGAACTGGGCGGTATAAAACTTTCCTTGTAATTGATAGGAAAGCAGGCGTTACATTAAGAGAAGCCAACCTACGTTTTTTGTCCCTTCTATTGAGCTTTCCACAGAGAAGAAAAAGCAGCTACTGAATTTATAGAATTATTTTTTGTTTTTAAAAATTTTTTACAGCCTTAAGGTTTCAAATTTTTATTTGAAGGTGGTTCGATTACCATAGAAAAAAACACGAGTTAAGAATATTTTTTTCTAAATTAGCTGAATATCAGTGTACAGGAATGCTACTAACTTGAGAGCTGGAAACGTGGACCCTAATTTTGTCTTTGATAGTATGGTTGCTGTTGCAGCTAGAAATAATCTTGATTTTTATGTGTTCAAAAATGTTGAAGGATTTCAACAATTTAGTAAAGTTTTTGCCAAATATTTCTTATGTTCCAAATAGCAACGATTTTGGGGGTAAATATAGGAAAATAATCAAAGTTTTAACTATAATAAACGCAGAACAACAGATTTTGTTGGAATTGCTATTTTTACCGAGCAAACTTTTGGCCAAAAGTTATCGAATCATGGATGGGGACATCTTTTATTATCAAGCCAAAGCCGAGATATCCGTGCTTGTAGTTACAGCTAAAGCTGAGCCGTTTTTTGCAATATATTGGTCGCGGACGGTTTTTAATAAATTAGGTTTTAGACTGGGGACAGTTTTCAATCCTGTCGTGGTCTTGAGCACGTGTCAAAATAATTCAATAGGAAAAAATAGTACTGAGTTGGTAAATAAGTTGGCTGGTA
The DNA here is from genome assembly GCF_964194025.1 of Convolutriloba macropyga. Taxonomy (NCBI): domain Eukaryota; kingdom Metazoa; phylum Xenacoelomorpha; order Acoela; family Convolutidae; genus Convolutriloba; species Convolutriloba macropyga. The sequence continues at coordinate 19,034,963 of NC_134476.1, read as the reverse complement.
TTTATAGTACTTATGCAAAATATACAGAGAAAATTTAGATTAGCTAGAATTATTTTACTTGATTGGCATGTGAAATAGACTTTGTTTGATGCATATTCCCAGACCACATTTTTTTTTATTTTGTTGTTTTTATCCGATTGAGTTTATCAGTATGAGGTCATTGGGTGTTCAAATCGGATTTCTATGGGTAGGAGAATTTAGCTTCTTAAGGAGTGGATAAAATGTGCTATCCAGCTACTTTAAAAATTCGCTTTTCATTTTATTTTTCATTTAAAATCATTAATATTTAAAATCATGTAAAATCAATGATTTTCTTAAAGTGGCTGGATAGATAGGTCCTGATTGATCGGTCAATAAGATATTGATAGCGCCAAGACAAAATTACAATTAAAATCAAATTTAATATTTTGACCCGCCTTATTTATTAGCGCAACATCAGAGTTCGCCAGGAAAGTTTTTCTTTTGCTTCATGAAACTTTAACAACAAATTTTTAAGTTTCGTCATATTCAAAACCATCACATTTCCCTCAAGTTTCAGCGAAAAATTTGAAATTAACGAAATAGGAACTACAACAATATAACGCCTGCTACAAATTACGAAATTTTTATATATGTCTAAAACGTATAATATAATTTTAAAGTTATAATGTAGTTTCAATATTCAAATCGACTGGACAGCTTAAGTAGGTCTTCTCGCTTAGTATAAGACAGCAATTGAACAAAATGTACCATATATTTTTTAAACAGGTCTACCTGATCTACATTCATTCTGGTCAACTACTTTTTTCATTCTGGTCATGCCTTTTTTTATGGAACCATCCCAATGTGATTTCGGTCTCAGATCACCTCAACAAATCCTCCAAAAAAATCTGTTCTTCCAGACAGTTTACGTACTGGATCGGAAAATGACGCGTGATGCTTGAAAAGCCTCGATGTGTTTTTGTTATGCTGACAATGTTTTCAGTGGAATTGAATCTGTTGGAGAAGATCGAAGACAGTCTCTGTGTGAGCTTCGAGTACATCCAGAATATAAGAATGAAAGTGCCGATCAATTCCGCCATAGCCATTATGGTCCTCATTATGGTACGTGTACGAAATATGTATCACTTATGCATTCCGCCACGTGTTAAAATAACGTTATGCACCCCCCCGTTATAGAGCATGTGCCATTACGTAGAGTAAATCATCATGTACAAATAGCACTTTCGTCTGGGGTGCTACCGTTAATAGCTACGAGCGCTACCGAAATTTAACTGCTTCTTTTGAGCTTTCGAATTTTATGCTCGTAACGAAAAGTTAACACAGGTGTGGTTGGTAATTAAGGTCCACAACTGAAGGTACAGTTTAAAGATTAAGAATAAACAGTGTTCTTTTAAAGCAAATTTGCTCATATCAGGGTACTACTTCGATGCCAGATGTACCCGTGTCAATTTTTTACCCCCAAAAAATGTACGCGTGTCAATTTCTTACCCCCCCCCCCCCCCCCCCCAAAAAAAAAAAATTAGGGGTTACTCGGGGGGATTTTTTAGCAAACTCCCGTCAAAACTCTCACATCTTTTTTTAGGTGGGGGGGGGGGGTTGGGGGGATAATTCGATGCAAGACTAAGGGGGGTAATGGGGGTATTGGGGGGATAAAAAATGGTGCAAAAATTCGGGGTAATTTTGGTGGGTAAAACGATTCAAGAATTTAGCAGATGCGCAGAGAATTTTTTGGAGCAAATGCGCAGACGTTCTTATATTTTTTTCAGCAACATCACATTCCCTTTTGGTGCTTGCCCATGATGTTCCGACGCGAGCTCATCTACATTTTTTACTTAACTGTCAATCAAATGAAGCGATAATCAAAATTAGATCTTTGAATTTAAAAAAATCTTAGCACAATTTACTAGATGAATTACATAATATCATGCCTCATTAAAGTTCTCACGAGATCGGCCATTAAAAGAACTAAGGGAGAGAAAAACAAACAGCAAAATAATCAAAAACCAAAAAAAAACATTTTCTTACGGCAAAATTCAGAATCTAAACTTAAAAGCACCTAGTAACAATGTCGAAATACAATCAGCTAAAACGTTAACTACATAAAATTACTTTTTTGTTATTACAAAGCAGATAGCTTTTTATATTAATGAGACTAGGTAGTAAATCGACCAAAAAAAAAGAAATATTGAGGTGAAATTCAAAAACCAACCAATTTATTTTAGCAAATAGTTTCAAACATCTTAAAAACAATTAGTTTTTAACGCCAAAACTCTTGAAAAAGTCCTTACAAAACAAATAGGACCAATCTTTGGTTAGACTAAGCCACAGAAATGGACTAAAGATGAAGAAAATTTGAAAAAATTACAAACAATTTGTTAAAACTTAATTTATTGAAGCAATTAAAATCTTTCGCTGTTATCTGAACATTATGTTTTTTTTATTTCAATTGTTATTTCAACCTAATTAAGTCACAATTTACTGAAAGATTAAATATATTGAATTGGAACTTATTCGATTTTATTGCGATCTGTTATTACGCGAATGTGCTTAAAGAAAAGAAAATTTTGACCACTTACAAGACTTTTTCTTTATTAAACCGCATATTTTGCAAAAAACAAAGCCTCAGTTACTAAGATAAAAGCAAAAGCAACGCTAATTTTCATTTTCAAGGAAGTTGATGATGCCTCTCGACAATGAGAATTAGATACAAGTTGACAAATACAACAAAAAAATACTAAAAAAAATGTTTGTAAAGAAATAATATAAGAAAATTTAAGGCTATTGGCTATAAAATTACTGCTTGAAGTGACTCCATCCATTCAACCCTCAGTTAGAAGCTCTTGAGGCCTCTCAGCTGTTGAGAGAAAAGTGGCGAACGTTAAAAAATGAACTCTTCAGTAAAATATTTTTCATTTCTAAAAAATTATTTGAAAACAACGGATTTTGTTTGTTACAATTTCACTAAAAAACCAACAAAAATGAACAAATATACTGAAAACACGAAATTCAAGAAAACGTATTATCAAAGCCATTAGAATCAATAGCTTTCAAGGGAAATCAATACATAATAACGTATAAGAAGTTAGGCTTCGATGGAAGGAAATGGTTTGTGTCATTCCTAATTCATCAAAAAGTCATCTCGAAAAGTTGTATGACTATTAAAATGACAACAAATACAGGCGATAATCCAAAAAAAATGAGTTGAAAAAGTGCGAGAAAGCAGATTCGAAGCCATTAAAACCATATGTTTTTTCTGTGATCAGTTGAATTTCCTATCTAATTCAATGTGAACTGTCACTATTAGGATGAAGTGATAAGATTTCGAAAGTAACCAAAATTATGAAAAAAAACAACCAAAAAATAAAAAACAATAATGAAAAGATGAAAAGTCGTGACATCGAAACCATGAAGACAATAGTTAGAAGATAAACCGCAAATAAGGTTAATTTTGATTACAGCAGAAAGGAAGGGGTCGTTTCAATAGTGAGACTAACTTGCAATTCACAGAAACAAGCTTAAGATGGTTTATATTCAAAAATTTTTTTTTTGAAAAATTGTTTTTTAAGTCCTAAAAACCATTAGATGCCCAATCAAAATACCACATAGGTGCACCTACTGCTCTCTAGGAGGCTTTTTGCACTTTAAGTCAGCGATTGTATGCCATAGGACTACAGAATTTTATTAAAATATTAAAAAGGAAATAAATATTTCAAAAAAATTTATAAGATTGCCACAAAAAAAATTAGGGATTCCTTGAAAACGAATTATTTGTTCATTGGGCGTCATTCGATTGTAAATTAGGTTTTTCAATAACTGAATTTTGATTTGAAATGTGATTAGTCTCCAAAAGACATAAAAAAGAGAATAAATTATGAAATCGTTTTTAAAATAACAGCTCTCAAAAGACATTAATTTTTTTGATATAAACTTCCCTATGCGACAAAAACTAGCCTTTTTTTACGGCCTTTCGTCTCTTAGAAACATGATATTGCTTCATTTGTAGCTTGAAATGCAGTTTTTAATTAAAATTTTTATAGAAAAAAATCTCAATTTAAACAAAAATTACGCTAAAAGTTAACAAAATCATGCCGACATCACGTTCACACAATTTATTAAACCTTGATAACTCCTCGAAAACCACAAAATTCAAAAAATCGTTTTCATTCCGAGCTCTAAGTTGGACGAGCTTTTTAATGATACCACTCACATTTCTCTACGATGAGTATATCGATCGGCCAAAATTGACTAACAAAAAAACCCATTTGAGTATAACCCCCCCCCACAATCGGGACAATATAATAAGAATTTATCTACGATGAATATATCGATCGGCCAAAATTGACTTAACAAAAAAACCCATTTGAATATAAACCCCCCCCCCCCCCCCACAATCGGGACAATAATTTTGAGAAAACACACCCGAATTTTGTTTCATTATCTTTCATATAAATGGTTGCCGTCTGAGAATACTCTCTTCCTTATTTAAAAGCGTTAAAAAATGACACTATATAATCAAGCCTTCGGGGCTTCAGGGTTTTCTGACCTTCATAATTTTAATCATTTCTTCCGGACTAGCTCCAATATATGCTTAAAACCATTTTGTGTAACCAAGACTTGACACCGCTTGTGGGAATTCTGAATTATTTTTTGTCAAAGCTTGACATAATCTTAAAATCGTTTCGACAATTCAGAATTTTTCAGCGGAAAGGCAAAGTTCCTCACCGGTATCAAATTGAAGTAAGTTTCCTTTCACGTTATCAAACTTCTCTTCTGGTCTTTCTGACGCAATAGCATTGGAATAGGATCTTTATCGATGTCGTCTGTTTCTGGATTTGTTTTAGGAACAAGCGGAGTTCATCAGTGATATTTATGGATACGAAGTAGGGTAAGTATGTTTCCCATTTTAATGAATAAAGTTCTTATAAGACAAAGTTTTTGTTGTAAGCATCTTCTGGAAGCATAAGAGCGTCATGTATAAATTTCTGGGATAATATGGTTAGCTATATTTTTCAGGTCGCCATTTTACAAGTTGTACGTTAAGTATGCTCAAGAGTTTGACAAGCCAACTAATTTAGTCGGCAACAAATGCATGCAGTGCAAACCAAAAGGGACACTTATATAAATCATGGCTCTTTTTCTCATTTCTGAATACAAGAGAAAATAGCCAGGTTAATGACTTTTTGACTCCTGAACAGACATTTTTTTGAAAAGGAGAGACACTGTTTAGAATAGCTTCTGAGGCACTGATAATACTATTTTTTTTGTTTAGAATTACTTGTAGTTGCAATATGGATATTGTTAATCATGTTGTCATTAAAGCGTTGAGAAATTAAATGGATTCTGATATTTGATTCATTAACTTCTTGAGTTGATGACCACAATCATGATAACCCATTTAAATGTCAATTTAATTTAACAATTGAAAAAGTTATTGAAGTTATTATGTTAAGGAATTACAGTTTTTATTAAATTAATGTGGACGATGGTAACTCAATTTTATACAGACAGTAGATGAAATAGCCGAGAACTTTTTTGGTCCTCAGAAATTGAAGAGTTGCTCAATGATGATGAAAGAAGCTATGGTCGTTTTGATAGTTTTTATACAAACATCATTTTTTATTTCTTGCGCGGTTCAATGAAATTTTCGCGTCAGTGATTACCTTTGGTCGGTTTCTGGCTGTTTCGGATTTTAATTTGTTATATTATGATCTCTTTTGACTATTTCTGCAGTTCAGAAATTTGCTGCCTGTACAAAAACTTACAAATCTAGTCTGACTCATTTGACCAAATCCAAGGCTGAATGCTTGGTTGTTAATGTTTACTAGACCATAAAGAAAACCTGAATATCTCTCCGTCCAAATTTTGAAAGGTCACAACGTTTTCGGGCTTCCTTTCATTTTTTTTCAATGCGCACGCAAAAATGTACGAATCGATTCTTGGCTTTGAATTGCACGTCTATGGTTTACACGTTTGCTTTCTCGCCAATTTGATAAAACTTAAGCACACCTACTGACATTTCCGCTCTCTGAACAATTCCTGTTAATGCTTTTTCATTTTTTGGTATGAGATGTTGCAATTCTGGAGTCGCAAATGGAAGCTAAAAATGCAGTTCAATTTTTCTGATGTAAATGAGCGTTTGCTTGCCGCTAAACCTTGTCATAATTGTCGCAAGTTTTAGCAGTAATGAACCCACGTATGTTTTATTTATCAATATTAATCACGATTTTGACATGGTTGATAATACCCCATCACTGGCCTTACCTTTGGTTGAGGCTCCCCGAAGTTTTTCATAAATCAAGTTACTAGCAGCATTGAGACGCTGCTGCCTCTGATTAAGATATAATCAGCCTATCAATTTTGTTTTTCCATTATTAGGCGCTATTCTAAATTTTCAAAGAATTGGTTCGCGACACAAGATTGAAGTTTTGTTTTAGGTTTTCCCCCCGCTTTTTTCTGCTTTTTATTAATGTTGGTAGGCGTTACTAAAATATCTTGTTGTTGACGTCAAAATTTGGTATTTTTTTAATTGAAACATGTAAAGTTTGAGGTAATTCATGAAACCGAAAACATCAAATTTTTAGGTATCAAATAATTAATTTTTTTAACTAAAAAGTTGTCGGCAAAAACTGGCATTTGATTTACGAATATTGGCTAAAATTTTATAGAAGAAATGAGAGTTGCCAATTTTGTTTATATCTTGAAAATTTTGGTTAAATGTTCCCAAACACATATATATGGTTGAAAAAAAACGTAGAACAGAAGAAATAGTCAGAGACAAAGAAGTCCCGGACAAAACAGTCCCGTATAGCAAAATATTCCAAGACAAAACAGTCCCATACACAATAGTCCCAAGAAAGCAGGCAAAACAGTCCCAGTCAAAATTGAGTACAAAATATAGAGTACACCAATTATGCACACCAATTAACAACGAAACTACTTAGATTATTGATATAATTGTATGTCATTTAACAAATATTAAGCTGATTACACCATAGTTTTTACCAAATTATGTATTTTGAAACAAGTTTTTGAATTAATTCAAATTCATATCACTTAAAAACAATGAATTCAGAGGCTCAACTCATAGATTATGTTTGTTTATTGTTTGTTGATTAAATTTTACAAAAAATTACAATCGTTTCGATTTTTATTCCGGTCAATTTTGTCTGGGACTATTTTGTAGGCCTTTATTGGACTATTTTATCGGGGAATGTTTTGTCTGCAAATATTTTGCAATTTAGGACTGTTTTGTATGGGACTATTTTGTCTGGGATTGTTTTGTCCAGACACAAAAAAACTTGTGCCTTTGTTACGTTCTCACTGCTGCCAACAGTAGTTTTTAATAAAAACCATTTTAATTGTCTTTAAACAGTTTTTCGAACTTTTCAAACTGAACTTTATCCCCAGTAATTATTTTTTACAGCTTTCCTGAACGACAGCTTAAGCATCTCCCGCTACTGTTTTCTTTTATTTTGAACACATTGATTGTTTGAAAAATTCTGATGGTTTTGTATCTTGAAAAAACTTAACTTTGAAACAATTGAAGCTTTTAAAAGTGTTCGGTAATTGTTCAATTACTTTTGTTTACGCTTTGGACAAAATGTCTTTGCTTGAGACAAGCGCAACGAAATTTTTTTGAAAATTTATTTTGTTTGTATCCCAGGCTTTGCTATACATCCAATTGTGTTTGATATTTTTCCGTTTAGCTAATGAGAAAAAGATAAGCACGGTTTGAACGCCGCTGTTAGAGGTAAGTGGGAAGAATTGGGTGCAACCGTCAAACTTTACCAAAAATGAAAATTGTTTGAGCCTTTTTGATGATTCCGAAAAATGACAGCTTTTCTATTCCGCGTCATTTCATTTTGAATTTAATTAACTTTACTAAATAAACTCTAACAACAAATTTTCAACTTTTGAACTCTTTCTGAGTTTTTTCCCGGTAGCATGTTGGGAAAAAAATACATTTATATTTGGTGTGCTTTTCCAATGCAATGATATCATGCAGTGCTTGTTGCTTGATACAACGTGCTGTTTGTGATAATTTTCTGTCACATACAGAATCATTTGAGCCCTCTTGTTGTTTTAACATTGATTAAAATGAATCAGAATTTCGTAGAAACTATTCTGAGGATCTTGTATAAACTCATTTAATAAAGAAGAGCCATGAAAACAGGAACTGACCTACTCTTTGTAATTGACTCTTCAACTTCTTTATCTGAAGACCAGTGGAGAATGCAGATAGGCTTTGTACGCAACTTCATCGAAGCACAGAAGATTGGAGACCAAGATGACGAAATGAGAGTAGCTTTTGTGTTCTTCAGTAGTGAGCGACATATATACTCCTACGATTGGAAGTCACAGCTCATAAGAGGTGAGCTCATATCAGAAGTGTTTGGAGTGCCGCATACCCAAAGGTACTCTCAGACAATACAACCCAAGCTGAGGCTCAGAACAAAATAACTGGCGAGTACACCGACCCAAACTCCGCTTTTGCCATCATTATTTTCAGTGACTAATAGTACAAATTGAGTTTTGAGGATCGTCGTTATTATTTGCAGAGAATAATCTTTTTAATAATTGTTTTACGTGTAAATAATTGGCTGTTTTTTGTAGATGTAAGTTGTTGTTTTGCCCTTTTTTGTGAAAAATTGTAAACTGCCCTTTTGTGTACTTAATTCATTGTTTCGGCAACTTGAAATTCTGAAAACGTGAAGCAATATTTCAAAATTGATTGATCAAAATTTAAAACTTAGATGAGCACAATGGAGGTTAGTAAAATATAATTGCAGGTGCGAGGACGGGCAACTTCAAAGCACAGGTGATTGACACCCTCGAGAACCACCAAAGACACAGTGGACGCACATATACCCATAAAGCCATCCAAAAGGCAGCCGAGTTGTTCTTAAGCGACCAATCAGGATCAAGACTCAAGGACTCTTTTTGCACACTTTTTCCCTTTTTTGATGTCAGACGTAATTGGTAGAGCGAATATTTCGAATTTGATCATGTTTGAATACATCATATGGATCAGGTCACTTTTTTTTACGAAGGGGCGGTTTTTAAATGGTTTATGATAATAACAAGGAACTTTACAAAACAATTAGTTTAGCAGAAAAAAACTATATAAATGCTACATCAAATTTATCAGCAATTATCGTTATTTTTTTTTTAAAAAAATTGGTTGTATAACTTTGCTCAAAATTGTTAGCGACAATTAAAAGGGAACGATTGAAACGGGGTGAGTTAAAAGGACGCGACAGTGAACAAATTGATGATAGTGTTGACAGATGGGGCAGCTAGTCAGCCATTTGCTCTTGAAGTAGAGCGAAAGAAGTTTGGCAAAAAAGTAAGCATAGTTCTCGACTATTCTTTTCCTCAATGAGCTTTGTATCTTTTCAAGTTGTAGGAAAAAGAATTATTAAATCTATCCTCGACGTCTAAGCATTTGAGCAGAAGCAAGAAGTTTGGTTGTTGACAAAAAAATTGCGAACCGAATGACCTGACTTCTTGGTATTCCGATTATCAAACCGAACTTAGCTGAAAAATTGCTTGGCAATCTGGACACGAGTCAATCCAAAAACGTAAACAATAAAATCTGGGATCTATTTTGTCTTCTAAGTGTTTTTATAGACCCAGTTACAAATTATGTGTTGTTATACAGCACAACTACCCTAGTTGAGAAATCTTTGGTTAGAAAACGTAAAAAACCGTCGGTATCGTCGTTTTTTTAGCCAAAAACGACGAAAGCCCTTACAATTTTTTGTCGGTATCGTCGTTTTCGTTTGGTATTAAACATAATAAAGACTCGGTATCGTCATTTTTAGACGTAAGACAGATTCGGTATCGTCGTTTTTTTCATCGTAAGTGAGATTCGGTATCGTCGTTTATTAAATGTAAGAAAGCATCGGTATTGTCGGTTTTTAAATGTAATAAAGCATCGGTATCGTCAGTTTTTAAACGAAAGAAAGCATTGGTAGCAAACATACCGAATCTCGCAAAACCGAACATTTCGAAGCTTTCTTACGTTCTAGACCAAACATACCGACATTTTCTTACATTTGAAACCGAACATACCGAACAAACCGAACATGCCGGCCCTTTCTTACGTAGAAAACCAAACGTACCGAACATTTGCGTCGTTTTTTTGCTTCTCAACCAGGGTACGTATTGGCACGTGTGCCTGGGGGATGCTAAATTATACACCCATTAAGCTGGCGGGGCCGAAAAGAACAGATAATAGGGGGGGGGGGTAGAATAGATCTAAATGCTTTGCAAAACGTGGTGAAAGCAAAGCAAGCCGAAGTAAAAGTAAGCCGACATAAAAGAAAGCCAAAAGTTATGTAATATATAATTTATCAGAAATAATACGTTGTTAACCATTACAATCAACACTGCGCATCGCATTATAGTGCATAATTTATTCCAATGCACCAAAGAAACAAAAATATTTCAAATTTTAGATATCTAGTGGGTACGGGCCTCAGTGAACCGCTGTCCACGGCCATGCCTCTCATCCGCTGTGGGATTTAATCCGGAAACCGCGGGCCGGTTATCACGGCGAAACCGCAACGGCGCGAAGCGCGCACACCAGCCCGCCAGGGCAAACTGGCAAATTGGGGTATCCCAAAATGTTTTGGCTTAATTGACCTCATTTTCAAATTTCGGCATGCCTGTCTATCGGCTTGCTTGACCACAACTGAAAAACATCAATAATTCTGATTATTAATTTCCTCTACACTAAAATTTTGCTACGAAAACATAAAATTTTTATGACATTTTTCTAAAATGAAATTATGTATAGTACACTGTTATGAACTCAAAAATGTCTCGTCTTATAATACCTGTACTTTTTAGAATTTTTGCTTATTACTTAACTACTTCGAAGCACTATTTCAAAAAGGTTTTCGTTTGTGGCAGCTATATGTAATCAACTGATGCAATTCCCTAATAGGAAACAACAAGAAGCTATGCAACTGCGAATTTGAAAGGTGTCCCGCGTTTTCACCACTATTCATTTAATCCCGTATCATTTAACCCCGATTTATTTATCCCTGTATCATTTAACCGCTCCATCTTGTAACCCCTCTATCATTTCACGCCGATTTTCATCTTTCTATAAAATGAGAATTATTAAATTAGCAATATAATCATTTGGCCATGCATCAGTGGCCCGTGGGACTTGATATGAAACTATCACCACCGAACGTGGGATTAATTTATCCACTTAATATCCTCATAATAGAGGGGTGATTAAATCGGGGTTAAATGATAGGGGGTTAACTGAAAAGGTGTGAAAAGAAGTAGAACCATTTGAAGGACGAACTAATTGCCCTCAGGATTTAGAGTATAAAAAATCACCTCCAGCTCAACTAGAAAAAAGCTAAAGTCAAGAAACGCCACCCACACCATCAACTTTAAATAACGTGCATTAGTAACAATGGTTGATAAAGACACTGAATAGCGAAATGATACGATCAGTTCCATTGGAATACGATCAACCCAAATCATTACAATCAGTTCGCTGGACAATGCAGTTTCAATTTTACTTTTTGGATTCTCTGAGAGATATAGCTCTCAGATAGTTTCAATTCCCCGCCAGCTACGCCAATGGTTGGAAGTTTTTCGAAGAGTTTCTCGTGACAATTTTTTTTAAATGCCTTGTAAGTTTTGAGTTTTGCCTTGTGAGTTTTGTAAGTTGGGTGTATTTAGTTTCTCATTTATTTCACTGGAATACGACATTACTTCGCCAATTGTACAAATTCAGCGGAGTCCACATTTTGTCACCCATTCTCGTTTGGGATTAAAATATTTATATTGTGGACAACAATGACAAGAAATTGCGGACAGTCCTTATAAATTTCCGTCACTGATCCCGTAATAATCACGTTTTTCTGTCACAATTATCCACAATTTGTGAGCAAGGGTATCGTCATCAATGCATTTTAACCTTTTAATTTATATTCAAAACTTTGACGGATTAATATTATAATTACACCTCACTTCATTTTGATAAGAAATATTAATTATATCCCACTTTTTCTCCTTTAATCTGTTTCAGAAGCGTTGATGGATTAGACGAATAATTGCCCCTCATTTTAAGCTCAGCCCACTAATTTATGTTCAAAACGTAATTTATGTTCAACACTTTGACGGTTTAGAATTATAATTTCCCCTCACTGCGTTATGATAAGAAGAACCAATTACATCCCCTTTGTCTCCTTTAATCGGTTTTAGAGGCCTTGCGCGGAAAGTAGGTACCTTAGCGCGGATGTTAGTGACGCAAATTTCTGGACAGGAGTGAGAAAAATCTTTTCCCTTTCTCGCTTGTTATCAAAATTTGCAGTAACGGAAATCAGTGGCAAATATTTCCATTTTTGAGTGAACTTGCAATGTATTACCTCACTGTCACTGTTGTCTGCGAAAGCCTATAACGCCTTATCTTAAAAAACTTAGAACATAGAAGAGTGGACAATGCTGACATTAGCAGGCTAACTTGCTTGCTCAAAATGTAGGATTGGCGACGTAATACAAATCATCTGTTTCACTGTTGCATCGTTCTTTGCAAAAAGCGACGTGTTGTTCTGGGGTGATCTCAATCCCAACGATAGTATAGACTTTTTCGACTATTACTGTTTTCAACACTTTTGATATTGAGTTGTGATGCACTATCGATAGTTGGCTACCGATCGCTTGTCTCCATCTTTTAATAACGTTACAATGCTTTCAGAGTTCCAGACTTTAAGTAACAGTGTTTTCTGCTGTTTTTGTCTGAGAGTTTTTTGTAAGTTCCCCAAACCATCTGGGCCATTAGCCTTAGTAACAATCAGTCATTCATTTTTGTTTTGAATTCAATTTCAGAGAGGAAAATTACTTAAATGGCAGCTCTGTCGTCTATACTCCGTGTGCAGTCACGTTTAGTGAAAACAGTTTGAGAAAAGACAATGAAGCGCTCCGCCTTTTCCTCACCCGTTGTTGCCATTTTATCTGCTATATACATTTACGACAGAAAATGTGTTCCTTCCTTGATGACCTTCACAAACTGCTGCATTTTGAAAAATTTCCATTTCTGAAAATCAACAATTCGAAAACCACTTGGTCACTCTGAAGACTCCATATATCGCTGTTCGATTTTGTAGTCATAATTGTCTGAAGCTTGTTCCGTCGTTTAAACATGTTCGATGTTTCGTTTTGTACCCAAGGCAGTTGAGTTCGTCTATATCCAGTTTCAATAAGTATATATTTCTGGAAACATATATGAAATCAGTTGAACCATTGATCCACAACTACATCGACATTGCTGCAGCAAAATGGGGCAGACGGTTTATCTTCAATATATTTACAAAACTTATTCACGTCTCTTTTCTAATAAATAGGTGCCGAGATATAGTAAATACAGAGTGATAATGAAGCTGATACCAATTTTTACAGATCAGTTTGATCTGGAATGGAGATTGGTCTGATTTCCAATGTTTCCTCATTCTGTACTCTATGGTCGTGTTCACTTTGATTCAGGGTTATTAGCCAGCATTACGTCCAGTGACTTTGATTTTCTCAAAATCATGTTTTCAAATTTGCTGCCATAAAGACATTCGACATTTTTTGCGTCTTAGAAGTCGGAAGACTGTATTTGACGCCAATTTGTGTGTTGAATCTTAATATCTCTCCAGTATGAAGTATAAGTGCATATCCTTCATTTTTACTGTCGCCTTCTACGGGGGCAAGAAGTTGCATTAAGCGCTCAGAAGACAACCTATAAGAACTGTTTTTGGTGGCGGTGTAAAGACAAAGTAGAAGACAAATGAAGTCGGAGAAATTGACTTTTGTTGCAAATCAGTAATATCGACAGGCAAAGGTAACCGAGCATGCTTGGTGTTCTGCTTTGCAGCAGAGTAAATTGTAGTATCATCCGCAAACAGACCAATTTTGTTTGACTTACAAGATTTCGGGAGATCATTAATGTATAACTGGAAAAATAGTGGACCCAAGACTGACCCTTGTGGAACGCCATAGTTTATTTTCAGTTTTTGTGGGACAGAATTTTTGTATTCAACGTATTGGTGGCGATTCCGGTGAAAGTTCAAAAAATTCCCTCGGAAACCGTAGTTTTCGAGTTTTTCAATAATAGTTTTACGGCATATGGAATCAAATGTTCTTTAAGATCAATAAAACATGCTATCTCATTTGAACTTTGGTCTATGGAATTCCTTAAAATTTCAGAAAAAAAGGTCAAAGCGTTTTTTGCACAACTTTTCTGATTGAAATCCAAATTGATTTTCATTGATTATATTGAACTCATCATCTTAAATGAAATGCGTCATCCTATTAATTAAGATTTTTCAAACACTTTCGACAACGAGCTTAAGAAACGGATTGGTCGGTAGCAACACGGGTCAGTCTATGAACTATTTTTGAACAATGATTTTATTTTTTGCCAATTTCCATTCTGAAGAAAAGTAACCAAGGTTAATACATTGATTAAACAGTTTTGTTACAGGATATGAAATCACTGAGATGAAAAATTTAACAATTTTGTTGCTAATGCCATCATGATCAGACGATGCTTTGTTTTTCAGTTACCTAATAGAAGCTGAAACTTCTTTTTCAGTAATAAGTGACATAACCAAGCTATTGATAATTTCTCTGTCAAAACAAATATCAGTTTCATTGAAACTCGATGCAGAGTTTTTGCCTATGACAGCAAAAAAATCATTGAAAATCTCGGGATTGCTATTCAATTCGACGGATTTTTTGTCAGTGCAAAATTCAGGGAACGCAGAAGAAAGGCTTTTTATCGTTTTTTCTTTCTTCTTAGTAAGATAATCATAACAGCTCAGACGTGCATTTTTGATAGCTTTGGTTGGTTGAATGGTTGAGTTGTTGCCGATACTTTTTATGATTTTCTTCTGAAGGTTTTACCAGTATCGTTTTTTGAAACCATTGTTTTCATTTTTTTTCATGTTTTTTACCATTAACATTTGCGGTTGATTCTCAAGGGTCTTAAAGATGCAAATTTTATAATACAGTCAAGTAAAAATTCTGTTAGGTTTTTGATATATCCATCTACATTGTTTGGTTTCCATTGTTTTTTTATATCATGATTTTAGAGAAACAAATGGTTAAAAACTTTTTCACTCTCCGTCACTTTATTAAGTTTTTTGTTCAAAATTTTTGCGACACAATTCTTTTCAGTACTGTTGTTAGCTCTGATCGAAAGAGGATAATGGTCTGAAATATCAGTTCAATGGTGTTGCAAGTAAAAATTTTATCACTCAAAAAAAATCAATAAATTTTCACTGTATATGGATACGCGATTTGCAAAATGGCTCTGGAGATTTAAACTGGAAGATTTCAGCAGATTAAAATATCTGCTACTGTGTGGGCCCAAAAAGTCAATGTTGAAATCTCCGCAGACAATGTGATCTCCTTTGAGATGATGAACAGTAGTGAAATCATTTTCAAAGAGATCTAAGAAACTTGAGACAGCAAATGTTGGTGAGTGGTAAATGACAGTTATAGTTTGTAGCTAATGTTTTAAGTTAATTGCACTTGTTAAGCCTTCTATTTGATCACCCAGATGTTTTAAAGTAAAGTCAACATTTGCATTAACAAAAATGCGCATCCTCCACTTTTTTGGCCGCTTCTATTATGCGTTACTATTTTAGAAAAACCGTTGAATTTTTAAAGTGAGGTCGTTGCGTCGTTATTTGATAACCATGTCTCACAGAGTGCAATTACTAATGGTTTGGTTGGGAAATCTTCTATGAAAGCGTTCATTTGGTCATGATGGCATCGCAACGATCTTATTTTCAAAAAAAAAGTAAAAATAAAATTAAAAAAGCGCCCTTTATTTTTTCAAGCTCGTTCTCTTCTATATATACCCCGTTATACGCTTTCATCATCATTTTCAAAGCTACAACAAACAATTCTGGGGTCAAAAGGATTTGTTGTTAACAGTTTCAAACATCACTCGTCCCCCGTCATCAACATGAGTATCTGAAATCGTATAGAAAATCTTTTCGCGGAATTTTGTTGCTGTTGTCTTTCGATGCACTCAAAGGCCCTTGAACAAAATCCACTATTTTCTGATTGTCATCTGGTAACAAGTGAAGTTGTTGAACAAAATCATTATTTGATACGGGACCTATTTGTGTTCGTTTTCGTGCTGGTGTAGGCAGTGGTCTGTCCGTTGACTTATAGTTCCCAGAAAACCTAAATAACTTTTTTCGGGATAAAATTTTTACGCTCAATATTTGTTTTCTGAGTCCTGAGTATACATTTTCCTGCTTTCAAGTAATCATCAACAACTTGCTTACTATTTAGTTTAATTGGTCGTACTTTTCACCAACTTTTTTCAAAACTTGTGGTTTACTGTTATTTGTCTGCGTTCTGAGACCTTTTTTAAAAGCGTAATCTAATAAAACTTTATCAGCTTTCGTAAGCTTCTACTCCATCTACACATTTTTCCCGTTCAAAGGATTTACAAAGCCAGCGAGAAGTTTTTTCGTCCCCAAATTTGATTTTTTTGACCCAAATATAGAAACTTAGCTATGATAATAGCAGTGTTGGTTTAGTTGACTGTTTATCAATGCTTAACTTAATTTCTTTAAATGGCTTTTTTCAACTCTTAAAGGTCTGTTTGGAGTAATTCCATCCGTTGTTCGTTCATTGGACACTATGGTGTTTTCCACCCACTGTCTGTGGAAATTGATCTCCTTTCTTCTACGTCACACATTCATTGCAGAACATTTGTCCACAGTTCAAACTTAATTGTTGTTTTGTACATACATGCAAGATTATTTGTAATTCACAAATTTACTTCTTTGTTGAATTCACATATTACATTATAGGTGGTTATTGCTATTTGAGAAATTTTTTCATGTTTAAATAAAAAATGGGTTAAATTTTAATTTTTTTTTAAATATTTTTTTTACATTTCTTGTTTCATATTTAGATATAACTGCAATTTTGTGTGTAAATAATCACGGCATAATTGTGTGATTAATCATGGTGTGATTTTGCAATCAATCCTTGTGCCCCTTGTGCGATTATTTTACATATGATATTATAGTTATTTCCATGTTTAAACTTGTCTTTTATTTTATAAATTCAGAAAAACTTACTTTTGAAAAGTGAATTTAATCAGGGTTTCCACCAATCTCAGAGTGCGTTTTGTTAGCTTCAGACTGATGCATTGTTTACACTGATCTCAGTTTTGAGCATTTTTTGTTCACGCTCAGCTTAGATTTTTTTCAACAGATTAGTTTTTTGTCAACAATCAATTTAGTCTTTTTGGTAAATGCTAATAGGATATATATTAGAGGAGGTTGAGTGGTTGGTATTGTTCAAAAGTGTTCTATTCTGAACAATTAATGGCCAATATTTTCCGCGCTCAGATACTCCGCGCTCAAACTGGAGTTTTTTTTGGAAAACATCTTTGAAATTTTACTTGACTTGCAATTGTGGTGCAGATCCTCAATTAGATTGTTATTAGAAGATGAATTGCCGTATAGTAATTTAACACAAGTTGAGGTGTCAAAAGGGAAATTGATATGTCCATATCCAGATGAACGCACGACGGGAGTGTCGTGCGTTCAAATTTACATAGTCTGGAAACAATGAAAAACGCAGGTAACTGATATGTGGATCCTTTCAGCTTGATATCAATTTTAAAAGCTTTGAGTTAGTTAATTGAAAAGTTAGAGTTGCAAATCAGTTCAAAGAGAAAATTATATAGGCTGAGAACTGATATTAGGAACAGAACCAATGTCTGAACAACTGAATTCTTCCCTGATTGGTATAATCTTACAATGAGTGAACATTTTGGAATTATCACGACACCAGAAGTCAAGCGATCAGAAAATGATCTTTTTCGTTGCTGTTTATTTTGTACAATTAACTCTAGCTGGGTAGCACAAATTCAATAGAAGTTATTAGACTGGTAGTGAATTTTGTTGCTGTTGTCTTTCGATGCATTCAAAGGCCCTTTAAAGTAATCCACTACTTTCTGACTGTCATCTGACAAGAGGCGAAGTTGTTGAATAAAATCATTATTTGATACGGGAATTATTTTTGTTCGTTTTTGTGCTGGTGTAGGCGGTGGTCTGGCCATTGACTTATAGTTCCCAGGAAACCTAAATAGTTTTTTTCGGGATAAAATTTTTACGCTGAAAATTTGTTTTCTCAGTCCTGAGTATACATTTTCCTGCTTTCAAGTAATCATCAACATCTTGCTTACTATTTAGTTTAATTGGTCGTACTTTCTCACCAACTTTTTTCAAAACTTGTGGTTTACTGTTATTTGTCTGCGTTCTGAGACCTTTTTAAAAGCGTAATCTAATAAAACTTTATCAGCTTTCGTAAGCCTCTCCTCCATCTGCACATTTTTCCCTTTCAAAAGATTTACAAAGCCTGCAAGAAATTTTTTCCGTCCCCAAATTTGATTTTTTTGACCCAAATATAGAAACTTAGCTATGATAATAGCAGTGTTGGTGTAGTTGACTGTTTATCAATGCTTAACTTAATTTCTTTAAATGCCTTTTTTTAACTCTTAAAGGTCTGTTGGAGTGATTCCATCCGTTGTTCGTTCATTGGACACTATGCTGTTTTCCACCCACTGTCTGTGGAAATTGATCTGCTTTCATATACGTCACTCATTCATTGCAGAACATTTGTCCACAGTTCAAGCTTAATTGGTGTTTTTGTACGTACATGCGAGATTATTTGTAATTCACAAATTTATTTCTTTGTTGAATTCAAATTTTACATCATAGATGGGTATTGTTATTTGAGAAATTTTTTCCTGTTTAAATAAAAAATTGGGTTAAATTTTAACTTAATTTTTAAATTTATTTTTACATTTTTTGTTTCATATTTAGACATAACTGCAATTTTTGTGTGTAAATAATCACGGCATAATTGTGTGATTAATCATGGCGTGATTTTGCAATCAATCCTTGTGCCCCTTGTGCGATTGTTTTACATATGATATTATATTTATTTACATGTTTAAACTTGTCTTTTATTTTATGAATTCAGAAAAACTTACTTTTGAAAAGTGAAATTAATCAGGGTTTCCACCAATCTTAGAGTGCGTTGTTTTAGCTTCAGGCTGATGCATTGTTTGCACTGATCTCAGTTTTGAGCATTTTTTGTTCACGCTCAGCTTAGATTTTTTTCAACAGATTAGTTTTTTGTCAACAATCATTTTAGTCTTTTCGCCAAATGCTAATAGGAGATATTTTAGAGGAGGTTGAGCGGTTTGTATTGTTCAAAAGGGTTCTATTCTGAACAACGA
Organism: Convolutriloba macropyga; assembly: GCF_964194025.1. Classification (NCBI taxonomy): domain Eukaryota; kingdom Metazoa; phylum Xenacoelomorpha; order Acoela; family Convolutidae; genus Convolutriloba; species Convolutriloba macropyga. The sequence goes on along the minus strand of NC_134476.1, from coordinate 19,015,687 downwards.
ATGGCCAATATTTTCTGCGCCCTGAGATACACCGAGCTCACACTGTGGTTTTTGCAAAAATTCTTTGAAATTTTACTTGACTTGCATTTGTGGTGCGGATCTTCAATTAGATTGTTATCATTAGAAGATGAATTGTCTTATAGTATTGTAACAGCTATGTGGATCCTGTTAGCTTGATCTCACTTTTTTTAAAGTTTGAGAGTTAGTTTATTGAAAAGTTTCAGTTTTTTAAGAGTTACTTTATTACTACTAACTTTTTTATTATTTATTATACTAACTTTATTATACTAACTTTTTCAAGAGTTAGTTTGTTGAAAAATTACAGTTGCAAATCAATTCAGAGAGAAAATTATATAGGATGAGAACTGATATTAGAAACACAACCAATGTGTGAACAACTGAGACACTGGAAGTCAAACAATCAGAGAGTGATCTTTTGCGATCCAGTTTATTTGATACAACTCTAGCTGGGTAGCACAAAGTCAATGGAAGTTATTAGATTGGTAGTGAATTTTGTTGCTGTTGTCTTTCGATGCATTCAAAGGCCCTTTAAAGTAATCCACTACTTTCTGACTGTCATCTGACAAGAGGCGAAGTTGTTGAATAAAATCATTATTTGATACGGGACTTATTTCTGTTCGTTTTCGTGCTGGTGTAGGCGGTGGTCTGGCCATTGACTTATAGTTCCCAGGAAACCTAAATAGCTTTTTTCGGGATAAAGTTTTTACGCTCAATTTTTTTTTGTCAGTCCTGAGTATACATTTTCCTGCTTTCAAGTAATCATCAACATCTTGCTTACTATTTAGTTTAATTGGTCGTACTTTCTCACCAACTTTTTTCAAAACTTGTGGTTTACTGTTATTTGTCTGCGTTCTGAGACCTTTTTTAAAAGCGTAATCCAATAAAACTCTATCAGCTTTTGTAAGCCTCTCCTCCATCTGCACATTTTTCCCTTTCAAAAGATTTACAAAGCCTGCAAGAAATTTTTTCCGTCCCCAAATTTGATTTTTTTGACCCAAATATAGAAACTTAGCTATGATAATAGCAGTGTTGGTTTAGTTGACTGTTTATCAATGCTTAACTTAATTTCTTTAAATGCCTTTTTTTAACTCTTAAAGGTCTGTTGGAGTGATTCCATCCGTTGTTCGTTCATTGGACACTATGCTGTTTTCCACCCACTGTCTGTGGAAATTGATCTGCTTTCATATACGTCACTCATTCATTGCAGAACATTTGTCCACAGTTCAAGCTTAATTGGTGTTTTTGTACGTACATGCGAGATTATTTGTAATTCACAAATTTATTTCTTTGTTGAATTCAAATTTTACATCATAGGTGGGTATTGTTATTTGAGAAATTTTTTCCTGTTTAAATAAAAAATGGGTTAAATTTCAACTTAATTTTTAAATTTATTTTTACATTTCTTGTTTCATATTTAGACATAACTGCAATTTTTGTGTGTAAATAATCACGGCATAATTGTGTGATTAATCATGGCGTGATTTTGCAATCAATCCTTGTGCCCCTTGTGCGATTATTTTACATATGATATTATATTTATTTACATGTTTAAACTTGTCTTTTATTTTATGAATTCAGAAAAACTTACTTTTGAAAAGTGAAATTAATCAGGGTTTCCACCAATCTTAGAGTGCGTTTTTTTTTAGCTTCAGGCTGATGCATTGTTTGCACTGATCTCAGTTTTGAGCATTTTTTGTTCATGCTCAGCTCAGATTTTTTTCAAGATTAGTTTTTTGTCAACAATCATTTTAGTCTTTTCGCTAAATGCTAATAGGAGATATTTTAGAGGAGGTTGAGCGGTTGGTATTGGTCAAAAAGATTCTGTTCTAAACAAGGAATGGCCATTGTTTTCTGCGCGCTGAGATACTCCGAGCTCACACTGGAGTTTTTGCAAAACATCTTTGAAATTTTACTTGTCTTGCAATTGTGGTGCGGTTCCTCAATTATTAGAAAATGAATGGTCGTATAGTATTGTAACTTCTATTTGGATCCTTTTAGCTGGACCTCACTTTTAAAAGCTTTGAGTTAGTTTATTGAAAAGTTACAGTTGCAAATCAATTCAGAGAGAAATTTATATAGGATGAGAACTGATATTAGAAACACAACCAATGTCTGAACAGATCCCTGATGAGTGTAATCTTACATTGAGTGATCATTTTGAAGTTATCACGACACTGGAAGTCAAGCGATCAGAAAGTGATCTTTTGAGATTCAGTTTATTTGGTACAACTAACTCTAGCTGGGTAGCACAAAGTCAATAGACGTTATTAGACTGGTAGTGCAAAGGGAATTAAAGTGCTAACAAAGAAGAAGACTTGGTTGGAATCTAGTTTCGTTGTACAACATTGGATATCTTATAGGATATTAGAAGATCCTTACCTAGGGTTCATATTGCACAGGATCATATGCAACTGGGCATATCTCATAAAATTTTACGAGTGAGGGCATACCTTGTAAGACCTGCAAAGTTTTTCAATGAATTGTCGCTCTAAAAACTTTGCCATGGAAATTATGTTGGATTTCTTTGCAACTGTTTTCTTAACAATTTGAATACAGAAAAATAATTAAAATATTTATATATTTTACACAGTTGCCCAATTTAGTAAAGAAATTATGTTTACCTGAAAATTCAAGTTGGTTTTAGAAGATCTGATTATGTTAGTTGAGCTACATAACTAAGCTGATTATTATCTTGTATGCTATCTCTAATTTTTAACAGATGCTACAAGATCAAGGTAAATCTTCTAAGATCAAGATAAATCTTCTAAGATCAAGGTAAATCTTCTAAGATCAAGTTAAATCTTCTAAGATCCTGCAAGACGAAAGTTTATGAACAAATCTTAAAAGATCTTTTAAGATTTCTAGCGTGCATTGACTGGGCTGTGCTATGGCCGGCAGACAGTTCACAAGAAGAATTTCCTAAAATTTCTGCATGAGATCATTTTTATGATCTTTGGTGCATTTTGTGAACAGATTCGCTCATCGCTAGGTTATGAATCGCTAAAAATTTTGTTCACCCGCATTCATCGTGAAAGATATTGGGGAAACTGTAACTGTATTGCTACAGAACTCTAAAACTTGTATTGCAGCACTTCTTGTATTGCGTCTTGAATTTTACTACACATAATTTTTTCGCTTCATTGTCGCTTTTTTAAAACTTAGAGTTAAAAGTTTCTGCATAAATGTGAAGAAACAATCTCACATAAAAATAATTTCTATTTATTTGGTTCATATTTCATTTTAAGTTCAGTTCTTAATTCCGTATTCGAAAACAGATTGTTCTAAGTTATCTTAATCGGGCTCTGATAATCCAGGTTCTTTTCAAACATCGCCAGGCGACTTGACAGGAGGATCAGGCCCGAATTTCGATAACGATTAGCGAATTCACTGCGCAAATAAGAATTATGAATTAATATACCCTAACCATCGAATTACTCGGAGGGATTTTGAAATTGATTGAATTTACTTTCGAACGGTGTTATACAGCTAGTAAGAGCTGTTCAGATTCAACAAGTTCACCATTTTGACCAAACAGTGGGCACTTTAGGAGCTTGATTTTATCACATTTATGTAGCTTACATTAGGAATTGAAAGAAGAAAAATTGTGGGTGCAATACTATCAGGTATTCATTTTAAGGTTTGGCAGCTCAAAATTTATTATTTCCAACCAATTTGACCACAATAACTGGACGCATATTACAATAGAATGCTATATATGATCTGCTTTGCAAAATGCTGGCCCACGTTGAGGTCACAGGCCAAATCGACAAAGCCCGAGATCATCTTAGGGCCCACTGGGTGTAAAATAACACAAGGAGGCTCGGTAATGTGCGTTTGCACACTAAATTCCGACCCCGCTCATCTACATTTTTCACTTAATTGTCTACCAAATGAGGAAGAGATAAAAAAATTAACATATCAACATATCGTTCAACAAACTACTAAAAAAACAATCTACTCTAGAGGGCCTATGAGACCTGTGGCTACCATAATATGACTACCAGAAAAGACGGCAATAAAAATCAAATAGTTACAAATATTAATTACGACCAAAACTCCTTGTCCATTTTTTGAAAAAAAAAACCACTAATAACCAAATCGAAATCGCATCAGATAAAATTTATACTCAGAAGATTAACCGGCACTTTATTGGAACAAAATATGGGACTTTTCTTCAATGTGACTTGGCAACAAGTCGACTAGAAATGAGCAAAAGGGGCAAAGTTTATTAAAACATTGCTTTTTTAAAAAGGAATTAAATTCGAACTGATTAGAAAGAAGACGCATCATATGAAATCATTGAGAGAGTCTTTTATACCTCAATAGAGAGCGGCAAAGGCCATTCACAATCAAGGATATGTCATATGACTACAAAAAGAACGACAAATACAGGCAAACGTTAAAAATTTGCACGAAAATTTATGCACGAAAACGATGTCCCCCCAATCAATTAAATATTAAGCTGATCACTAAAAACAATAAAATTCTTCGTTTGCATTTTTTGAAGATAACAACACTTGTAAATCAAATGGCGCCCATTATTGTGATACTGTGAAAAGAAAACAAAAACTTACAAGAAGGGGCAAATATGCAAAAATCACGAAAATTTGTTTTTATGAAAACTGGTTGTCCAAAGAAGAAAGACCATTTGAGGAAAATAAAACCGTTATATGCTGAAGAACAAATTGTATTTCAATAGATAAATTATGTGAATTGTATAAAGAGGTGCTTAGCTACAATTTAACAAAAATAGAAATGGCAGATCTCAAAAATCTTTCTCTTTTTTTAATTAAAAACAAATATTTTCAAAATTCATAGCCATCAAAAGCTTTCGACTAAAAGAGTAGACAGTTTGTCTTGCAACTACTCGAAAAACTATATGCGACTGTTATTAATGTAACTTAATCATAAGACTATAAAATAACATTATATACAAGCTGAACTAATAAGTTTCACAAACAACTTTTCGAAACCACAGTTTTGAATTCATTAAATTTATGAGATATTAACCGCGAGAATATAACATGTTCATTTGCGTCTCCCTTAAACATCAAAACGTCTTTTTTTTGAAACGACTGTCGCAAAATGACAACAAATAGAACAACAAAAACTGAAAAGTATCAAAGCTTCACAAATTTCTTCTAAAACAAATTGTCTAAGCACTGAAGGCATCATTTGAAACGTTTAAACAAAAGAAAACTTATTGTTTCATTCAACAAAACATTAAAAAGAGCTCTAAAAAATGAGGCTAAATTACAAAAATGATGCAACATTGTAAAATACGAAAAAAACGCAAACCAGAACAAAAGGGATAAGTTGAAGAATGATCTTACTCTTTTTTTTAGAAATTGCATTCGGAATTCAAAACAACCATTAGCTATTTACCGATATCAGTTATTAACTTCATTTGCTGTTCTATAGTTGGTCCCTGAGACCTTTGATTACACAATATTTGGCATATGACAACAAAAATTAACAACAAATAAAGGGCAAAAATAAAAAACTCTACCAGTTTCTGCAAGAGAACGGTGTTGCAGTCCTTCATTATGAAGTCAAAACAACCATTAGCTATTTACTGATATCAATTATTGAGTTCAGTCGTTCCTATATAGTTGGCTACTGAGATCTTTGTTTACAAAATATTTGGCATATGACAACAAAAATTAACAAGTAAAAGGCAAAAATAAAAAGATCTACCAGTTTCTGCAAGAGAACGGTGTCGCAGCCCTTCAAACCATATGTTATGAAAAAAAATATGTTCAGTTTCAAATTTTGCAAAATTTTTTCCATTTAGATTAGTAAATAAAGTTACAATTTTTAAAAGAAACAAAAACAACAGCAAAAATGGGACATTATGCACAAAAATCAGAAAATTTTGTATGAAAACTCGTAGTACCAAAAGCAAGAAAACCTTCTCTGAAAACAATCGGCCGCAGAATTAGTTTTTATTCTATACAGAGGAAAGGTTGACCTGTACCTACTGAGAATAAACAAAATCTTGACTAAAATTACATAAGAATTTGACAAGTTCAAAAAGTCACAGAAATTTGCATAAAACAAATACATTCAATAACATAAGAGAAAAAAGGTAACAACTGAATGAATAGAAAATGTTCACCTGCACCTCTTGAGGAAGAAATTTAGATCTTTGAATGGTTAAACTTAAAAATCAGACTGCCAAAAGAATAACAATTGAAGGCAAATGACACGAATTCTGTTAAATTTTACTAAAACTCTTCCTCAAAGCCATAAAGTCCTTTGGTTTTCTGAAACCAAACTAAATCTACATTGAGCCTCACATTTAAGTAAATTGGAGCTGTCGGAGCCGTGAATAAAAAATATTGTCAGTAATTAACATTAAAAAACAAAAGCAAAATATTTTGAAAAGAGGCAGCATCAAAATAGAAACAAAAAGTCTCTGATTCTAAGAATTCATGATATTGTCAAACCTCTCCCTGATTTGTTCCAAAGGTTTGCGAATTAGACCATTTGTTGCGTGGAATTCTTGAAATTTTAAAAAAAAGAACGATGCATTTTGTATAAATATCGAGTTAAATCTGCAAAAAACGGCAAATTTTTAATTCCAGAAAACTTTCTTACGGCGCCTAAATGCAACTAGCGCTCTTTTTGAGTATAGGGAGTCTGTTTTAAGGTTTTTAGGTCACTAAGTCTGGCACACTTAAACAAAGTGGTCCAAAAAATCATATTTTGTGACATTTTTGATGAAAAAGTTTGAATTTTGAAAATTTTATCAACAATTTTACAATTTTAGCCAAAAAACTTCAATCAAGCAAATCAGCAACGCTTTTCGTTCTCTACCGGTAACAACAACATCATACCGTTAAAAATTTTAACTTATTTTGAATTATATTAGCGAAATTGTGCCAAATTTTAGCAAAAATTACTGAAAATATGAACAAAAACAGTCGAATGTCCCCAAAACTTTAAACCTCGATAAATCCGTGTAAAAAACGAAAATCGAAAATTTTTAATTCTGTATTCTACGCTGGACGGGCTTTTCAATGATACCACTCACAATTCTCTACGATGAATATATCGATCGGCCAAAATTGACTGAACAAATTAAAACCCAGTGAGTATATAGTTCCTCCCTCCCCACTAAAGTGGGGGTCGGAACAAATATGAGGTTGAGGATAGTCGAAAACGCATGCTAGTCTAATCAAAGGTGGGTTCGAGCTCACCTGATCAGAGGTTGATTCAAATGCACGACATTATAATCAGATGCATTTTTGAATAAATTCCGCAAAATGGTCTTCGTTAAATCTCGGCTATGGTCTCACAACGGTGTGAAAAATGGGCTGTGATTTTATCCAATCGAAAATGATTTTTGATCTCGGATGGATTGATTTTTGATGAACGTGGGACACACATGTATAAGTTTTACCACCCAGGTTGAGGTGCCATCCGGAAGTGACCTCTGATCAGACCATCCCAGACCAAAGTAACCTCTGATCAGACTAATGTGCGCTCTAAACAACGTGTGCGCTCAAACTGCGCTTGAAACTCTCTGATCAGACCTTGCCAGACGGAAATGACCTCTCATCAGACCCAAATCAGACCATTGCTCAGACGATTGTGCGACCATAGCAATCAGCAGTGATTAATTAAACTACTGCTTTGTCCAATTTCTGTTCCAAGGTTGCTACTTAAAATGAGGGGAGTAACTTCCTACCTGCATCCCCGTTCTAAGGCAATTTTGGCCAATCAATATCTTTTGTGGAGAGATACCAAAAGTGATGCGAATAAAAGAGCCTAAAAAGTGAAAATATGTTGAAAGGCTTTTTTATTTCCTGAGGAAAAAATTGACGTTAATTTTTACATTTTTCTTAAAGATATTACAGATAAATGAAAATAATTCTGAGATATGTTAGATTAAAATTTTTCTAAAATAACTTGGTTGAAAAAGCAGGAAAAACAATAATTATAAAGCATTTTAGGTACAAGTTTTGTTTTAAGGTAACGAATCTCCATGGAAAAAGTTATCAGCAAAAATTATGTCGTTTCAAGCGTTGAAAACTTTCGTTTTCCTTCGATGCGTTTCTGGCCAACATATTTTCTTCAGTTGAAAATTGCTTCCAGCTGCTTTAGGCATCCGATATTCAAAATATGTACACATGATTTCTTGCAAGGAAATTTATGGAACATCTTTAGAAATTTTAAGATGTAGGTACTACTATATTTAAGCACTATTTTAACAAAAAATGTGAATTTTCAATTACCTTACTATTCTATATACTATATACTCAAATGGGTTTTTGATCAGGCAGTCAATTTTTGACCGATCGATATATTCATCGCAGGGAGCTGTGATTGGTATCATTAAAAGCCCGTCCGGTGTAGAATATTGAACTACACACCTTTCTCGAAGAATTTAATTGAATTTTTTATATTTGCCTTAAACTGTCGATTTTATTTTGTCTTCTTAGCCGTATGAAGATTCCTGGATAACGAAAAGTCTCATTGGTTTTTGTTGGAGGTATAAAAGGGCCTTTATTCCGATCTGATTAGATAGCTGATGAGTTTCATGACCTTGAAAACAATTGTTTAAAAAAAAACATTTTTAACTTCGCATTTTTGTTCTTTTTGTCTATTTGTTACCTAGTCACGCTAATTACAGGTCATATATGACAATATTTTTGTCGAGGGAAGGTGCAACTGTACAAAGTCTAACGTTTTCAAAGAATTCGTTATGAAGTTAATGGCTTCGCAAATATTAGTGAGGTTATGTATTATGGGTTTTTCGCAAAAATTGTAAATTAATTTTTGATTTTTGTCTCTATTGGACCTTCTTTTTAAAGACGTAAGAAATATTCTGAATAATTGCAAGTCTCAACCGCTTCCTTTGGACGAAAAAACGAAACCTTTTCAGTTACTTCTTTTTGTAGCTAAAGGCTTTCATGACTTTGAAAATAATTGTTGTCGAATAATACAAAAATATTAATTAATTTTAACATTTTTCTTTTTTTAATCGACTTGTTACATATTTTTGTAAAAGAGAGTTAGCAGACGACATTATTGGTGGTCGAAGAAGGCTCAATTAAACATATTGGATCAAAATAAGTCTTTACGGCTTCGACAACTTTTCCTAGCATGTTTTGTTTGAATTTTTGTTTGTTGTCTCTATTTGCTGCTCTTTTTGTAACCGCATTAAAGATTGAATAATGAAATTTCCTAATGTTTTTATGTAGAGGTGTATGTGACGATTAACATGTTGGATGTTATCTATTGCTATCTAATGGTTTTCATTACTTAGGAATTAATTGTTTTTAAAAACACTAGCCGATTTCTTAACTTTACTGTTTTTTGTTCTTTTTTCCCTAATTGTTACCGAGCCTCATTATTGAGTGGTTCTATATTTCTTCTAGTGAACTACAAGTTATTTTGTTTAGTTCCAGTTTTATTTAACTCGTTAATAATTTTTTTTAAAAAAAAACGGACTTAAAGTTGTGGATGTAATTAATGTCTGTTGTTGTTGTTTTATTTTGTTTTCCTCTTGACATGCTTTCCTAATAATGGCTAATGCGGCGTTTTTAACTCCACTGAGTTAATTGCGTTGGAGGCGATCTTTTTTGAAACACATTTTTTTTAAATAGTACTCGAATTTTTGGGGGTTTTCTATCTGTTCTTCATTTGGTAAACATTTATGCCAAAAATGCCGATTAGCGGGTTCGGAACTTTATGTGCGAATGCACATTACGGAGCTTCCTTGTTCAATTAAGAAAATTGTGAACTATATCGTGCTATTCTTAAAGAATTACAAATTTTCGATGCCAATTCCGATTTGATTTTTGAGGAATTTTGCATATAATATAATTCCAAACAATCTCAATTTTTACAAACAATGTAAACGATCAGAGCATAAAATCCCAAAACACCGTTCTAGAACTAGACCAAAAACAAATTGATCTTGTTTTTTAAGTTAATATGCGTTTTATGATTGCCCATTGTTTTCTAAAAACAGGACTTTTATAAACGTGACCGTTTTACCGGTGAAACAACAATAACGGATGCTACGATTTGCAAGTTGTTTCATTGTTCCACCATATTTTGGTTTTAAGCAAACTTGCCATTTATCTATAAAATATATACTCGTAACAGTATGAGTTTGGACATGAGTGAAGACGGTAAAACATACACGTTTTTTTCTCTTATTTGTTACAAAATTATTTCATTTGTAATTGACTGTTAAAAACGATCTTAGGTTGTTTAAATCAAACTTTATCAAACTTTTTGGTTTTTTAAATATACAAAATGAAGTCGATTAATGGGCTCGAACAATTTAAATTCAATATCAATGTTGTGTAATTTTCTCTATGAGTTGACAAATTTTTTTGTAACACAAGTAGAATATATAAAACGAGTACGACTAATTTTTTATATTCAAAAGCCATTGTAGACGAATTTTGATGCATTGAGTTTTATCACCTTATAAACAGTTAGTTGTTCAATTCAATTTTAGTTCATCAATTTTCAATTTTTACAAACCTTTACCTCAGTTTTTTTACATCAGCTATTTACAAAAAGTCCGTATTAGCTCTATTAGACTAATTTTGTTTCCAAATATTTCATTTATAGCATTTACACTTCATTGCAGATTTTCTGTGTTAAAAATTCCCAAGTTTAGAAATTAGTTCCTCGGAATTCTTATTTTCTTTCTATTCTTCTTGTTAATCCGTTTTATAACCAACGTTGTTTATTTATTCGTCTCATTACTGACAAATGGAGTTCATAAATAATCAAAAAATGTCGGTGGTGGTTTTGGGTGCAGGCCAAGCGGGCACTCAGGTAGCACTTCAACTGGCATCAGACGGACATCACGTGACCATATTCGAGAGGAACACAATGGGTTCTGGGTCCAGCAGTAAGAACCCAGGCAGGATGGGACACGGGTTCCACTATTCAGATAAAGACACGGCAAAGGTGCACTTGCGGAACACCATTGATGCTTACAGGATGTATCCAGACTTCTGCCGCTCCAGACACCGGCCTCTCGGACACCCGCTGCGATATGGAAGGTGATGCATTTTAGAATTGATTTTTGTCATTTTTGGCCCTGGCTTTTGATGGCTACATATTTGTATTTCATAAAATTTCCTCCTGCGGATGAAAATGTCTATTTAGCTTCTGGCACTGCAGACTTTTGGCACTTGAAAACTTGCATCTGTGTGTTTAAATATTTTCTTAGCTCATTTCTTAATTACCAGTAAAAACTCAGGTCAACAAAATAAAATGATTATTGACGTTTGACGTTCAGATGTCTTGAATTATTCAGAGTTCAGTTCTCGATATTTTCTCTCAAGTCATGTCTCAATAGATTGTTTTGTTCAGATACATGATTACGAAAAACAGCGATATATCAGTTGATGAAATGCTGTCAACTTACAGAGCAGTGCAACAAGAGTATGCCCGTTTGTGCGCCGAAGATCATGATAACGAGATCTTCGGACCTCCCGAGAAAATGTGGCGGATCATGGAGCAATCAGAGTACAAAAATGACTGCAATGCTGACCTAGTCGCACTAGGCGTCGAGACACACGAAGAGATGTTTGATATCCAACTTTTCTACTCAGAAGTGCGCAAATGGATCAACCAAAACCCAAATGTTGACATGTTTGAACAACACGAAGTTGTAAACATCGAACAAAACGGGACTGAAGTGAAGCATGAATTCATTATAACTATTTATGACAAAATGAGTGGGTCGAAAAAGTATGTTCAGACCAACATTATCATCAACTCTACCTGGTATAATATTGAGAAGATTAATTCATGGTTAGGAGTTCCTTACAAAAAAGGAACGAGAACAAACAGAGTAAAAGCTATTATATGCTTAGACCTCCCGGATGACCTCGAAAATCTTCCTTCCATGTTCTTTTGCATGGGAATGTTCTGCATGTTCACAAATCTTGACAATAAGCGGGGAATTGCAACATATGCCTTGCACACGAATCGCGAGGTCAATACTGACATAGAAGTGAACGAGAACTCAATCGCATTGTTAGAAAACGGAATTTCAATGGAAGAAAGAGAACAAATAGGAAAAAAGATTTTTAAAGGTCTCTGTCAATACATACCCAAATTATCGAAAGCAAAAGTGACGGATGTTCGTTTTGGCGTAGCGCGCACAGAAGGTGATACGAAAAGCCTTCAAGATTTATTTGATGCCCAGAACCCTTTCCATAAAAGGAACTACAATGGGATAAAGGAGCACAGAATTGGAAAGGGTCTACTAGTTTCAAATCCAGCAACTAAGCTGTTCTACTTTGTGCAAAATCGTCAAATTGTTTCTCAGATGGTTGAGAATTTTGATAAAGAACGGGAGGAAAAGCTAAAACCGGACTGGAATAAATTAGGAGCTTAGGCACAGCAGCCAAAGGAGTTTAAAATTCTCAAATCTCAATCAAAAATTCTATTTATGGTGATTTGCATTTATTTTTGTATTTTTAGTTTTTTATAAATTTTTAAATATTTATGCAGTCCCATGATCTCTATCATTGTTAGAAGCTCCAATTTCTTAGGCCACTACCTTAATGTAATTCGTACGAGTACACCAAAAAACTTTGTGAACAATTTCAATACACTGTCCAGCATGATCAAAATGAAAAGAAGGATAGGCAAGGTGCGTTCACACATCATGCTCCAACTGAAATTTTTTCATCATAACACTTTTTATCATAACACATTTTTTTTATCATAACACGTCAGTTTTTTTTATCATAACACTAAGACTGTAGCCGAAAACTAAAACAGTCTACCGATAAGGTTTCAATTCATCAAGATCTATAGTTCAATCAATATAGCAACGCATTATCGGCAACACGTATAAGCATTGGTAACGTAACATAGCAACAAGAGGTTTTTGGACGGCAATTTTGATGCTCATTTGGCCGGTATTTTGTCTGATAACGAATCAGTTCAATGCCAGTCACCATTTTGTACCGATGAATCCAAAAACCCGAAAAAATATTAAGCCGAAAAACCATCCTAATCTGTATATTGTGGTTATATTTACTTAAAATTAGGTTATACGAATTTTTTCTGCGTTGACGGTCGGCCAACAGACGTTTGGCCAATTCAGACTGCAGTTATTTATTCGATTTTGTTTGTTTTTCCACTTACTACAATAGCATGCCGACTTGAAAAATAATTGTCGTCCATTCAAGCTGCCAGTTAAGTGTTTTTCCATTCCCAGCTTTCTCAGTTTTGAAGGCACTATAGTCTGGACATGAACGCACAGATTATCAATTTTGGAGCGCACAAATTTTTGTTTTGAACGCACGAAAGTCGGGACAAGGCAATTTTGAACGCACGAAAGTCTGGGCATGGGGATTTTTGAACGCAGGTTGAACTCACAAAAATTTTTTGAACGCAGGAAAGTCTGGAAATAGACACTTTCCATCCGGGAGCGTCTGGACATAGACACTTGCCGTATGGGACGTTCTGGACATATCAACATTCGGTCTAGCACCTCAACATGGGTATAAGACGACGATGTATTGGCACGTGCGCCTGGGATGCAAAACTTTACACTCACTAAGCTGGTGGGGCCAAAAAGAACAGATTATATGGGGGTAGAATGAATATAAATACTTTGCAAAACATCAATCTTTTCGATTATTAATTTCCTTTACACTAATATTTTGCCACCAAAACCTAAAAAATATTGCATTTTTTAAAAAAGTTTTTGTTAATGATAGCAAAAACCGAAAGTTATACAGCAGGTTCTAAGAACTTACTTATTTATTTTGAAAACTAAGAGTCATACATGAAAGAAAAATTATTCAAACGTGGTCTAATTTAAACTTTGTTCTATTGCTCATCTTGGCACTTAAGAGCCTTAGTGCCAAAAAAGAAGCGTTTTATTGAATCAGATGCGGCTGAAAGAAAAACTACGTTTGTTTTGTTTAAATTAAACAGAAATATTTTAATGACCAACTTGTAGTAACCTCATACGAATATGTGTCTGAAATTCATAGTGAATGTACAAAAATTTTGACAAAATTTTACGTCATTTTTTTCATGATGGTTTTGATTGACAAAAATATAACAAAAACTAAAAATTTTACATGGTTGGAAGCTCCTGAAACATAAAAAATGGTAGTCAAACTTATAATAGCAAAGTTTGCAGCAAAAACTACCCTATTTTTTTCATTAGAAATTTTCTATGAAGTTAAATTGTCTTTCTTTGTTCTGGTCACATTACTTCAAATGATTGGTCAAATTTTTTGGCTATGGCCGTCAATTTTTTTTTCAAAAGATTATAAATGCTGGTCCGTTAAAAATTGTGCGGCTCATTAAAAATCCAGAAATTTTTTTTAATGCATAACGTCGGATATTTTTAACCAATCGGTCAAAATTTTTTGGCGTCATTTAAAACTCACAATTGAGAATCCAAAATGGAATTTTGTAAGTTCAACAGTTGAAACGTTGCAGAATATACAATTACCTGTTACATTAACATTTTTGCTTTTCGTACAAATATTTGTCTCATTAAAAATGTAATAAAGCTTATAAAAACTACAATATATGGGATAATAGCGTGTTATTTCTAGTTGTGTCGCATTGTTTGTATGGCTTTAAGTCTTACATTGTTTCGTTTTTTTTTTCGTGGGTACAAAAAAGCGTCTTTCTTCTCAGTAGAAAACAAAAATTATCAAATTGCAGTGATGAACAAGATACTTTAGTTTAAAAAACCTATTAATTGGGTTAATTCGTCATTTTTTACGTCTAATTTTTAATGCCAATAATTTTTCAGTGACAAAACAATTTTTTATAAAACTTGCAACCTTTTTTTTTACCAATTGCCACTTCCATTTATGCTTGTTTTGATTTATTAAGGTGACTATTTGAGCCAAATCAGCATTATGTGCACAATCGTACATTTTCTTTGTTTGCGGCTTTTCCAGCCTTCTGAAGACAACAGTGACAATACTTCGAACTATAATTTCAGTTTACGTCATTTTTATCTACACTGAAAGACTGATTAAGATAACCTGTGACAACGATGACAAAAACTCACGAATTTTCTCACTTCTATTTGATTTTAACGTAGTCCTTAATGGCAGTTTTGAGCATTTAAAGTACACAGTTAACCTAAAAAACATTGCTGGCATTTGTTTTTTAATTAACGGCGAACTAGTTCGGTCGCACCCATAAATTGTTCTTGTGAGCAGCCGTGATATGAGTAGATGCAAAAGTGCAAATTGTCTTCTTAATACTCAAGACATGGTAGTCTTAAGACTCAATCGTAGGACATGGTCGTGAAAAACAGACATGGTAGTGCGCGTAATGGAAAAAACTTACTAGATAAGTTGCACTAGTTTATTTTATACTAGTTTACTACTATTGTTTTCTAATTTGTACTATTGTGCTACTGATTGTACTAATTTATACTGACCAAAGTGGGAAGAATAAAAACAAATATTTTACATATGGAAAAATAAAGAAACGCTGATGTAATGAGATTCATAAACCGTTGATCTTTTGTATTGATAACCACCGTGATGTTAACCAAGTTAAATGTCAATCTATTGTGCCATATGTCTGTAACATTAATTTTTTTAGACAGCTAACCAAACCACCACTAAAATGATATAACTAAACTTAGATGAAGACAGGATGCTGGTTAATGTGCGTTCGCACATGATGTTCCGACCCGAGCTTATCTACATTTTTGCTTGATTGATAAACAAATGAACAGATAAACAAAAACAGACCTTTGAAATTAAAAAAAAACACGTTACACAACCAAACTACTAATTGAATTGCATAATGGCATGCCTCATCATGATCTGCCATTAAAAAGACTACGCGGAAAAAAACAACAAAATAAGCAAAAACAAAAATTTCACAGCAAAAATTTATTATCTAAAGCTAAAAGCACCTAGTAACAGCGTCAAAATGCAATCGGATAAAACACTAACTACACGAATTTTTTTCCTATGAACAATAATGAAGCAAAGTTCAAAATTTACGAAACCAATAGGACCTGTCTCCGGGAAAACTAAACCATAGAAACGGATTGAGGATGCAGAAAACACATAAAATACAAACAGTTTGCGAAAACACCAAGTAATGTAGCCGTTAAAAAACTTACAAAACTTAGCTATTATCTGAATTTTATTTATTTTTCTTCCAATTCTTTTTAAAACTATTTCAGCTAACAATATACTAAAAGACTTTTTAAATTGTCACAATTGAAAATCATTGGCTCTGTTATTACGCAAATGTGCTAAGAGACGAGAAAAAGAAACACAATTACTGACCACTCCCAAATTTTTTACGAAAACGCATAATGTCCAACAAACAAAAAAATCAGTTACGAATTAATATCAATAAACACGTCAATTTTTAAATTACGAAGAGTTGGATGGGATCGCTTTATGATGAGAATGAGTTACAAGTTGACGAAAAGAACAAAGAAACTGAAAAGTTTTTAAAATGTTTCGTAACGAATAACATCACAACCTTTGAGACTATTCGCTAAAAAACTGACTGCATTGAGAAAAAACGTTCAATCAATCCTCAATTAGAATCCTATGAGACCGGTCAGCATTTTTTGGCTACATGACGAATGAAAACAACAGCCAGAAACAGCAAAATCGATCAAAAATAGAACGGTCCAAGCAAACAAAGTAAAATTTTCTGAAAAACTTTTCAATTCTCATTAAGTTAGGCCTCAATGGGAAAAAGGATCTGTGATACTCATATTTCATCATGAAGACCTGAAAATAAGTCTTTTGACTATGAAAGAAACAAATACGGACAAAAACCAAAAAATTTGTAGAAAAGTGCGAGAAGAAAGTGTCGAAGCCATTTACACCGTAAGCTTTTCTCTGAAAACTTTTTCTGTGATCCATTGAACGTTTTTTCTCGGCCAATGCGAAATTATAATAATCTGATAAGATTTCAAAAGGAACCAAGGTTACGAAAACAATATCCATAAATTAAAAGAATATATGAGAACTCGTGGCATTGAAGTCATTGAAGTGGCAATTAAAAACAATATTTAGGAGTTAAAACCGCTACCCAGAATAATTTTGGTTTCCCATGTGTAGTTAAAAATGATGGGAAACCTGATTGTACATAGATTGACTTACTGTTTACGAAACTAAATTCAATGTCGGTTAATGTTCAAAAAAGTTTAAAAAAATGTTTGTAAAAAACTTAGCAGCTATTATATTCAATAGCTTTCAACGCAAGTCACTAAGTACGCTATTTTATGCATCAACGGGAAGCGAAAAATTGATCATTCATATGTCAAAAGTAAGACATTATGACAAGTCTGGTGACTATGAAAAAAAACAACAAAAACTTGCAAAAAACCAACAGTTCAGTAGAAAGTGCGAGATAGTGTCGAAGTTATTTAAACCATAGGCTTTCCTCTGAAAAATTTATCTACTATCCATTGAACGTATTCTCTAAGCCAATGGTAGCAATCAATAATAGGATAAAGTGACAGCAATTCAAAAGGAACCGAAATTAAGAAAAAAAATGTCAAAAAATTATAAAAATAAAAACTTATTGGAATCGAAGTCTTAAAACCGATAGTTAGAAGATTAAAACGTCAACCAGATTAAAATTAGTTGCAGTAGAATAAAAGGGGGTTGTGTCATTTGAAAAAATATTTTCAAAGCATTAAAAGCCATTAATTTCAATAGCTTTCAACGGAAGTCAACAAATACGCTAAGTTATGCCTCCATGGGAAGAAAAAAATTGTTTTCACCAATAAGTCAACAACAAACATCACAACAAGTCTGATAACTTTGATAACAACAACAAAAACAGGCAAAAAACCAAAAAAATAGTAGAAAAGTGGCTCAAAAAAGTGTCGAATTCATTTAAATCATGAACATTTCTCTGAATACTTTATCTGTGATCCATTGAAGGTTTCCTCTAAACCAATGTGAATTGTCAATATTAGGATAATGTGATAAGATTTCAAAGAAAACTTCGAAGAAATTACTAACAAAAACCATCCAAAAACATTTAAAAAATTATGAAAGCTCATATCATCGAAATCGAAGTCATAAAGCCATGAGTTCGAACATAAAACCACTAACCAGATTAATTTTGATTGCAGATGTGTAGCTCTAAAGGAGCGTGTCCTCTTCTCACCGAGAATGACTTAGTGTTCACAAAAATAAAATAAATAACGGTTAATATTAAAAAAATTCAAAAAATATATAAAGACAAAACAGCCATTAGCTGTCCACTAAAAGCACTAGATAGGTTCACTTCATTTTCATTAAGAAGTCTATTGCAATTTTAGTCAACGAGTCTATGCCAAAGGCTCCAAAAATTTAGTTAAATATCAAAAACTAACTCATTTCTTTTAAAAATACGAAAACTCAGAGTCAAAGCCAAAAAAAACCAGGAGCGATTGCTTGAAAACGAATTTTGTGATCTTTGGGCACTAGAGTGTAAATAAGGTTTTTCCTTAACGGAACCTCGATATGATATGCGACCAATCTCTAAGTGACTACGAAATTATGAAATGTTTTCTAAGAAGAACAGCTCTCAAAAAGAATTCGATGTGTTCTTATAGTAAACTTCTCTATGAGATCCGAACTTGCCTGTTTGTCGCCTTTAGTCTATTGGCAACACAAAATTGCTTCATTTTGTAGCGTGAAATGTAATATTGAATTAATTTTTTTAAATTAAAAAAGTCATTCGTACAAAATTTACGCTAAAAAGAACAAAATCATGCCAAATATCTCGTGTTCACACAAAACTTTAGCCCTCGATAACTCCTCGAAAAATACAAAATTAAAAAACTCTTTTCAATTTTGAATTCTACGCTGGACGAGTTTTTTTTAATGATACCACTCACATTTCTCTACGATGAAAATATCGATCAGCCAAAACTGACTGATCAAAAAAACCCATTTGAGTATATAGTTTCTCCTCCCCCACACACAATGGTGTTCGGAATAAATATTTGAGCGCAACAGCAACTTTGGAGTGTTTAATCTTTTAATAAAGTGTTGCACCTTCTATAAAGTTGCAAGTTCAAGATGTTTGATCGTTTTAACGTCTTGGTCCTGCAAGTTTATCAACACTTTTAAATTACCTGTAGAATCAAAGATTTGTAGCTACATTGTTGACTTTAAAAACTTGGAGCTCTACAAATTGGAAAAAAATGGTTGATATTATTTTATGGCAACAAATTGAAAAACGAGGAATGAGCTAACGAAAGAGAGTCAAACTTACAGGCAAACTAGGAAACTCATAATTCACTTTGACTGTATTAAGATACTGTCAAATTCTTCATCTTTTCCCTTTTTGTTATCGTCTTCTGCTTCCCGAGTTAAGCTTACTGTTTTTCACCAAAATCCAAATTTACAAGAATTAAATTAAAATGTACTCACAAATGTCAAAAACTGCAAACGAACAGTCATCTGGGTGGTTTACAGTGCTTCGAACACGCACTCAATATCGAAAAGAACTTCAAACGCACGCATAAATCTCCAGCAAAAATGATAATTATAAAGATAGTTAAACGTTTCACTCACACTTGTATATCAAAGTATTATCCATTTTGACCAAGATTTTCATTTCCGTTCTGACTTTAAAACTTTTCATTTCATGAGACTTTTATGGAAGGATTTTTTATTTTTTTTAGCTGCCACAAGTCACTGTTTTTGCCATCGGATCCAAAGCTGGCTCAAACTTGGCTGAACTAAATCTGATAGCAGGTAGTCCACAGAGAGCCAAAAAATACCAGAGGTTCAACGAGTTTGCTCAGGATTTTCAGGTTCGTAAAAACAAAACATTGAAACCCCGACAATTTTACTATTGAAGTAAGTATAGCAGTACAGTGACCTAATCCAGCAAGCATGAATTTTTTGTTGTTGATGCTGCGTTAACTGCTCTCGAAGGAAGTTTGAAGCAATTATTGTAAAAACCTGTGTGTCTTTTTTAAGCAGACATTTAACATAACAGTCTTTGTTGTAGAGTATCCGCTCTTTTTGCTCATAGCTATTTGACTTTGTGAGTGACTTTTTCAAGCTTGACTTGTTAGTTTTTAGGTAATCTACATTGTTCTCATTAAGAAATTAAGTCTGTTGCTAAAATAGCATCGCTTTTGTACAGCCCCAAAGTTTAGTGGTTAATGTATCAGGCTGGCACAGGTAAAGATTGGATTCGAACCGCTCTCTGGTCAGTCCTTTTGGGCCCATAACAAGTTCTATTGACTTAAACCCTCTGAATTAAACTCCTCGCCTGTTGATCGACAGCAATTCGTCGGATGTTAGTCCGTTTATCTTTTCTGTTGATGGTTTTGCGCATTAGCAGATCTTAGTTGCCGGGATATGAACCCTAGTGGTCGTTTAAATAAGATCCAAACAAACTCTGAGTACATTTTTCAAATACAGATAATTATTTCTGAAACTTTCCTATGGAAGTGATTGAATTCCTTTTCGGATTTTTTTTTGTGTTCTTGATCCACGATTTTTTTCAAGTTTGTAAAGAAGAATCGGCTTCTCTTCTCTGTTCATATTTTTGATGGTCGGAAAAGACTTTTTGCTCTTCTTTTTCCTAAACGTTTTGGATGACATGATAACTCTAATGTTGCAGTTCTCGTGTTCAGCGGCTAAGAAGATGGTGTCTTCTTTCAGAAACATCAGTAGGTGCCAAATTTTCGGATGTTGGGTTTTCTAGCTGTTTAGGAGTCCGTATAACAGGGCCGGTAGAATCAACTTTTTATAGAGTGCCAATTGTATAAATGTTTTGATTTTCGTTGCTGTGTTCTGATTTACAATTCAAGAAAAAAAATTTAGTTGTATTCAATCTCTGTTCAAAGTGCACTTTCTACTGGCGATTTTCTGCTATGTGAGTGCCGTGCCTTGGTGTTTGAGAGCTTCCGCTTTATCTTCGTTTTTCTCCAATGGCAATGAAATATTGTTTTTGCTTATAAAATATTTTGGCCTATTTTCTTTTCTCTAACTCTGTTTTTGTCCTCAATTTTGGCCGAGTCATCATGTTTTTCATAATACTTGTGTGTTGACTAGACCTTCAGATCATCGACCACAAAATTTGGACAGAGAGGGCCAACAATTGGTAAGTTAATTATGAATTCACAGAACTTAAACGGATCCAGCAATGACACCTAGAGATTCCCGCCGGATACATTGAAGACTTTTGACTAATTGTTGTCAAACATATAGCGCTGTTTTTCTTCTCCAGCTACAGTAAAAGAAGCTCCGACAGATAGCCTCTGACTCTAATGTTTGTTACTTGCTGCATAATTTCAAAGTGTGGCTTCTTGTAAAATGCTTCGAAAAGTCAGGTGATAATGTAGCACGTCATTAATGAGGTCGTTTACGAAACAATTGTATTTTTCTTGAGGAACATGTGCATTGCCGTGGATTGCCTTGAGAATTGATTTTGCCAGAAATTCTTGTTGGCGCGTTTAGCCAATGGTATGCTGAAGTACTTTTAGACACTTATGTTAATGCTGTCCGGGCTCCTCCTTAATCGTGTTGTGTTTCCTAACAGTTTATTTAAGAAAACGGTATTTTGTTAGCAGTCTTTTGAGAAGAATGCACGTGGGTGTCTATTTGTCGAGGCAAAACGTCCCAACAACGTGCATGTATGTCCAGATAAAACTTTATTAGTAGCAGTTCAAAACAACCCTTGGGTTATTTGTGGGTTAAAAAATGCTGCCCCTGTTTTTGTCTCGTCACGTGTTTATGTTATTGTATTGTCAGCGTTGTGTTGAGATGTTGATTACTTTGCATAAAAAACTATTTCTTATCCAATTTTGTAATTTACAATACTCCATATAATCTATATGGGATGATTATGGGATTGCAGCAGACGCCAGCAGTAGTCCTAACTCTCCCTTAAAGCTGTGAAAGGAGCCCAACTAAATCTACTTTTCAGTCTGTCTGTCTATTGAAAGTTTTTTTTTGAAGGAAAGAAAAAAACACTCGAATAAATTGAAATGTTATTCTAAATTGTTTCAAAAATTTTACTATGTGATGTGAAAACTTTGCTGATGTGCAAATATTTGAGTGTAATTTTGTAGCAAGTGTGTTTTAATGGTTTAGTCTAATTTACTCGTTTAAAAGATAACCACTCATCCTCTCATGTTTATAGTCTACTTAAATACCCACGGCGAGACTCGAACTCGCAATCTTCCGGTTAGGAGCCGGACGCCTTATCCATTAAGGCCACGCGGGCTGGAATCCTTTCCCTTTAGCTTTCTCAAACAGGTTAAATTTAAGAACTTTTGGGATCTATTCTGTCCCCCCCCCAAAGTTTAGTGAGCAGAAATCTTTTATGACCCCCCGAGGCACGAGCTATTTCCTTACATAGTAACGTGCTATATAACAACATAGAATTTGCAACTGGGGGTCATAAAAAACACTGGGGGGTGGGGGGGGGGGCAGAACAGATCCTAATTTTTCTTTAATTGGATTAATGTTGTGTTTTTCAGGACCTGGTCCAGATGACATGTAAAAGTGTAGCCTTTGTGCCTGCTGGAGGGAAAGGGGTGGGATCATCACGCTTCTACGAGTATCAATTCAAAATAAACCAGCCTAAGGTTGAGTGATATTTGGAATATTTTCCGTTTGTGCACAGCTTAGTGGGCGCATTATTATTTGCACGCCCCAGACGCGCGTGCAAAATTTTTACATAATGATTTACTATGTAATGACACGTGATCTGTATCTGGGGGTGCATAACGTACTGGGGGTGGGGGGCACAAACGGAAAAGATCCGATATTTGGATAGGATCCGTTTTGTTATTGCAAGGACCTGATTTGAAATTTGGGCCTGCTTTTCTCATTTTCTCATTTTTCTGATCTATATAATGTCGCGTTGCGGAAATAAGCATTGCGGAAAAATTAAATGAGGGCTTCCAAGATAAATCGCTTTGTTACTAAGTAAATAAACGTTATCAGCGAGAAAATATCTTTTCTTGAATTGCAATCGTACGACGATTGTTCAATATCCTTTTGTTTGACCTGCAATCATGCGACAAATGATTGAATATCTTCATCTCATTTGAAACCGTGCGACGATGGTACTGAGTAAATAAAAGAGCAGCGAGAAATCTATGCGCTATCCAGCGAGAAAGTTTATTACGTAATCTCTTAACCATATAAGCCTTATATCCGTTCCTTTATACGTAGAGAGCTCAGAAAAAGTTCGTTAAACATAATTTTCGTTGAGCCTACTAATATACTGAATCGATTGCGCTCTTTTTAGGCTTAATATTTTTATGTTTCGAAAACGTATCGGTGACCAATCTGAGTCGAAAATCGACTCAGACAAAATACCTGCTAAAAAAGATCGAGCTAGATTTGCCGGGCCATTGACATGGGCCATTGGCCTTAATACGTGGATGAATACAGTCGTTTTGTTTTGCCTTTAAACGTTGCCTTAATACGTTGTTACGATATAGTTTGAATACCTCAAATAAAGTTCCGATAGACTGAGTTTTTATCAGCTATATTTTTGGTGCCGCTTTACTCCTGGTACCGCGTTCCTTATCATCTATTCGCTTTAGTCTAACGTTTGTGATTGAACCAGAAATGGACCATTTCTCCTCGCTAAATATGTAGACAATTGTCTGCTCGTAACAACAATGATTTGACGAAGGCAAAATTGTGCCCCTTTTGACTCCTTTAAACTTTGCTTTGATTTACAGTATCTCTTACTAATTGAGCATACGCGATTGGCTAATGTCGCAATGGTCTGTTCTGTTCTGTTGCTTATCTGTTGCAAGATCCCGAGAGATTAAAAATCCCTGTAATAGCAATTCTTGTAAACCTCTACGCTTTAACTCCCATCGTCAGATGTCAGAGAGCCCAAGATAGCCAGAGGGAATACGAACAAGCAAAAAAGTGATGTAACGCAAACTATACGATGTTGTTGCGGACAGTGAAAAAATGTTGCTACATTCGAACACTAGAGTGATTACATACAACTCCCCCAATCAGAAGGCCTGTTGTTGATCACAAAACGACCAGAAGTGCAGACCAATCAGTCAATAATAGAGTGAGACATCCGCCAACCAATTCAAAAAAACTGTAAGAACTATCCAAACTAAAACGTTGCTACTTTTGATGTTGTAAATTTATTTCCTAACCGGCAAATCTAGCACCCCCCAAAAACCTACCTCTTACAATTTTTTTTTCTTGAAAAAACAAAAATTTTGACAAATTTTTTGTCAAAAGCCAGAAATAATCAAATTGCGGTGTTTTTTATAGTTCTTGACATAAAAGCGTAGCAAAAACTTAAAAATCTTGAAAAAATTTGACCAAATTTGAAAAAAAAAATTCCTTTGACCCTATCATTCTAAAGGAAAATTATTAAATGCGGATGTAACAATTGCATAAAGTTGTCGATTTAAAAGAAAAAAAAAGACAATTTGGTCAAGTTTTTCAAGTTTTTTTTCTCAACTAAGCGCTTATTCTTGGTAACTCGTGAAAACCGTGTATTTAACATCAAGGCTCGGAGTTTGAGCAAAGCTCAAATAATTTATGCTGTAAAAACATTATATGGTTTTCATATTAGCTGCTAGTTCACTTCATCACGCCATAAAAACTGCGCCTCAAGTAACACAAAATCGTTACAAACGTAACGTTTACGCATTACCGGGTTTAAGTTTCAACCCTAACGCTTTGAAAGTCCGAAAAACAGCGCAGTTCCAGTTGAGTCATTTCTTTCATGATAAGAAGCGCCTAGTTATATGACATGATGTAGTGAACAATTCGCTTTCACGTCATCGAAGCAACAACAATAAGCCTTTAACACCTTCACAGCTTATTGCAGTGCTTGAAAACTATCAGGAGCGCATAGAAGCTATAGTGTATTGCCCCAGAGAGGGAACTCCTGATATTTCTGATCAGCTCAAGCGTAGTACTCTAGTTACCATACACTTAGTGAAAGACCTTGTGTCTAGACGTAAACAGAAAGATCCTAGTTTACTTAAAGAGTACAGAGCATTACACCAAAGGCCTGCGCTTGAACTGAAAACACTGACCATAGTCTTAGCTCATAAGAACAACCTCCGGTCCTTGATAACACGCTCCCGACCGAAGAAACTTTCAAAGCGCCGTCGTAAAACGCTTCGCACCCGTCATGCGTTCGAGGAGGCGGAACTCACACAAGCCTTTGATAACCTGAATGTCACTTAGTCTTGCGCTGTTTTGGGAGTCTACCCGCTGACTGGCGGTGTGACTTAGTTAACTCACGAGTTACGGGTTAGTTTGTGGTTGGTTCTCTCCGATAGCGCTTTACTAAACGTTTCGCTCTCCCCATTCTTCGAGTTTTTCACTACCGTCCGTTTTCCGCAGGTTATCTGGTTTCATTTTCCGTTTCCGTCCTTTTGTTTCCTTGTCACTTTGTTTCCTTCTATCTCCCGTTTATCTGTTGTATGATGTAGTATGTTGAGTTTCTGCTGTAGTAAAACTTCTCTCTGCTAGTATGCTGGTTTGTTGTGTAGTCTCATTCCTTGCTAGGGTGTGACTTAAGTTCATTCTGGAGTTACGGCTGGTTTGTTTCGTGACTTTCACCACACTGGTTTGCTAGCAATTTGTTGTAGCTTTATTAGTTTTTGTAGTATGTACCTTTGTTGTCTGGGTAGGGTGGTTTGCTAGGGTGTGACTTAAGTTTGTTCTGGAGTTACGGCTAGTAAATTTCCTGACCTTTTCGACTTTTCGTTATACTACATCGTTGCCGTAAATTGTTTCATGTTTAATGTTTTGATGCCGTTGTTAAAGCCCCATAATGATTTGTGCTAGTGTACCTGGCAGTAGCTCGTCTCCTTCTTTCTAGGGTGTGACTTAAGTTTATTCTGGAGTTACGGCTAGCTTGTTTGGTTGAGTTGTTGCTGTGGTCTGTTAGCATCGATCTTCCCGCCTCCTCGCTTGTGGTTTCCGCCCCGCCCGTGCCGTTTTCCCGTTTCGTCGCGCGCCATCCGCCCGACGTTTCCACCCCGCCCGTGCCGTTTTCCCGTTTCGTCGCGCGCCATCCGCCCGACGTTTCCGCCCCGCCCGTGCCGTTTTCCCGTTTCGTCGCGCGCCACCAGCCCGACGTTTCCGCCCCGCCCGCGCCGTTTTCCCGCTTCGTCGCGCGCCATTCGCCCGACGCTCCCGTTTGTCCGTCCGGTTTCCCGTCGCGTCGTGCGTTATTCGTTCGGCGTCTCTTCCCGTCTCCCGTTCTGTCCCCTTTTGCGCTTCCTGCGCACCGTTCTTTCTTTCTTTCGCCGGGTACTATTGTACCCGACGAACATTTTGCTCTTTGGCGGTTTGCTAGCCAAACCGTCACACGGGTTCGGTATAACCCATTTGTGTTGTGCTGTTGCATGTCTGTGTACTTTATAATAGTACTAAATTAAACTTATGGTTCCTGTTTTTCTTAAGATCATGACAACTTTGCAGGACAAATTCAACAAACTTTATAGTGCAAGAGCAAAATTAGAGGCTGAACTTAATAACATCTATGGGGAAATTAACAATGCTGTTGATAAGCAAGACAGGAAAGTTAAGCTTGAACGTCTGCTTGTGAAGTGCAAAGACGCTTTTATTAGAGTAGTTGATAAAAATGAAGAGCTCTTTGATCTGGCACAAAAGACTGAAGATCCAGACGCTGCCTGTAAGAATCTTGAGAAATGGTTAGAGACTGTAACAAAGAAAACTGATGAGTTCATTGCTGCTGCTCGAGGGTATATCAATTCGGTCCATGACAAAGAGACGGCAGAGCTGTATACCTCTCACCAATCAAGATCAGGTTCACATATGACTTCCTCAAAAAGATCAAGTCAGCGTCATCGAGACTTAGAACTATCTAGACTCAAAAGGGAGGAACTTGAGAAACAACATGAGGCAAAACTCCGCATTGCTAGACAACGTCTTGAAATTGAAAAACAATCGAAATTGCGGGAATTAGAAATTGAACAGCTTGAGGAAGATCATCGCAAGGAAGTAGCTGCTGCAGCCCTTGAGGAAATTGAGTTGATGACAAAATCATCAGCGGACGGGTCTGGTACAGGCAAAATGAGTGGGCTCTTTACGGAAAGAAGTTCAGTGAAGAGCAAGAAACTTGTTCAAGATTGGGTTAATTCGTCACCAGCCGGGAACATGGCAGATGTTGCAAACGAACCGAGTTTGCACTTTTCTGGTCCCATCGCCCAATCCAACCAAGCAATTGTCCAACGACCTTCTTCAGCTCAACTTCCTAACTCACACTTCAATCTCAATACACAGGGTCAAGTTGAGGCCAACATCAACCTCCCTGTCCATGAACCAAGTAGTGGAACCAATGTAACCAATGATGCACATGTTGCAAACAACATCATGCAAGAGCAGCGACAGCCTCAATATACGCCTCCATCACCACCAATAAACTTTGGTATGCCAACTCAACTAAACGCCCCAAACACAGCCCGACAACTGTCTCAAGCAACAATGCCCTTCGATGGTTTACAGTTAGATCATCAATTCCCTCGCAGGTCGAGCACGCCGGGACAGTTGAATTTAGTCAGCCCTTCGCGTTCACTACCTTTAAACACACTTGTTAATGCTCCGCTAGCACTTAATCCGCAACAAGCACACATAAATGTACCAGCCCCTCCATCCCCCGTTCTAAACCCCGCACCACCACATTTTCCGTTAATCTCACCAGCATTCCGCTTTCCTCCTTCCCCGCCACAAGCACTCCCACTGCAAGCCACTAACCCCGTGGCGAATAATGTCAATCTGTTACCCCATTCTCCGCCTGCATCATTCATTTCCTCCGCAAACAATTTCGTACCTCAATTAAATCATCCAGCACCTCCACAAAAGAGTTTCCAGCCCCAAAATTTTGTACCCATAACCCACGCACCTCCTGCTCCTCCAGATCCAAATGTCTGGCGTTTTCCGGCAGCAGTCCCACCTAATGCAGTACCACTTGTACGTACATCTGCAAATTTATACACCGTACAACCGGCCCCGTTAATCAACCCTCATATATCTACATCGCACCGCTCCCCTCATGTACAAGCAGCAGCAGGCGCTCAAAATTACGTAACATCAGACTTCATGCAAGCGAATCCATTTAGTTCTTCCGCAGGTACCGCCCCCACCTTTGTCACTCCGATCATTCCGCCAACGTATGGAGCTACCGTTCCGAACCCGTTGTGTTGGGGTGGCCCGCCGCATCCCACACCTTCGGCTCCTTTTTTGGACTCTGCGGATTTGATAAAGCAGTTGGCGGACGCAATTACTTGTAAGAAGAACGATCCACTTCCCGAGTGGAAGTTGTCACAGTACAATGGTGATCCCCTGCAGTGGCACGAATGGTTCGGACAATTTAAAAGCGCCATAGACGCACAGTCCTTGACTGATGATGTCAAGTTAACATACCTAAAAACTCTTGTAACTGGAAAAGCTAAAACCGCCATCGCAGAGTTTGCAAACTGTGGTGTAATGTATAAGGATGCACTTAAGACACTCGAACGTAAATTTGGCCAACCACAGGCAGTAGTCAGTGCACACTTAGAAAAACTCAGCTCTTTTCCACCACTAAAGATGCACAATAGTGATAACATCATAAACTATTCTGCAACAATTTCAAGTCTTGTTGGGGTCTTTAAATCACTTTCATATGACGCAGACCTTAAGAGCGCCTCACTTCTCAACACGGCTGTGCAAAAATTGCCGCCCAATCTGAAAGAATCCTGGTCACTCTTCACAGTGAAGAAACATTGGGTTAAGCCAACACTCCTTGACTTCAACGATTGGTTGAAGGAGAAGGCCGAGGCACATGATTTAATGAAACAAACTTCATCGAAGGCAAGAACTGAGGATAACACCAACTCAGTAGTAAAGACCAAAGTTGCCTCAAGAACTTTTGCTGCTAATACACAAACTAAGGGCACTCAGAGACCAGCCTCAACATCGGCAACGCCTGCAACCCCTCGCTGCATTGTGTGTAAAGGTATCCACCGCATCTGGGAGTGTAGGGTATTTAAAGAAAAGTCTCCCACTCAGCGAGCAAAGGTAGTGGCTGAAGCAAAACTGTGTTTCTCATGTTTGAGAGAAAAGCATATGTTCAGGCAATGCCCAAACCCCAGGAAATGCAGGAAGGACGGTTGCAACAGCTCCCATAACACACTTCTTCATGGAGCTGAGAGGGTGTATCCACCAAAATCCCCTTCAAACAACAACAACATTAATTCTAATGCTGGCGCAAATCAAAGTAAACTTCCTAGTGTCCAATCATCGAGTAAGACCACTACTTTGTCATCTGTGAGTAATGTGAAAGGCCTCCTTCAGGTGACTGAATTACAGTTGAAGAGCTCCTCCGGTAAAGATACCACGGCTTTAGTTTTGTGCGATACCGCTTGCAGTAACTCTTGGGTGTCCAATGATCTTGCAAATAGACTTGGTTTGCACGGTACAGCATTGAAACTAACAGTCAAGGGTATAAATACCGAAGAGGTCGTAGACACTGAGTTAGTTGAACTGATTGTAACACCACGCGACAACCAAGCATTTGAACCATTTAAAGTCAGCCCTTACGTAAAGGAAAATTTGAATGTAGGCGCCGATGTCATTAACATTAAAGCACTTCAGGAAACATACCCGCACCTAGCAGTTCTAGACCCAGTTACATATTGCTATGGAAACATCGAGATGATACTTGGACAGGATGTGTATCATGCCATCCGCCCGTTAGAGTACTTCGCTGCCGACGAGAAGTCCTCGCCCTTCGCTGTTCGCTTGCCCATAGGTTGGGTTCTAAGCGGCCCTCTACCGTCGTCTTCAGGTTTAGTCTCGACTTGTTTCAAAGCTAATTTGGAGCAGGATTTTGAACTCGCTAGTCAGGTAAAATCTTGGTACGACATGGAGTCGTACGGCGCACTTAAGCAAGTAGACCCACGATCCGCATCGGATGCACGTGCGCATGAAATTCTTGAAAACACCACCGTGCATAATGGAAAAAGGTACGATGTCGGAATGCTATGGGCTGAAGATAACATCGAACTGCCCAACAATTATTTCTCAGCGCTTGTTCAATTAAAGTCTTTGGAAAAGCGGCTAACGAAAGATCAGACATTAAGGGAAAAGTACTCGAATACCATCAAAGAGGACTTAGACAAAGGCTACGTAGTAAGGGTCAAAGATGCTCATAAGGTGGAAAGTCGCTCGGAACGAGAGTGGTACCTACCACACCATCCGGTTGTTAACCCGAACAAGCCGGGCAAGGTTCGTAGGGTACTAAACGGAGCAGCAAAATTCCATGGCGCATCTCTCAATAAGTCATTACTCACCGGACCTGACCTACTGCAAAACCTAATCTATGTACTCCTACGGTTCAGACAACATCCATTTGCCGTATCCGCCGACATCGAGGGAATGTTCCTCCAAGTTGGAGTGTTACCATGTGATCAGCCATCATTGCGCTTTTTGTGGCGGGAGGACCCCACATCAAATGTTGTGGTACACCAGTATACGCGCCACATCTTTGGGGCAAAAGATTCGCCCACCTGCGCCAACTACGCACTTCAGCGCACGGCACGCGATAATGCTAAGGAGTACCCAGAAGCTGCGAAAGCCGTCCTTGAGAACTTCTACATGGACGATTACTTGGACTCTGTGGAATCCCCCGAGAGGGCCCTCATTAGGTCGAAGGAATTGGTACATCTTCTCCATCTAGGTGGGTTCAAGCTTACTAAATTTGTAAGCAATGTACCAGATCTGGCTGACCGAATTGATGGGTCTGCTCAATCCACTGAACCTAAGGTCATCGTTTCATCAAAGGAGGAATCAATGCACGTGCTTGGGCTTAAGTGGGATCACAACAACGATACTCTGGTTGTGAGTAGGGGTACTAACAGCACCATCACGAAAAGTTTAACACAGCGCTTGGTCTTAAGTCTTGTGTCAAAGGTCTACGACCCAATTGGTCTTGTCGCACCTTTCACTGTTGGTGCTCGGTTAATCTTGAAAGACATTTGGCGTGTCAATGGACAAAGTTGGGATGACGAGTTACCTAAGGACACAGTTGATAGATTCCTTGCCTGGTGTATTGAACTGCCGCGGTTAGCTGAGATCACTATACCGAGAAGTTACTTTTCAGGACCATTCCAACATCTTGAACTCCACATGTTTGGTGATAGCTCGCAAGACGTATTCAGTGCAGTAGGTTTTCTCAGGGCTCAAGTAACTTGCTCCTCCGGGGAGATTATAACAGAGCTGGCGTTTGTCTTGGGCAAGGCCCGTGTTGCACCTATGAAGGTAATGACAGTTCCTAAGTTGGAATTACAAGCCGCTCTCCTCGCTGCCCGTTTAAAAAGGGAAATCTGTCGTGCATTAACGGTTACTGTGGACAAAGTCTTTATGTGGACAGATAGTACTATCGTCTTGCAGTGGATAAACTCAACGAACAAACACCCCATCTTCATTGCAAATCGTGTTAGTGAAATCCTGGAGAATACCAGCGTTGACCAATGGAACCACGTCGCCACTTGTGATAATCCGGCAGATGCTGGCACGCGTGGCATGTCCGCTGAAGTTTTGCAATCAAGTAGCTGGGTGAGGGGCCCTGACTTCTTGAGAACTAAGCAATTCCCTTTTGTGCCAAATACTGACGTCGTTGATAACATCAAACTCGGCGTTGTAACCAAGGAACAAGATGATGATTCCATCTCATCTTTAGCCGCATCCGTAACCAAGCCCCCTAAGGAACAAAGTATCAATCTAATCCCGTTTGAAAAGTTCAGTTCTTATCAAAAATTACTGCGTGTTACCGCATATGTGCTCCGTCTTTTACCATCTCATGAAAGTTACCGTACCGTAGACGGCAGCATAGCCGATCCTGTTGAGCTTGACGAAGCCGAGCGTCATCTCCAGTACTTGGTTCAGGAAGAGTCCTTTAGTACTGAAAGAAAGGACCTTCTCGACAACAAATCCGTTAAGAAGAGCAGCCGCATTGCTCAGTTCACTCCGTTTATTGGGCCTCATGGTCTCATCCGTTCTTCTGGTCGACTCCGACGGCTAGTGGAAATTGACTTTGACACTAAGCATCCTATCGTGCTGGATGCGCGTCATACTTTTGTTAAACTGTTTCTGCGGCATGCTCATTTGAAGAACCATCATCAGGGCATCGATTACTTACGGTCAAAGGTACAGGAACGTTATGCCATCCTAAAACTACGCTCCACACTGCGTTCCATCAAATCAAACTGCGTCTTGTGTAGAAAATTCCGTGCAGCAACCATTCAACCTATCATGGCAGACCTCCAAAAGGAGAGACTGGCATACCAGTCTCCTCCCTTTACCAACACCGGGGTTGACTACTTCGGCCCATTCTACGTCACTGTTCGTCGGACTACCGAGAAGAGGTGGGGATTTCTCTTCACTTGTCTCACTACTCGTGCTGTCCATGTTGAAATTGTCCCGTCCATGGACACTAGTTCCTGTGTAATGGGAGTTGAGCGGTTCGTCTCCCGACGGGGTACTCCTGCTATGGTTTGGTCGGATAACGGTACGAACTTCATTGGAGCGGAGAAAGAGCTCCGTGAATGTGTGGAAAAATGGAATACGCTTAACATCGCTGCCGAACTTGCCAATAAGGGTATTAAGTGGAGGTTCAATCCACCCAGTGCGCCACACCAAGGTGGCATCTGGGAGAGGTTAGTTCGTAGTTTTAAAAGAGTACTGTACACTATCCTCGGTACGCGTCGCCTCACAGATGAGGTGTTGAACACTACTTTTTGTCTGGTCGAATACGCACTAAACTCACGTCCTTTAACGCCCGTAAGCGCCGACCCGCCCGACCTAGGCGCAATAACACCTAATCATTTTCTACTCGGTAACCAAGCAACCAGAATTCCGTCCATCGTTGGAGTCGACGAGTTCGATCATCGTAAGCGGTACGCCCGTGCACAGTCAGACGCCAATGCAATCTGGGCACGTTGGCTTAAGGAGTATGTACCTGCGCTGAACCGCAGAGCTAAGTGGCAGACGCCTGCGGAGCATCACCTCAAGGCTGGTGATTTAGTGTGGATCGTTGAAGAAAGCAACCCTAGGGGTTACTATCCAACTGCTCGGATCGAAGAACTCCGTTACGGATCCGACAGCGTCGCCCGCTCCGCCGTCGTACGCACGTCTTCCGGATCGCTCGTTCGCCCACTCGTTAAGCTGGTACCGATTCTCCCAACATCTTCTTCTGGGCCGGAGGATGTTACTAAGTAAATAAACGTTATCAGCGAGAAAATATCTTTTCTTGAATTGCAATCGTACGACGATTGTTCAATATCCTTTTGTTTGACCTGCAATCATGCGACAAATGATTGAATATCTTCATCTCATTTGAAACCGTGCGACGATGGTACTGAGTAAATAAAAGAGCAGCGAGAAATCTATGCGCTATCCAGCGAGAAAGTTTATTACGTAATCTCTTAACCATATAAGCCTTATATCCGTTCCTTTATACGTAGAGAGCTCAGAAAAAGTTCGTTAAACATAATTTTCGTTGAGCCTACTAATATACTGAATCGATTGCGCTCTTTTTAGGCTTAATATTTTTATGTTTCGAAAACGTATCGGTGACCAATCTGAGTCGAAAATCGACTCAGACAAAATACCTGCTAAAAAAGATCGAGCTAGATTTGCCGGGCCATTGACATGGGCCATTGGCCTTAATACGTGGATGAATACAGTCGTTTTGTTTTGCCTTTAAACGTTGCCTTAATAACTTGTTACGATATAGTTTGAATACCTCAAATAAAGTTCCGATAGACTGAGTTTTTATCAGCTATACGCTTTTAGATCTGATGGTCCTTTTTGTCTTACTTTTATTGAACATATACGCGCCGATTTTTTTCTCTAAATTTTCATAGGCCTGGGTGCTAAAAATAATGACCGACAAGGGGTTCAGCTGACAACGAAAAATTGGGTATTTAGCTGACACCTCAATTCTGATTGTGAGCAAATCTAATTGTTCGACAAATCTGATTGATTAAAACATCACAAACATCACTGGTCCGTCAAACAATTCTAAATTCTAAATATTCGGTAGATGGTTAGATCCGATGTCGGCCAATTTTACGAGTGCCCACTTTACGCGACCGCAACTGTTGCTACGAATCATTAGATGAAAAACATTTAGAACGCTTTTTATTTTGGAGTCGGGACCGGTTTCAGATCTAGTATGATCAATACTGTGATATCTCTAACAGACATAATTATGAGAGACATAATTGAACCATCAGATGAAACCACGTGTCATGAAATGTCGTTGCGATCGACGAATTGGCTGACAAACGACAGCACGTCAAATTTGATGGTCGTACGAACTAGTGATATTTTGACGAATCCAATTTGTCGACCAATAAAAATTAAGTTGTTGGCTATATTTTTCATTTTCTCCTTGTCGTTTATACCCCCTGTCCTTGTTGAAATTTTGTCAAAAAACGTAAGAAATTATTGCTTTTGATCGGTATTTTTAGGGAAATTCGGTCAAAGCCCTTATGTTTTTTTTGACGGGTGTGAGCGTTTTTGATCGTTTTTTCGACATAAGAAGTAATAGTTTTTTAGCATTTTCATTTTGTAGGGAGATGGCCAATATTTCTAGCACTGGGTGTTTTAGATAAACCAGTGGCAATTTTTCTCAATGCCCTACAACAGAGGAAGCATCATCAGTTTCAAATTGAACCTCAAACCCAAAGTAGTGAACAATGTGGATGTGAATCTGAAAGTGTACATTTCATTCAGCAATGTTGTTCCCACTGCACAGTTTAACGACTTCTCTTTCTCCATTGTGCCTGGGAAGAATTCTACGATAATGCTGCGACCTCCTAGTAAGTGTATTGTATTTTAATTGATTTATTCAGTAGATAGTCAGTCTCCAGTTCTAGATAAAAAGTTAGTTTTGTAATACACAAACTTCAATTTTAATGGCGCCACTATTTCAGTAAGAAAAACTGAAGTATATTCATTGTGCAAAATTCATTCTCAGTTCTTAGACAATCGAAAACTTAGTGTCACACTCAAACCAGAGACAATTGAGATTATAGGTATCTGGAAACGTGGCATTTCTGACTTCAGATTTTTTCCAGTCATAAGTGTACTTTTGTAGATTTTTAACCACAGCCACCTGATGTGGTAGAATAATAGGGTTTCGGACCTCAACAATCACCCTCTCTAAAATTTTATCGGAAAAAATTATACCAAAGATTATTACGAGAATTAATGGATAATTTAATAAGTTTGAACACGATTTTCAAACAGATTCATTACAATTACAAACATGTGTAACTTTTTCGCAAATACTTTCGTTAGTTTGTAAACTTTTTATAATTTAATGCATTAAATTATAAACAGGTTGCCAATTCCAAAGTTTCTAATAGTATTAGTAGTCTCTAATCAGTATGGAGTATCTTTTTGTTCTTTCTATTACTTTGCTAAATAAAATTAAAGCAATGTATTTAAACTCCTAACCATCAGAAACAACGAAACTCGAACATTAAATTAAACGAAAGTAAACGAAGATGGCAACTTCGGTTCAAAAAATTTGGACAAAAAAACGCAGCACAATTGCTATATGTCATTTTGATCAATTATTTTTATCTAATTTGAGGAACAGCGAGAACTTTCCATCTAAAAATGAAATTGAAACATTGAAAGTTCTGTTGCTAAGTTTAATGAAAATTTTTTTAACGTACAACTGTAAAATGAGAAATGCATATACGAGTACTAAAGTAATAACTTTCCGGCAAAAACTTGTTTCTCAGAACATAGAATTGGCTTAACTTTCTAAAAACTGAAAAACTATAGGGTTTTAAAGTAAGTTTCAAAGTTTTTGCAATCCTCGCTTGTGGTTTTCTATGGAGCTCTTTTTACGACTCGATGATGAATATCAATTTGGTTCTTAATTTTTTTTAATGAATTTGAAGCAGGAATTGAAATGGGCGCAACAAAATGTAGCAGTTTGACTGCTGAAAAATTTAAAGGACGCAGCACAATAGAGTGTTTTTGTTCAAACCGTTGTTTTTGAAACTCCAGAAATTTAATTAAAAGCTAATTTTGCTCACTTGCAGCTTTTTCAAATAATGTTTTTTTGGTTTAACCATTTTTTTCAGTTAAATAAAATTGAATAGTCAATGGTGATAGCTTTACACTTGTCTACTAAGTTTTTTGATGTTTTTATGCAGTTAATACGAGTAATAAGATAAATTTGATGTTTCTTTTTCAATTGTTTTGCTTACTTTTATGAATTTTTTTGCTCTTTGTAATTTTGAACACTTTTTGGGAATTAGAAAGTCGTCTGATGCTTAAAGTAAAATTTAATTACCAATTTATTAAAGTATTGCTGGCATAGAACAGCTTTTTGGTGGGAAAACAAAAAAGTTTGTAACTTTTTATGTCAACTTCTTGCAGATTGTCTATTGTTTTTCTCAAATTCCAGACAAGTTGTAAATTCATTATGACGTTTATATCCTTGAGTGGGAGTTTCATGGGTTTCAATGATTTTAAAGCAGTGTATTTATTTTATAGGCTCTTCTATTACGCAAGTAAGCAATTAAATCTTTTACGCTTTTAGTGCGGTTAGTTTTTTGGGCTGAATATATCAATAATTTACTTTAAACTGACCTTTCTCTTGATCAGTTTCAATAGGTACTTTTTTCCGGAAATAGTGATCCATTGGCAAGGAGATTTTCTGGGTCTTTCTTGCCTTTTTTTGCCTTTGTTTTTTCTAGTTTCTTCTTTTGATCTGAACTTTTTAACAAAAAACTCCTCTCAGTCGTGTTATTTCACGTGTTTCATCATTGGTGTTGTATCTCAACGCAAAATTGTGATGCTAAAATTTAAATTCGATATAAAAATCTCCCTACAAAAGTTAAAAGACTTTGTTCAAAATACAATATTCAATTCAAACATATGAAAAATAAAATTAATAAATCCTTTCTTTAAAATAAATCATTTTTTTTACCATATATCCATTTCAACAGATAATGTTGCAACATTGAGGATACCCGCCTTGCCTTTCCAGTAACGGAGGTGGCGATTACGGAGGAGAGAATAGATTTTATTTTAAAAATGTTTCGTAAAACCCCACACATTCGAGAATGGTTACCTTGTCAGAGTCGTACTAACTCTTAAACAGTCCTTCGCGATTATGTGTGCATAGTATAAAAATAGATTTTTGTTTCAAATTGAAGCCAGATCCACCTTTTAGAGATTGATACTGATCTTCACTTCTATGTCACTCAATTGAAACCAGAAACCATTTTCAGCGCGGGAAAAAGGCAACATGGTCGATGATCGTTTCATTATAATTTATAATAATAATAATTGAATTTAACTGATTGGTTACAGATTAATTTGGCAAAACATTTACAGTATATAACCATCAGTAGAGTTTTTCCATGAGCAAAAGCTCTTCTTGGGAAAAACCGCACAACAGTGAAATTTAGTGTAAACATTTCCTGAAATAGATAAAATGTGGTTAATTTTGTGTCACTTCGAGGACATGCAGAGTCAATTTTTAGTTGGACTGGCAGTTTTTTTGAGAAAAGCATTGGAAATAATGTGACTGAAACTCTGCTTACAACTGAAAAATATAAAGTCCTACTAAGTCTTAGTAACTATTACATAACTCGTTGACATACCAAATGCTACTAACGCTTACGTAACTGTACGGTAGTTTTTCGCCTGATAGTTTTTCGGCCTTTCTAGATTTTCATATATCAGATTTATTAAATTTTCCTAAGTTTAGCAAGGATTCCAAAGTTTAGCAGAGTTGGTACAGGAATACCAAAGGTTACAAGTTCTTGTAAATTAACTACCTAGTACGACAGAATAGTTATCTGGTTGAAATCTTGCCTAAAAGTACTAAAATATGCCAACTTAGGAAGAGTTAGTATGTTTTTCTCAAGATTGCTATTCTCTAATGTCTGGGGTAGAGATGTTAAGGTCAAGTCCCTACTATATTCAGTCGAGTTTCGAGTGATGATGCCCACTGGCATTGTTTCAGGTGACTTTCTGGTTGACGTCTGTGATCCGAACAGTTAGTAGCATGGCAGTTCATTTATAGCTCAAACAAAACGGTAGTCTCTTAAAATGACAATGGCTCAATAAAGGATGCCTTTATTGATAGAAAAGAATTCTGTGAAGGCCTGCATAAGATCGAATGCAAAAATTGACAAATTGCAAGGAGCTCAACAGGAGCAAATCCAATTGTATTTGATTAAAACATT
Source organism: Convolutriloba macropyga (assembly GCF_964194025.1). Classification (NCBI taxonomy): domain Eukaryota; kingdom Metazoa; phylum Xenacoelomorpha; order Acoela; family Convolutidae; genus Convolutriloba; species Convolutriloba macropyga. The sequence continues at coordinate 18,977,442 of NC_134476.1, read as the reverse complement.
ATAAGCAGAAGCAAAAATCAGCTAAATAGTTTCTGAAATAATTCTAGCTTTTTTCCAGACAATGGTCTGACTTCATCTACTAAAAAGGACGAAGGCAAGAAAAGTAAAGGAATAGCAAACAAGAATACAGAAAGTGACAAGGAAGCAAAAGACGGGAAAAGTGGAAAAAACGGAAAAGACGATAAAGGCGGAATTGCAAAAGACGAAATTGGAAAAGGTGAAAAAGGAGGAAAGGGTAAAAGTAGACCTCCTAGTCTTCCGTCGGTGGACAATAAAGACGTGATCAACATTGCTATCATTCCTATCATAATAGTCAATCATCTCAATGGTAAGAAATTTCACATAAATTTTAGAGCTAAAAATTCCCGTAGTTTTGAACTCCTCGTGCTGTTTAGCTACTGAGTCCTTAATGCAATGGTTCAATTGAGTTTCATGAGACAAGACTTGCGGCCGTGAGACGTAGTGAATGAATGTTTTCCTATGTATAGTATTTCTATTCTATGTTTTCTTTGTATACTATATATGTATTTTTATATATAGTAAAACCCTTCATTTTTTTCAATTTGAAGTGTTTTGCCTGTGCCCTTTTTGCGAGTTGGAATTCACGAGCTGCATTACGGCAAACATGTACAAAACCCTAGTTGCGAACTTGACTTTGTTGTGGTAATTGAAGCTAGACGCTAACTTATTACAGATATCAACCGATATTGAGTATGAGGAGACTTTGAGTTCAAGTTATATGTGGTCTCGACCAGGTTACGACAGAAAATTACACCCTCTTTGATTTTGCGTTTCAGAAAAAAGAACCCTAAACCCCCCCCCCCCCCCCCCCGCAATTGCAATACACCCCCACATGACTGTTAAAAAACTGTGCATGTAGCGCATTTGGTCATGCCTGAGCGGCCCGTGGGAATTGATATGAAGACACTAACATTAACCGATCAAATTACTATGACCGAAGCTTAATGATAACATGGGGGTTTAGTTATTTCCGTGGGGTTTTATTTCCATGGAAGTTTATTTCCGTGGATTTTTTTTCAGTGGAGATTTAGGAGAATCATTGCATATTAGAATCAAACTGGGATTTATTTTCCGTAGGGGTCTATTTCCTAGACACTCTACTATATCAGTCTAGACACTTCTACTATATCATATAGTCGACCTCTCAACCTGCGAATCAAAATTGTAATAAGGTAGAGAGTTATATGTGGATTCAGTGGAGTTTGTATTTTTTAATCACATTTATACTTCCACGGCTTTCAGACAGTGGTGACGGAAATTCAGATTACGACTACTTCGAAATCAATCCTCCGGAATTGAACGATTCTATACCTGAATCGGCCTCTGTTTCTTCTGGTGCTACAAACGTCAAGCAGAAGGGAAACTCGACAGCGACACCAAATAAACAAGGAAACTGTTTCATGATTTGACCTTTATCTTTGAAAAGTATTTCTTTAATCGTTTTACTTCTGACTGTTGTAGACTCTCAGTCTGATTGTAACCTTCTGATTTAACCTTCACGCGGTTCTCGATGAACGCCAGAAGTTTTCATTACTGCAAGCAGTCACGTAACCAATTTTTAAAACCCGAATTTTTTAAACTTATTTTTAAAACCCGAAAATATCTGTGAAATCATATTTAAATGGACTAATGTTTATGTAAGTCAACTTGTGCCTATGTTTTGGAAATTTCTGGGATTGCGGCAATGCAGACCTTCGTCATTTCAAAACGTACACGTGAGTGTTTTAAGTTATGGTTTCGTGACTCTGCTTGAAGTCACTGAGAACTTCTGACGTTTATCGAGAACCACGCAGCGGTTCGAGGTATTAAGTCAGAATTTCGAAGTGAATTCTGCAGAGTCACATAACCATGCTTAAAACACGAAACGCGCACGTTTTAAAAGAACGAAAGTCAACGAAAGTCAACTTCTGGCTAAATAGCAACTTCTGGCATTTTGACTTCTGGCACTGCAAACTTTCGGCATTTTAAAATGTACACGTAAGTGTTTTGAAGCCACAGAGCAAATTCAAAATCCACTTTCAGAAGAATCAATTTATAACAGAAGGAACTTTTTCTGCATCAGACGATTTAGACCAACTGAGTTGAATACTTCAATTAGGTTTTTGGTTAATCTTTGATTCTTATTCGCACGCACTTATTCGCACGCAGCTTTATCTGTTAAATCATATTTTCATTTACAAATTGTAATTCTAAGCTAACATTTCAAAGCAAAACAAATTATGAAACAATTTTCTCGTTTTGTGTAAGATGAAGGCAGCAGCATTGAAGATCCAACAACTGCCAAGTCAAGTGAATTGATCAGTGTACGTATCTATAGAGACTGGGAAAGTTTTCCTTTGCTTTTGAAAAAAAAACAAAAATTAGAATTCTAACTTTCATAATATTTGGTCCTTCCTTTTTCAATGGATGGGATTCATTCGTTCTCTTCCAATTTGTTTATAGGGTTCCAGTGTTGGTCCTAACATCCCTGGACTGGATGACCCTGGAGTTGGAGATGTTGACAAGAGTGGAGAGGGAACTAGCTCCCTCGTGGACTGTGACAAGGCATGTCAGGTCAACAACACTGTTCCAGAAATTGAAGCCAACACCATCTCAAAGCCGGTAGTTTAACATTTTAGTCCATAGGAGCCACGCAAAAATACTTCGTATTTTCTTGCTTGCCGTTAGAAGGTTGAGAGACAACAACCTAATGTAAATTGTGCATAAGATAAGCTTGACATAGCTTGACAAGAAGCTCTAGTTGTTCAATGTATACTTGGCTAGAGAAATGAAGCCTTGAGGAACAAGAAAGAACGTGAAAACGGGTTATAAGAGATGCCCAAGTTCGAGAGCTTAAAACCAGTTGGTGTAATTGGGTAGCACACTAGGCTTGCAAGGAAAAGATGCTGGTTTAAATACAACACTGGTTCATTTTCCCAGTAGTTGCACCTGCATAGACACCCTAACACTTGCAATTTTTGTTACGGTTGACGTTAATGTATTAAAGAGCAGGCGGCTACTTTTCGGCGTCGTGTTTTTTTTGTTTTTCACTTTTACTCAAGAAATCTTTCAGAAAATTTAATGTTTTGCCTCAACTTAGGAGGGAGGGAGGTATTACATGCTCTGCTATTTTATTTCTTTGTCCTGTCAGAATAAATCGATCAATATACTTATTGCAGAAACTCTTTTCAGCGTTGTTTAAAAATTTTTAGTTACTCTGGCGCTGTCATCAATTTCGAAACCATGTTTCCATATTTTTGGTGCAGTTTAGTGCAAACGATTCTGAAGATAAAATTTTTCTATTTTTTATTGGTTTAAAACCTATAAAAAGGTCCAAACTTGTTGGAGCTTTTTAGTTATTGCAGCCGAAATTCAGCCGCTGTAGTGTGAATTTTTCATTTGTCAATGAGTAACAGAAAGGAAGATGAGTGGATGTGCAGCTTTCACTCCTCTGCAGGTTTTTATTTCGGCAAAATCAATGTAATTTTGAATCAATTTCAATTTAATTCAATTTGCCTTTGGATGATTCGCCCTAATTTTGAATAATTTCAACTTTTTTAAAACAATTTTTGCTAAAATTTCCAACTCGGTAGTCTTCAAAAAATTTCCTGAGGTCTAAAGGTTTTCACAATATTGTTAAAGTGATATATCGAATTTAAAACAAATCGAAAAGATGATAATTTTTCTAGGACTGTACAGCAGTAGTAGTGAAAATGCCTGGTTTGTAACGGGGGGGACCTGTCCCCCCGTTACAATACAGGCATGGCCTTTTTTAGGTATCATTTTCGAAAACTTGTAAAATTTCTCGAATTTTTTGTTTCTCGAGGTTGGCAAAGACTTGAAATTTTTTTGAGAGTTTGGTGTTGTGAGAGTGGTGGAACTTGTAAAATTTTTGGAAAAAAATTTGGTGGGGTGAATGAGTGAAACTTGTAAAATTTTTCGAAAACATTTCGAAAAGTTTGCGAAAATTTTGTTTTTCGTGGTTGACAAAGATTTGTATTTTTTTGTAAAATTAGTGTTTTGAGAGTGTTGGGATTTGTAAAATTTTTGGAAAAAACTGGCGTGGTGAATGAGTGAAACTTGTAAAAGTTTTCGAAAATTTTGAATTTTTTTTTTAAATTCTGAATCTTTTTTCTAGTCTAATGAGACTAATGAGGGACTGAAAAGCGAAAGTGACTAACCTGATGGAAAACTGAGGTGAGAGAAGAAAAAAGATAGTTTAAAATTGATAAGTTTCTGTTCCAATGTAAGAAATTTAATAGTTTTGCGGGTCTGAGACCGCACAAGTGGTATTATTTTAAGGGTTTTATTGCCCATATGTTTGAATTAACAAGCAAGTGCGAAGTATTGAAATTGGAAGTTTGTTGAATTTCAAGCCTGGAGAGAAGTTTCAAGTACAGTTTCGAACTGAAAATAGGGCATGAGAATGAATGGGGGACAAAATATCGTGAAAACTGGCTGAAAAACTGAAGAAATTGGGGTTTAAAATTTGTCTGAAAATTGGTTAAAAAAGTGATTTTATCGCTTTATTACTGTGTCGGGAAATGCTTGATATGGGGGGTCAATTGAATTTGGTGAAATAACGGGTTGAAAATAGTTTGACTGTTTAAAGAAATGATGTTTCTTGGCCGATGAATGTAGAATAAAGTAATGTTTCTTAGTTGAAATGCAATTTACAATAAAATTTTGTCATTTTAACAACTTGGCGAAACAAATAATAGTGATTAACTGGGTGCTGATTATTTGTTTTTTTTGTTATTTTTTATGTTTTTATTTAAAACAATCACTATTTTGCGAACCAAATATTCTAAAAGAACAGTAGGCTAAAATAGCTGACGTCCAATTGTACAGTATTCAGTGTACAAGGTCATTTCAAATAGTTGTGTCGAAATTGTGGATTAAAAGTGTGAGAGATTAAGAACAAAAAAGACATGATTTGGACAATTTTGCGGGCGATTAGCACATTTATGTATCTATGAAGACTTCTTTGAAATGTTCATGTATGACTTCACTACATGTTAGACAAAAATTGGGTGTGGCAACTAGGCTGAGTTTGAGTTTGAGTTCTATTTTTAGCATTTCTGTGCAATCGACCATGAAAAGCCAAAATGAGGAAAATTGGTCTTAAATAGTTTTATTGGTATTGCATTTTCTTTGCGATTCAATACAAAGCAAGCCGCATTTTTTAAATTCCTCTAACAGCGTGTTGATACCATTAAGAGTGTATCTGTTGTCCACAACGGAAATAAAGTTATGACTGAAAAATTTTCCTTTCTCGATGATAGTGACTTTTACCACGAAATTTTGTGCTCTAGCAAACGAATTGTTGTTGCTTCAGTGAAAACATACGAAACAACGGGAACATATATTGCTCTACGACTCTTCAAAAAAGATTCCGCGGAATTTCGTTTTAACCAAAGAAAAACTCTCTCAGCTGCTGAATTTGATCTTCTCGCCCAGAAATTAAAAACGATTCAAGATCTATCGTCTCGAGGAACTGCAGAGAAAAATAAACGAAGGCAAAGATCTGTTTGTGAAAGTGATCTCGAAGAAAGACCTCAGTGCGAAGGTGGAAGAGCAAAAAAAGCACGACAAAATAAAGCAAGTGAAAGTGACGAGAAAAATAATTAGCAAAATGGTGGAGGCAATGGTTGAGCGCACACCGGAATACTTTCGCCAGTTTTCCAAACAATATCGTTACTTTATATGTCGAAGGGAGCCTATATTTGACCATACAGTAACAAAGAACTTTGCCTACAGCTTGCATATGAATGACGATTTTTGTTAAGTACCTGGATCTCATTATCATGTTATTGCCTCCAATGATCAGCTTTCTAATTCTTTCAAGTCTACAGCATCCAAACCATTCATTATACCTTGTCTCTTTACCTGTTTCAATTTACTTATTAAAACTAACTCAACAAACACAGTTTTCCGTGGAGAAATAATGAACAAAATTGACGAAGCGGTGAACTACAACGAGCAACACCAATTGAACTTTGCAAACTCTAAAAGAAAATTACCTAACGTTGATTGTGTTTTTACTAATAGTGTTCATACTCAAACTGACTTTTTGCTTGCTTGTACGATTGATAGATTCTATAGTATTTATAATGGTGGTCTGTACGGTGAGCTTTCAAAAATACTTGATATATTAAATAGTGGCTATGGTTGTTTGAATGTTGACAATAGTTTGATTTAGATAAATTTTAATATGGAATCGAAATCTTCGAATTAAGAATTGTGTTCTTTGTTGTTTTTGAAGAAAGATTTGAGCAAAAAAAAATTAATTAAAAATGTTAGAGCATATGATTAGCAAAGCGTATTAAGTCATTATCGTTCATATTCAACAATAAAGGATATTCGTAACCAAACATCACATGCGCAATATAAATACAAAAATGTCCACATATCTTTGAGTTTTAATTATGAACTGGCTTAAGTTTGAGTACTTGAGTTACTTCATTGTAAAACTGTATCAGACGGGAATACAATTTTTGGTAGTTTTGTATCGGGATTCCAAGCGGGTCAGCCATATAGACTTTGTTTTCGTGAAACAAAATAACCATCCAATGACTTCCTTCATATTGCGCTGGTGAAGCTTTAACAATAATAAAACCTTTTCTTGTTAGCTTTAGGAAATTGTCCGCTGCAAAAAACTCCGTAAAAACAATATTTCAAATCAATACATTTTCCCAACAAATAGCGTATCTCATCACTATCCATCGGTGGGGTAGGTGATAATTGATTTTTTTGTCACCTTTCGTTCCGAATTAACACAAAACGTTGAGCTTCTTTCGCCCAGAAATAAAATTTCTACGTTGCCGCCAATGCTCCGTCAAATGTAAGTTGAACCGAAATTGAGCAATTTGTAAGTTCTGGTTGAATGAAATCATGAGAAGCGTCTTGCGTTGAAGTTAAATCAAAAGCTAGAATAAAGTGATTGGGATAATTTTCCAGAGTTATGCCATGCCCACCTTTGTCAAGAAAATCCAGGGCTTCCAGAGTATTGAAGTAAATGCGGTGGTTAAAACTTGTTGAGACCGGAGTTCCAACAATAAGTTGACCATTTCTATAAACAACAATTTGTCTCAAATTGAATTTCTGGTAGTGAAAAGGATCAGTGCGATTAGTTCCGAGGTATGCTTGATTTGTTGCCATCGCAATTATCATACGTCGTACAGGTTCTTTCGAGAAAATATCCTCATGGCTCCAACTTTTTATTCCAGTTGTAGCTTAAAATGTTCGTGGTAATAATTTTGTATAGCGATACACGGCAGGTGTTTTTAGTAGAGTTTTCTCAATTGCCGTCAAAACATGATCCGCTATTGTCATTTTTCTAACGTAGAGATTAGCTTCAACTATTCCAACTTTATAATGTTTGTTTGACTCTGAAATTACAGCAAAAATCATTTGTAGATCTTTTAAATGAAATTCGCAGGGTAACACCACCAAGTAAGTGTTTATCACATGTTAAAATATCACTCGCCGGCTTTCCAATAAAGTAGTTTTCCTGGGAATCAGCAACAAGAGCTTTTCTGGTCGCCACGTCGTCCGCGCGGCCGTCAGTGCCATCAATTTTAGCTGGCTCATCCTCGTAATAATATCCCTGACAAACTAGCCATGTGTTTTTTGCAGTTTTTCCTGAAGAAAATTCCGATTCAATGAATGCTTTGTACGCATAGTTTCCGTTTGTGTTGGAAATTTTAACACCGTTAGCAGATGCAGTGTATTCTGAAAATAAAGAATGTAATGCGTTGTTGCTAAAGTATGGCGCGTCGGTATTTGTAGCATCAGTTCCTGTCCTTAAATCGCCGTCGTTGTTCCGGTAGATTTTGCATTTAATTTCAAGGAGAAGTTTTTGTAAATCTATGAAATTGTTCCTATCGCCCAAATATTCAAATTCAAGCATTGAACCGTCCGGGGAATATGACGGTTCAACTTTTTGAGTAAAAGCATTGTCAAAAGTAATAAGTAGAGGATGTTTTTCAAACAAATCATCTGTGGTGTGTGTTGCCTCTGCGGGCAGTAAATTAGTAATCTTTTTGAACTTTAGAAAAGAAATTTGACCGACTTCTCGTCAAACACTTCTTCTTACGAATGCCTTGCTTTGGTTTTTCACCGTTAGATTTTAGTTTATGCATTCTTCCTGTTTTTGATCCGCCCACTTGTTTTCTTACAGTTTTTTGCACAATCGATTTTTTTGCTTGTTTTGGAAACTTCTTATTTGTAACAACCTCTACCAGCTCAGGAGCTGCTTGAACAACTAATTCACGTCCAATCTTTTTGGCTACAGGCCAAAGAAACTTTCTTGCAATCGGTAATGCGGCTCTGCCAATACCTGATGCTAAATCCCAAAAACCACTTCCTCGTTGGCGATATTGTCCTGAAAAGTATGGTGATACCGATTGCTGTTGATAGTAGGCCTCCATTTACTCGATTTTTTTAAAAAATTTAAAGTTAAAACAACTTTTCCTGTTCCAGCGATTGGAACTAATTGTCCGGTTTCTGTCCGCAATTGAATTTCGATTGACTGAAAATTTTTTGGTAGTAACTTTTTGTATTCCAAGTTGCCGCAACATTTTTGTGTGTTGGCTCAATTTCGCAGGGGCTACCGTTTTTCAAGCGTTGTTTTGAATCAATGACTCGATTAAGAGGCGCCTTAGTATCACCTACGTATTGATACTCAATTATGTTAACATAAATAAAAATTAGTTGCTTCCCTGCAGACAAATCAAAAGGATAATCACCAACAAAAGTTTTTTCTTCATCATCTGCCATGGCCAGATTTTCAAAAGTTTCCAACATCTTGTATCCAATATGATAACCAGACCCATCATGAATACCGTTGAAACCTAGGATACTTAAAATTTCGTTTTCCGGAAAAGTAATTTCTTCGTTTTTACGGAAAAAGAGGAACAAAACCCTATTGATTTTGTTAAACTGATAGTCAAAATGAGGCAATCCGCTAGCTGTTTTTAAGAATCTCAAAATATGGTCACGGTTTTCATAGGAACCAATTTTAATGATAGCTCGTTCTCCTCCGTATGGTTTGGAGACTGCATCAAATGGAATACTTTTCTCATGAAACTTAAGGCTTTCAGAAGAAAATATCTTCAGATCACTTCCGTTCACTTGATTTATTTTTGCCGGGAAGATAATTTCACTTAAAGCAACTCGCCAATCCCCCTCCAAATTAATTTCTTCATTGAAATAATTTTTGAATGAGGACAAGGTGTTGTGAGGGAAAATATTTATAGAGGCTGACGAAACTAAGTGAACCTTGAATTCATTCATGTTTTGTTATTTCACTACTATTGTCTCTAACTTTGACCAACTCTAACTCGTAAAATTTTCCTTTGACTGGCTCTTGGGTTGCGTCAATGAGACTATAAGTAGGGGGATTTGTTGTAGGTATATCGTAAATCTCAAAGCCATCGTTGGTAAATGTTTGCTTGTATCCATTTCTAAAAGGAAGATTCGCTTTTGATATTCGGACAAAGTCTCCAACGTAAAACTTTGGTCGACGAACTACTTTTGCTGATGTAGTAAAAATTAATGATATCAAGTAAGGAACGTCTTTCTTTGTAACTTTATTGGGCGCCTTTTTCGTTACCCTGTTGACTCTAGAGTTAATGGTTTGTACAAAACTCTGCAATTGATTAATATACGAGTATGTCCATTTGTCCTCTAAATACTTGTATATCAGATTCTTCAGCGATCGTTTATTTCTTTCCGCAAAGGCTGATTTTTTCTAGCTGAAAGTTTTATAAACTTCAATTTCATTTTTCTGACAAAGAGTGCTGAAGGAGCCCTTAAATTCTGTACCAGCATCTACCCACACTTTTTTAGGTCGCTTGCTCTTTATCATTTTCTTAAACGCATCTGCTGTTGTTGTGGCGTGTTTTGATTTAAAGGGTTCAACACGTAGATAACGTGAGAGACAGTCTACCGTAACTAATAAATATTTTACATCTTTGTTCTCTTTTGCTAATTTATCCACATAGGCCAAGTCTAGCGACCAAATCTCATTTATGTCGTAAGCAATAACTTTCAGTGTTGGAAATGTTTTTCTATATTTCTTATGCTTTGTGTGGGCCTTTTTACCCTCTAGAAACAATTTCACTTCACTTGGTTTCAATTTTGTGCTTTTTTGTAGATTTTTTATGCTTCCGTATGCTGCGGAACCTTTCGTATATTTTAACTCAATTTTGCTCAAGAAAGCAATTTTTTCTCATTCGTCGAAAGACCCCCAGTCCTTCTCTTGTTGAGTTCTGTCTTCCTTTGAGATTTCGAAACCGCTTCCGGCAACTGAGGATTCCTCTGTAAGTAATTGGCTGGTTTCTTTGAGCTTGATTCGTTTTGGCGCAAAAGTTTTCTTTTTGTTTTCTTTGTTTGGTATCTCTTTGAGTTCTTTTCCGGATCGCAATTTTAGCATTACTGTTGATCACCGAGTCTTCTTTTATGATTAAAGCCTCTAGAATCTTGAAATAATCTGGATTATTTATTTTTTTAGTTGGTTGCTGCAAATCATAGAGAAAAATGGGAACTTTTATTCCTGTCCCTGTTGCGTCAACAATGAAATTCTCTTTTTTGTCTATAACAACGTTTTTTGACTCTTTAATTAGATTAACTATTTTTTTCGTCCTGGTAAATTTTGGTTGCGCTAGCATGCTGAGATTTTGAAGAATTTTGTCTGCATGTACTTTTGACAACTCAGTAGGATCAGTCGTTTCCCTTGTATCCAAAATTTCTTGGTTTTCTTTGTCATTGCTTTCATTTGGTCGCATACGGTTCAAAAACGAAAATTGACCACCTCTATGCTGAACTCTGGGATCATTTAGAATTTGTGAGGAATAAGGTTGCTCCTTCATAAACTAATTTTTGGGAATCAAAATAAACTCTTCAGCAGTTGTCATTGCTTAACTCAAATCGATGAAACAAAATTTAATAATGAGTTGAATCAGTTCGAAAACCGGTTTTAATGACTAAAAGTGCTCGCCGTTTATCCATTGATGACTTTTTTTTTGAGAACGCCTTCAAATTTGTGTCTGTAATTTTCTAAGTCTCTCACTTTCACTCTAACATGGCCCTGTAAAACATTGTGAAGACATTCACAAAAAACAAGTATAGCATCACTATCACAACTACGCAAATATTTCCTTAACTCTTTTGGCTGCAAATGCACCATTTGCTTCAGTATAGATAATTTTTTCCCTTTCATTGTTTAGAGGAGTTGTTTCTGCTTTATCAGATGGAAGATAGAAAACTGAAGGACCTGGCTCAGTAATATTTGAACAGTATCGTAAACAATCAGAAATCTTTGGATCAAGATCGATAAGCAGATGCCCAAAGGGTTCTTTTGTTGCCAATTGATAGCAATGTTTTAAAAATTTAACAAGGTTCAACTGTTTCCCTAAATATTCGACTTGTTGAATATCACGGGCTGATTTGAACAAAATGATGTGTGTCGTGTTCAAGTCTATTGTACAAGACCACTTGCTTTGTTGATAAAGGTTGTGCTTTATATAAATAACATTAATGTTTTTGTGACGCCCTGCAGTGGCCAATTTAACAAATTCCTTGTCATTGTAAATTTCTTCGATATATTTCTTCGTCTATTATCAGAAGACAGTTTGCAAGGCTATTCAAAAATTCTATATTGGCATACTTTTTAAACGTAACACCAAGTGTTTTCTCCATTTTGATGTATATTTGTTGCATTTCTCTGTAGTTAAAAATGAGGTTGTTAAATTTTGGGTAAAATGTATTTGCAGTCAAAATTTTAATAGTTAACTCTGTTTTGCCACAACCTGAAGGCCCTACAACTGCCATAAAGACTCTATCTTGCGTAGATATAATCTTATTTATAGTCTTGGATTTGGTAAAATGTATCCAACTAAACTAGACAGTATTGATATCCAAACTGAAGTTTCTTCACAATTTGGTTTTAAAATGGTTAATTTAACAATACAAAGTGATATCAGCAGTAAAATAACAAACATTTGAACAAAAAATACAACTTCTGACCGCGGCAACGTTGTTTGATTACAAAATTTCTATGAAGATTTGCTGCTACTTTCTCTTTCAAAAAGATTTTCTTCTACAACAGCGTCAACTTGATCAACTGTTTCTCCCTCCATTTCGAGGCAAAATAAATTTTTTAAAAAATGTATTGAGAAAAAAGCCACTCTATATAAAACAGTTCATAGCAATTGAACTCAGTTAGAAAGTCTTCCATATGAACCATAAACACTCCGGAAGTCGCTCAGTTTTTTCATAATGAACAATTTTGTGTACTCTTTCTTCCTTCACCAAGTGCTGAATCTCCTTTGGCAGTGAAGGATCGTTCTTGTCAATTTCTTCACCAACCGGGTGTTTCGACATCAGTAAGAGTCTCGGAGGACAGACTCTGGGTTGAGTTTTTGACATTCTGCTTTCTCCACTGAAGAAAAGGTTCAATATAGTATACTAAATGAGTAAATGAGCGAATTTCGTCCTCATTCAGCAACAATTTAACTTTTCTCTGTAAAAATTGGTTTCCGGTTTTTATTGTTTCGTCTTTGGAAATTGAAAGACTCAGATTCCCATCCCCCGTAATCAAGGCGCAAATTGTTGAACTCGGTGACAAGGGTGCTTCCACCTTCGTCATATCCTCTCTCATTTGTTAACAAGTTGAAATAGAATATGGCCTTTTCTTTTGCACAATGTTTGTTGAAATTGTTTTTGCCCTTTGAATGAATTTGACAGTTTTGTGTAAAATAGTTCACAGATATCGAAGGAAACGCAAGTGAATTCAGATCAATGAGAGCACTCAAGGAAATATGACAAAAATTTTTTTTTTCCTCTCCCTTAGCGTAAAATATTGCACTCGGATTCCTTAAGCGAACGCTTTGAATTATTTGTGTAAGATAAATATAAGGATAGTTTCCTGTGTCCCACTCATTATCGTGCAAATTTCTAGTCAACCAACCGAAAGATTGCTTTTGTTGAGTTGTTAACTCACTATAACTTGTTGGAGGTAAAGATGACACGCAGTCAAGATAGTCGTTGGTGAAAACACCAAGTTCTTTAACAAAAAATTTTTCTTTTCTGTGACGAAACCCTTCAACGTCTAACACAACTGTTTTGCTACTCAGCATTCCAATAAAAGAAAAATTGACGGATGCAAAAACCTTTATATATAAGCAAAACAATATTCCTGACAAATGTCCGCTAAAACAGTTGCTGCTTCTCCACGGAAGCATATGAGAGTAGCCAGGTCCTTGGTTATATATTTCGTATATGAAACCAACAGGGCCTCAATTTTAGCGCTATATCAAAATCAAACCCTTCAATTTCACTAAAATATGCACTTGTAGCCAGAAAATAATTTAACCTTACACTGTTGTTTGGGTATAGTGTTGAAACCGATAAACTATTTTCGTGGATCTTGTTCAAACAGTTTCTGCATACAATTGGTTTTTCAAGACGCATACCTTCTTTTCGCTAGCCTGCCAACAAAATGAATGCGAATATAAGAAAATGGATTATTGAACATTGAGTCGCGAAAACAATTTATTAACAACAGACAAAATGGGATTTGATTTATTAAGCACATACTTAACCTTGATCATATAAAAGCAAATTCCTTTGAAACTGTTTCAAGATAAGAAAGCAGTAAAAGAATTTTCCTAGCATATGCTGGTCTTAGTGTGTATGTATCCTCATAAATAATTTACACAATACGCTAGTAACCACACAAACACACAAAAACACGCAAAATGCATACAAAAATGTTAACGTTATAATTTTGATTACCATTGATAATAAAGTATTAAATAAGTTTGAGTGCTATGCAGACACGAAAGGCAGCGTAAAAGCAGTGAGGTCAAGTTTGGTTCCAAAACTTAATAAACCCGCGATTGTAACAAAACACTATTGCGAGAACACATGTTAAGACCCAGACATTAACAAACCTTAAAGCTTTTTATATCTTTTGATCTACATGGCATTCCTCAGATCAACGCTGTTTGGTATTTGAACAACATACTGCTTTCATTAATTGCTCTAGATAAGAAAGTAATAAAATTGGGTGTGTACAGCTAGCACGAAAAGATTGGAAACGATAAAAGGAATAGTATACTAAGGTTCACTTAAAATACAAGGATTTGAGTGTAATGGACTTATGTGTAATAGCTACTTGAGTGACCTTTTACAACAAAAACGGAATTAACTGATTGAACACGCCTTAGTTTAGAATTATAACTGAACTCTTCATTTCCTAATTTTTGCTTCAACTTTCATTTGCTCAATTCCAAGTTTTATTTAGCAGAACAGTTCCTGGATTTTGACAACAGATTCCTATTGTTCTATTCGATTACCAAAATTCTGCTATAATCAAAGAAATAATTCTAATGTCTCCTCTAGCCATCATTCTAAAGGCGGAATCGATTCCTGACAGCCGAACAATTGCTTAAGAGACTTACAGAAAACAGACTGTTATCACTGTACAGCAGGACTATCAGTTAGATGAGTGGGTTACAGTAAATCACATGGCTGTGCTTATTGTGATTTTTGATCTTATTCAGTCATTTCGATTTGAGAAAGGCCTTATGAAAGGAGCTCAGTACTTGCTGAATTTTGTAACTTCTTATGCCAGAGAGTTTGTATTCGACCCAGACACCTTGGACGAGGGAGTACGAAAATTTTTTTACGATTATGACTTGAAAGAAATCCCGTTGTATGAAAATCAAGACGGCTACTGGAGAGATCTTGAACTGGTTGAAAGCATTTGGAAAATGAAACCAGATATTGAGAGCCCAGAAAGTTTTAGAGAACCACCAACACCTGCCATGGTTCATGATACAATTGTCTGTACACCTGAAAACAAAACTGAAAACAAACCAGATGATGTTTCGAGCAGTGGAAGCCTTGCGACTCCACCTGTGAGCAAGTGTTTTGCACCAAAGAAACGAAGAATCGACCTCAATTATGATAACTAAATCAAACTTATTCCTTTGTTGATATTGTTTGTTGAGTGTGTGACATTCTTTTGTGAAGCTGACTTTATAAATTTTGGCTATTTTTTAATTGAATTCTCAGATCATTCAGTTTTTTTCAAGTATCAATTTTTAGCAAAAAAACACTTCATATTATTCGTGGAAAAAGTCACTATTTTCGTGAAAGGAAAATTTTTCAGTCATAACTTTGTTTCCGTTGTGGACAAGAAATACACTCCTAATGGTATCAACCCGCTGTTAGAGGAATTTAAAAACTGCGGCTTGCTTTGAATTGAATCGCAAACAAAATGCAATACCAATAAAATTATTTAAGACCAATTTTCCTCACTTTGGTTTTACATGGTCGATTGCACAGATATTGTAAAAAATAGAACTCAAACTCAAACTCAGCCTAGTTGCCACACCCAAGTTTTGTCTAACATGTAGTGAAGTCATACATGAACACTTCAAAGAAGTCTTCATAGATACATAAATGTGTTAATCGCCGGCAAAATTGTCCAAATCATGCCCTTTTTTTTCTTAATCTCTCACACTTTTTTATCCACAATTTCGACACAAATATTTGAAATGACCTTGTACACTGAATACTGTACAATTGGACATCAGTTATTTTAGCCTACTGTTCTTTTAGAATATTTGGTTCGCAAAACAGTGATTGTTTTAAATAAAAACATAAAAGTTAACAAAAAAAAAGAAATAATCAGCACCCAGTTAACCAACATTATTTGTTTCGCCAAGTTGTTAAAATGACAAAATTTTATTGTAAATTGCATTTCAACTAAGAAACATTACTTTATTCTACATTCTTCGGCCAAGAAACATCAATTTTTTCACTTTTTTGTCAAAAAGTGCCGAAAAACAACAAAATTTTAATAAAAAGTAACATGCAAACAACACCCAATAACTCATTATTAACTGTTCGAGCAAACGTTCGAGCAAAAAAACAGCAATTTTTGCACTTTTTTTTCAAAATTTTGTCTGTTTTTGACGCAAAATGGCTTCTAAAATACACCTTAAGCGCTCCATTCAAACTATTTTCAACCCGTTATTTCATCAAAATTCAATTGATGCCCATATCAAGCATTTCCCAACACAGTAATAAAGCGATAAAGTCACTTTTTTAACCAATTTTCAGACAAATTTTAAACCCCAATTTCTTCAGTTTTTCAGTCAATTTTCACGATATTTTGTCCCCCATTCATTCTCATGCGCTATTTTCAGTTCGAAACTGTACTTGAAACTTCTCTCCAGGCTTGACATTCAACAAACTTCCAATTTCAATACTTCGCACTTGCTTGTTAATTCAAACATATGGGCAATAAAACCCGTAAAAATAATACCACTTGTGCGGTCTCAGACTCGCAAAACTATTAAATTTATTACATTGGAACAGAAACTTATCAATTTTCAACTATCTTTTTTCTTCTCTCACCTCAGTTTTCCATCAGGTTAGTCACTTTCGCTTTGCAGTCCTTCATTAGTCTCATTAGACTAGAAAAAGGATTCAGTATTTAAAAAAAAATTCGAAAACTTTTACAAATTTCACTCATTCACCACACCAGTTTTTCCAAAAATTTTACAAGTTCCAACACTCTCACAACACTAATTTTACAAAAAATTTACAAATCTTTGTCAACCACGAAAAACAAAATTTTCGCAAAATTTTCGAAAAGTTTTCGAAAAACTTTACAAGTTTCACTCATTCACCCCACCAAATTTTTTTTCCAAAAATTTTACAGGTTCCACCACTCTCACAACACCAAACTCTCAAAAAAATTTCAAGTCTTTGCCAACCTCGAGAAACAAAAATTTCGAGAAATTTTACAAGTTTTCGAAAATGATACCTAAAAAAGGCCATGCCTGTATTGTAACGGGGAGGGGGGGGGGCAGGTCTTCCCCCGTTACAAACCAGGCATTTTTACTACTACTTACAGCATTTGTTATTTTAGATTAATTCTTTCATTCATTTGCGTTCTGATGTGATAGCCAGTTCTCCAATAATTTTCGATGCTTTCCAAATTTGGGATACGCATTAATCTCTCATTGATCGTTGTTGAAGGAATTTTTCTTCAAGTCAATCATGAAGCTCATCACCTACTTAAATTTCGTTTTCCTAATATTAGTAGACATTTAACGTTCAGAATGACAATAATTTATCAAAATATATCCTCTATTCATAAAAAAGATCAAAAGCAAGTAAGAGAAAAGAACATCAGTTAATGTTCATAGGTAAAAATATTTGTTTCATGCATTGTTTTCAAAAATTTAACGGATGGGACACCTAATGATTTTAACAGGCTACTTATTTAAATATGGTTAACAGCAACGGCAATGCGACAATCTTCAAATTTTGATATTCTTTTTCATCCTCTGTCTTGATCATATTACGCTGATTTTTAGCTACTTCTGAGACGGACAAGCCTCACATAACCTTGTTCAGAAATTGAAACTGGAAAGAGCAATAAACCGTTGGAAGTGCGAACAATTGATTTAAGACCGTCAACTTTGAAGCTTGATATATGTTTAGATGGAAAACTTTAATTTATCAAGATAACCCAGCCCAGTTACTTGAAAAGTTTTCATATGGTTGGAATGAACCTAATCTAAGTTTAGCTGATAAAAAGAGTAGCTTACAGTTTGAACGTGTAATAGTAGCACCTGTAGGTCATGTATTGTAAAACACCTTCAATTTAAATGTTTTTTTTTATGGTTAAAGTGCGGCTGGTCATGCAATATTATTTGCGAGATTTCAAAAGCAGGCAATTTTTGTTGACCTTTAATGGCCGTGAAAGAAAATCATAGGGCTACGATAAAAATATGTATTTGTGAATTTTTCAGTGACATGAATTGTATACAGGATGTCGAGCATTTTATTGTTTGTCAATTCCAAATCAACATCTTGATCTATTAAACACATCTCTCTCCTGTAAAAATTTTAATCGGATTTTCAATATCTTTTCCTTATCCCCCACTCTTAATGAAATTGTTTTCAAATGTCTAATTTTGTGAAAAAACTTTCATTAAGCTCGGGACATTAGAAAGCCAAGAGAAAGAAGTAATATATTAAAAAATTTATATTAAAAAATATTTTTAAATGAAGGTTTTTGCATAATAAAATATCGCCTAATTCATACAAAATTGTAATGATAGTGGGTTGATTTTTGTGACAAACGCTTGTGACTAGATATCTTTTGAGTTTTGTTGTAATTGCAGGTTTATTTCTGGCCACTAAAACAATAGTTAATGACAGGGAGAGCAAAACGCTCGAATTTCAACAAATTTTTCAAGCTAATTCACGTGGTATAGAGTTGCTTTATAGTAAACTAAAGTTGAATTTATAGCGCAATTCTCCAATAATTTTCGATGCTTTCCAAATTTGGGATACGCATTAATCTCTCATTGATCGTTGTTGAAGGAGTTTTTCTTCAAGTCAATCATGAAGCTCATCACCTACCTAAATTTCGTTTTCTTAATTTTAGTAGACATTTAACGTTCAGAATGACAATAATTTATCAAAATATATCCTCTATTCATAAAAAAGATCAAAAGCAAGTAAGAGAAAAGAACATCAGTTAAAAATAGGTAAAAATATTTGTTTCATGCATTGTTTTCAAAAATTTAACGGATGGGACACCTAATGATTTTAACAGGCTACTTATTTAAATATGGTTAACAGCAACGGCAATGCGAGAATCTTCAAATTTTAATTTTCTTTTTTCATCCTCTGTCTTGATCATATTACGCTGATTTCTTGCTACTTCTGAGAGGGACAAGCCTCACATAACCTTGTTCAGAAATTGAAACTGGAAAGAGCAATAAACCGTTGGAAGTGCGAACAATTGATTTAAGACCGTCAACTTTGAAGCTTGATATATGTTTAGATGGAAAACTTTAATTTATCAAGATAACCCAGCCCAGTTACTTAAAAAGTTATCATATGTTTGGAATGAACCTAATCTAAGTATAGCTGATAAAAAGAGTAGCTTACAGTTTGAACGTGTAATAGTAGCACCTGTAGGTCATGTATTGTAAAACACCTTCAATTTAAATGTTTTTTTATGGTTAAAGTGCGGCTGGTCATGCAATAATTTTTGTGAGATTTCAAAAGCAGGCAATATTTGTTGACATTTAATGGCCGTGAATGAAAATCATAGGGCTACGATAAAAATATGTGTTTGTGAATTTTTCAATGACATGAATTGTATACAGGATGTTAAGCATTTTATTGTTTGTCAATTCCAAATCAACATCTTGATCTATTAAACACATCTCTCTCCTGTAAAATTTTTAATCGGATTTTCAATATCTTTTCCTTATCCCCCACTCTTAATGAAATTGTTTTCAAATGTCTAATTTTGTGAAAAAACTTTCATTAAGCTCGGGACATTAGAAAGCCAAGAGAAAGAAGTAATAAATAAAACAATTTATATTAAAAAATATTTTTAAATGAAGGTTTTTGCATAATAAAATATCTCCTAATTCATACAAAATTGTAATGATAGTAGGTTGAGTTTTGCGACAAACGCTTGTGACTAGATATCTTTTGAGTTTTGTTGTAATTGCAGGTTTATTTCTGGCAACTAAAACAATAGTTATTGACAGGGAGAGCAAAACGCTCGATTTTCAACAAATTTTTCAAGCTAATTCACGTGGTTGACAGTTGCTTTATAGTAAACTAAAGTTGAATTTATAACGTAATTCTTAACTCATATCAGGGATGAAATCACAGACAAAAAATTCAAATTGACATATAGAAATTATGATAATGTGAATAAAAGTAGTATCCAGATTTTAAAAAAATTTTTGTTGTTGGAGCATTGGAACTGAAACGGGCTAACCAAGGCCTAATTTGTTTTACAATGAAATTTGATTCTGATTCACATTTGACACGTTTATTTAGTTTTTTATTTTATATTAATATTTGAGCAAAATTGATGTTTTCAAATGGTTTGAATAAAAAAATTGATCAAAATTATTTTTTTGTTCAGTGGTTAAAGTACGGGAACCTTTATGGGCTTCTTTATCATATGGACGTTTTGTTTGGAATTGTTCTCACAGGTCCAGGATACACAGATCTTGACAGTAGCGTCTCTGGATCTTTTCAACAATTGTCCCCCTCTGGTACCTATTAGAGAATCGCCCACCCCCTTCTGTGCTATACTTCACCACAGTATTAGTTGGCCTACCGTTTAGGTATCCGATTATCAGTTTAAGCGCAATTGCGGAACGTTGTTCGGGGTCATGGCCCTCACTTGCTGTGGGATGTAATCCGGAAATCGAGGTTCGGTTAACGAGGCGCGACCGCTGACCCGCCGTGCCAATCGGAAAATCTTTCCGTTTTGTATTCCAATCTGGATAAGTTATATACCATGGCATATTTTAATCTATTCAGTTTAACATAGTTTGCGCAGACGTTGAAAGTTATTAGTTGTCTCCGATTGATTAATAAATAAATTGCTCGTTGAAATTCTATTCAAGAATAGCCCCACTTTTGCAGGGGGGCAATTGTTGAAATTAGTACCATTTCCTATAAAGCTCTTTATCGTAATTAGATATCACATTTTGATTTGTCTGTTCTTCTCAATTCAAACACTTCTAAAATGCTAGTTTGGCTTACTGAGCATTTTTTTAATGGGGTGAAGTCATCATATTTTTGGCCCTTTTTAAAAACTTTTGGAAAGAAACGGTTCTTTGACCTCGGTTGAAATATTTCTCAAACCAATTTACTGGGCGAATCCAAAAGATGATGATATGCGTCCTCGTTTTTTAGGCAAAAAAGGACTCGTTTCCAGACTGCCAGGAGCAACTCGTATTAGAAGGCCATCTTGATAACCCTGTACAGCCCGCCAGAACATACAGGTTACTTCAACCAGTTTAATTCTGATCAAACAGCGCTGTCAGAGTTGGGAACTCTTTCTTTTCAACATTAACAAATTTTTTTGTCCTCATTAGTGTGTGAACGTAAAACTAACGAGTGTTTCGCCATAATAATGGCCCTTGAAGCATAACGAGAGGTTAGGCGCCGCATTGGCGTGAGTACGTGCAACCGACAATCAATAAATGAGAAAATTAGTTGACGATTTACGTAAAATGAGGAATTATAATAATTTTGGAGCTGTGATTGCCAATTTACAACGGTATAACGCCAGTGGCGTTATATTCGACACGTGTTTATGAACTAGCGTAAAAAAGGTCTATCCGCGGTTGCAGAGATGAAACTTTAACGTATATAACCATAAATTTCTCAATTTTTCAGTTATAGATAGTCATATTTCAGTGAATAGTTAATACCGACATTAACCAGTAGAAAAACAACATAATTTTGACACAAAAAGTGCAGACTTATTTATTTTGATGTGCTCGTCTGGGATATTGCTCTTCAAGTGCAAATTATACTCGAAATTGGAGGTTTCGCTTTTTGTCTCTGATATAGAAATACTCTCAAGAAGAGAAATCAATGCAATAAATCATAATTTAATTTTCGTGTGAGGAAACGTGAGAAAATGTTTTTTTATCGATATGTTGAGACAATAAACATTTTGGGTATTTTTAGCCAATGCCTGATGGCCATAATTTTTCTCGATTTGACACGTTTATTTAGTTTTTTATTTTATATTAATATTTGAGCAAAATTGATGTTTTCAAATGGTTTGAATAAAAAAATTGATCAAAATTATTTTTTTTGTTCAGTGGTTAAAGTACGGGAACCTTTATGGGCTTCTTTATCATATGGACGTTTTGTTTGGAATTGTTCTCACAGATCCAGGATACACAGATCTTGACAGTAGCGTCTCTGTATCTTTTCAACAATTGTCCCCCTCTGGTACCTATTGGAGAATCGCCCACCCCGTTCTGTGCTATACTTTACCACAGTATTAGTTGGCCTACCGTTTAGGTATCCGATTATCAGTTTAAGCGCAATTGCGGAACGTTGTTCGGGGTCATGGCCCTCACTTGCTGTGGGATGTAATCCGGAAATCGAGGTTCGGTTAACGAGGCGCGACCGCTGACCCGCCGTGCCAATCGGAAAATCTTTCCGTTTTGTATTCCAATCTGGATAAGTTATATACCATGGCATATTTTAATCTATTCAGTTTAACATAGTTTGCGCAGACGTTGAAAGTTATTAGTTGTCTCCGATTGATTAATAAATAAATTGCTCGTTGAAATTCTATTCAAGAATAGCCCCACTTTTGCAGGGGGGCAATTGTTGAAATTAGTACCATTTCCTATAAAGCTCTTTATCGTAATTAGATATCACATTTTGATTTGTCTGTTCTTCTCAATTCAAACACTTCTAAAATGCTAGTTTGGCTTACTGAGCATTTTTTTAATGGGGTGAAGTCATCATATTTTTGGCCCTTTTTAAAAACTTTTGGAAAGAAACGGTTCTTTGACCTCGGTTGAAATATTTCTCAAACCAATTTACTGGGCGAATCCAAAAGATGATGATATGCGTCCTCGTTTTTTAGGCAAAAAAGGACTCGTTTCCAGACTGCCAGGAGCAACTCGTATTAGAAGACCATCTTGATAACCCTGTACAGCCCGCCAGAACATACAGGTTACTTCAACCAGCTCTTCTAATTCTGATCAAACCGCGCTGTCAAAGTTTGGAACTCTTTCTTTTCACCATTAACAAATTCTTTTGTCCTCATTAGTGTGTGAACGTAAAACTAATGAGTGTTTGCACCATAATAATGGCCCTTGAAGCCAAACAAGAGGATGGCCGCCGCATTGACCGTCAGTACGTACAACCGACAACCAATAAATGAGAAAATTACTTGACGATTTACGTAAAATGAGGAGTTATAATAATTCTGGAGCTGTGATTGCCAATTTACAACGGTATAACGCCAGTCGAGTTATATTCGACACGTAGTGTTTATGAACTAGCGCAAAGAACGGCTCTCCGTGGTTGCAGAGATGAAACTTTAACGTATATAATCATTAATTTTTCAATTTTTTAGTTATAGATAGTCATATTTCAGTGAAGAAAAGGAAACAGACATTAATACCGACATTAACCAGTAAAAAAACAACAGAATATGACACAAAAAGTGAAGGCTTATTTATTTCGGTGCGCTCGTCTGGGACATTGCTCTTCAAGTGCAAATTATTCACGAAATTGGAGGTTTCGACTTTTTTCTCTGATATAGAAATACTCTCAAGAAGAGAAATCAATGAAATAATTCATAATTTAATTTTTGTGTGAGAAAACGTGAGCAAATGTTTTTTTTTCGATATGTTGAGACAATAAACATTTTGGGTCTTTTAGCCACTGTCTGATGGCCGTATTTTTTCTTGATTTGATTGTATTTTGAGTTTTTATTGGAAAGAGTAATGTGTATATGGGTACCTCCGCAGCATAGAGCCAGCGAGACGGTACCCATATACACATTACTCTAATTTCCTTTATATATCCACTACTCTATATTCACTTCGTTTATATTTTAAATCTATCATTTCTTTTCTCACTTAGTGCAATCCACTAGTACAGAGTTAAGCTGGTAATTGTCCATTATCAGACGGATAGTTCGGGTTCTATCCTCACTGACTCCAGTGAACGTATCCCAGATACTAGTATAAAACTAGAGAGACCGTGTAAAAAGCACGTAAAACCAACTTACGAAAACTTTTGTAACCACTTTGTGGACAACTTGAATAAAGAAACCAGCTTAACTCTTTTATAAATTTTAACTTTTGCTATTATTTTGCGAATCACTCTTTGAGAGCGATTCACTCTTTTTGGGGTGATTCCTGAGTAGGGATATTGCTCTTTTTCACTCTTTAAGAGCGAATCACTCTTTCTTGATGTTTTTTTTATTTTTTATACTTTTATTTCAAATTATCTATACCCTTCAAAAAATTTATATTTTCTTATACTTTTTCTATATTTAAACCATTATTAATAAGAAATGATACAAAATTATAATATTTACACGAAGGACCTTCGGTCTTGTTACACCAACAACTTTCCTCAGTTTGGACAATAAGTAAAGGACTTACAGCTCTAGGACTTTGTCTTTTACCTAATAAGCTTCTACTAAATCCTTTAGGTATATCTACATCTGGATGTTGTTTCTTTACATGAGCCCGTATCGCATCGTATCTCACAACAGAAGCACAATATGGACAATTAACTTTAGCCGAAGTACAACTTCTACATGTATACTTCATCAAAATCAGTTAGTGGTTTTACATAATTACATTTATTACAACTTCTAATTAAGACTTCTGGGTTAAGGTTAGGGTTAGGATCTGAGTTAAAGTCATAGATAGAACTAGAACCAGAACCAGAACTAGAACTAGAGCTAGAGCTGGAACTAGAACTAGAATTAGAACTAGATTCATTTTTTAAAGAACAATCCCATGGAGAAAAATTATTAGCACAAATACCACTCTACATACATTTATCAGTTTTGTCTTTAGGACATGATTCATAATGATATTTTAAAACAGCAATGTTTCCATATTTATAGTTACAATCTAAACATTTTAAAAGCATTTATAATAGGGAAAACTTTAATATTTACCTAATCATTTCGCGGGGTAATATTTAACCATGATTTCAATTAAATCTTCAGTATTTTCTTTAGATGTGATACACTCTGCTAAATATTTATTTCCTAACGTATTGAGTGTATTAGTTTTAGATCTCTTATCCAAAATCAATTCAAGGTCCTATTCTTTTTTATCTCTAACAAAATTTATAATCTTTTCTCTAAATTCTTCATTATTTCCATATAGTCTGGTTAAAAAATTTACTCCCTTTCTATTTAAAGTCCCATCCTCGTTGTTTATATATTCCTCTTGTATTGCATTTCGTAGATTGGGCTTTGCCCATGTTTCACTACCAGCAAAACTACTCAACGGAGTTGTTTTGCAAATTCGCAGATCATTATCCAACTCTTCTCCATATCCAACTTTAACCAATGTATTTACTCAACTCAACATTGTGATTGCTCCCATTGCTACACTCCCAGCATTTCTTGATATTATATCAGGATAAATATAACTAAATATATATAAACCTGAGCTAATAATTCCACCAATAGTTGATAAACCTTTTATACCTTTTCCCATAATCATTTCTTTAGTTAAAACATCATTCTGTATTTTAATATTATTTAATTTAAGAAGTTTATTAAAATAGAATATATAGTTATCGTGATTAATAACATTTCTATCTGTTGCATTTATCATGAGTATTTTCATATATGCTATAAGTTTATTTATATCTTCTCTTCCTAATTCATCTTTTAAACTAAGAGCTTTTAAATCAAGGAAACCGACTCTTGAATCATATATCATTGTTCTATTACTATTAATAATAAAAAAGTGTTTTCCTTCTTATTATATTTAATTATACCAAAACGAAGTTCATCTGACATTCCGTCTGTACGATTATAATGGTTACTATTTAACTCACTAATTATTTTACTTAAGTCAAGTTCACATTTATATTTCTCATTAAATTTTTTAAATAGATCAGGTCCATTATAAGTTGTTAAATAAATAGTATCACAACTCATTCTTGCTGTATTAATTATTTGAGCTGGTTTATGACACATTACAATCATTTGAATTTTATAATGTCTACCTTCAGTAAAATAATAAGCTATATCCTTATTTAACCTATCACACATATCATCAAGTACTATTACACAATTTTGAAATTTATGCATATTATTTCTTGTGATCATATTTATATCACATTTATTAAACCCAGTATAGAATTTATTAGACTCGGGATCTATCCAGTCTCTGTCATCATTACACACTATAACTATAATTTTAGCTAGGTCTTGGTTTTGGTTTTGGTTTTGGTTTTGGTTTTGATCAGTGAACGAACTTTGTTCGTGTTTTACCAAACTGCTTCGCTTGCCACGGACTTCGTCCGTTCGCAGATCTTGATTTTCGACTGAGTATAGTTTTAAATATTGTCTAATAAAATATGTTTTACCTGTTCCAGTTCCATCATAAACAATCGTATGTAATGGTGACTTTTCATATTCAAATCTAACTAGACTCCTATTCATAAATCCACCAAATTTTCTTCTAGTTTTGTATATTTACTTGGTATTGAAACATATATTATATAACAAATTCCAATTATAATAATAAGAAAAAAAGTATACCGCCTTTATCCATTTTTATATATAAAATTTATTATATAAAATTGGTTATCCTAACTTTTGAGGAATTCAATAACAAATTTAATATTGATAATAATGCTATGAGTGATATTAGAATAAAAGATATAGGAAAAGATATAAGTCTAACACCAATTGAAATAGTAATGAGAGATGAGACTCCAGATAATATGTGCGAAGCAGGTTCCCTGATTAATGAAGCTAACTTCAACATTATTGTTAATTTACATCCAACTGAAGGTACACATTGGGTTTTAGTTATAAAAAGAGAAGGGGCTCCTGTGTATTACTTTGATAGTTTTAGTGTAGAAACCCCATCATTATCATTAGAAGAATATGTTGATCTAGGCTCTAATGAGAGAATACAACAATATGATGAATCATATTTTGGGGTTTATTGTTTATATATGATCTCTCTTTTTGATAGAGGATTTAGAATTAAAAGTGCTTTGAATATTCTAGTTAATCAAAGTAAATATCCGGGAATATATAATGAGTGTTTTTGTTTAGGTTGTTATGTTAATGTTAATGTTTATGATAATGATAATGAAATTGATAATGTTAATGTTAATGATAAAGATAATGTCATTGATAATGATAATGATAATGATAATGCTAATAATAATGTTAATGATAATGATAATGTTAATGATAATGATAATGTTAATGATAATGTTAATGTTAATGATAACGTTAATGTTAATGATAATGTTAATGATAATGATAATGTTAAGGATAAAGATAATGTTAATGATAATGTTAAGAATGAAGATAATATTAAAGATAATGTTAATGATAATGATAATGATAACGATAATGATAATGATAATGTTAATGATAATGATAATGATAAAGATAATGATAATGATGATAATTTTATATATCAGGGAACCTGCTTGGCAGTTCTATTTGATGGAAAACATGGTGAAACATGGCAAGCCAAGCCCCATCAAAAGGGTAAACCTAATAACAATAGTCCTACTAACAATATCTCTGTAAATATAAATGAAGATCTACAATCATGGCTAAATGATGATGATATAATTACTGAAGCCACATTCCCAGATAACTTTAGATATATAATATATGGTCCTAAGGAATGTGGTAAGTTTATATCTACACCAGATCAACGAAGTTGCTGTGTTAACACAGATGGACATTTGGTCAGCTGACTACGTCAGATCAACGAAGTTGTTGCTGGATACACCAGATGTAAAGTAAAACTTAATACATCACCATTAAACTCTATAGGTCTTCCATGCTCATCTTTAATATGAAACTCTATATATTCTATTCTATCTTTAGTTATATTTTGATAGAAGATATTATATGGTATAATTTTTATTAGATAGCCTGGTGGTTCTGTTAGAGTAAAAGTATAGAGTATGTCTGTGTTATTCCCATTATCTTTAACACCAGATGTCACATTACAATGAATGTTAATAGTACTGAAACCCAGTTTTCTGAGATGTATATTTACCTTTTTTATTAACTATTTTTCTAAATCCTAGTAATGGGGCTGTTGAGATTTCTATGTCAAAGTTAATTGCACCTTGTTTTACTTCCATTAAACTTTTCATTGTATTCTTATCAGATTCTATTATAACATGACCATTAGTTTCTTCTTTTATTAATTCTGCTATTTCGAATAATTCATATGCTCCTGGTATAATAGCTAAAACACGGGTATCTGACCATGTTTCACCTTGGGTATCATTTAAGAAGTGATTGTTCCTTCTATTCACATTAAACACCGAATTATAAACAGATAATCTGATTAAACCTGATTTTGACGAGTTAAGTATAGGTTCACTAAAATTAAACTTTTCTGTTGGCTTTATCATTCTAAAGTTAAGTGTATGCTCTTCGTTAATTTTAGTTAAAGCTTCATGTATATTTTGTAGTTCCCTTGTATATTTTTTATATTTTGTATATTTTGTATATCTATCATATTTTTTTATCTTATAAAAATGGACTTTAATTTGGATACAACTTATGGTTATAATAATGATATACACAAAAGTAAGATTATAAAATATAAACCAAATAATCTGGCAACAATGAATACAATCAATACTAACATTAATATCATTCTCATTAGAGAAGAGAATCATTTAAATTTGCGTGGTTCCTATCTAGAGATAGATTTTGTTGTATCAGATGATGCTAGTGGTGTATTTGCTAATGATGCTAATATCAGATTAGTTAATTATGGTATGATGGCGTTGTTTAGTTCAATTAAGCTTGAAACTAGTGGTGGTAGGACTATTGAATATATAGATCACTGTCATCCTAATCTATTGATGTATAAGTTATTAACTAGTACTGATGATGAATATGAGAGTGGTTTTGTTAGAAATCAGGGCAATAGAGATAGTCAACTTAAAGGTGACCATATTGCTGCACAACAAGGTCATATGTAGTTGGTAATGATGGTAATATAGATATTAGAGATATATCATGGTGTGTACCCAGTATTGATTCTAGTAATGGCAATAGAATTATTGTGCAAAAGGGTTTAAGTAAAAAGAATAATGTAGACTTTAGTTATTATGAAAGAAAGACATTTTATAAGAGTGTTCCCAATGCTACTAACTTCTTGTTTGATCTGGGTATGGAAAGTGGGATGGAAAAACCACAATATATATTAGTTGGTTTTGAGAATAATAATGTTAATGAACAAACTCATGATGCAAGTACTTTTGATATAATGAATGTTACTGAATTTTATTGTAAGATTGGTAGCGAGTTTTGATTATGTTACCAATAACTATAATGAAGCTTTTAAAAAGATTGTTAGCTTTAATAAAGATTATAATGGGCTACCACGTAATAAAAAACCATATATAAATCCTACAACATTCAAAAGTAACTATAGAATATATGTATTCGATACCAGATATCAAAGTGATCATATAGGTCCACAACCAAAACAACTTAATTTTAAATTTAGTGCTGCACTTGCCGTTGTTATATGTTATGCATTAGTATTAACTAGAAAGGTTATTAGTGTGAATAGTGATGGTAATAAGATGGTTGATATTATATCATAAATATAATTATCTGCGTAGCAGTTCCTGATAACTATTTCTTACTTGTCTTAGCAAAACCCCTGGCATAAATAATGTCTAGTTTCTTTTTATTCTATAGAGATAACCTCCAGCTTCAAGCTTAATATTAGCCTTGGGCCTAATTTTCGAGCTTCGCTCGCGGGTGGAACCCGTAGGCTTCGGCTTAGGCTTAATAACAGCAAAAGGATTATACTTTTTAACTTCCATTATTTTTTATATATAGAAATGAGTCTTTTACAAAAATTTAAAACTAATTCATATTGTATTGGAGGTAGACATTATAGTGGTACTAATAACATAAGAGGTTTTATTACTTCAAAATGTACTAAAATGTTAAAGGTTAATTTTGTTAAGTGTAAGAGAAATAAGTCAATGACTGTTAGTGATGCAACAATAGAAGCAGAGGGATTGAAAAATTTCTATAAAATTGTTGGTAGGGCTACAGTTAACTTTGGAAAGAAGGTTGCCAATAATCCAGTAAGAGCATTAGAAATAGCAAGTAAAATAGGAAGTGCAGCTGCATCTAGAAACCCTAGAACTGCTTTATCAGCCACACCTGATTTAATTAAATTTGCAGCTACTGGTGAAGGTATAAAGGTAGTACAAAAAGGAAGAGGGTTATACTTAGGTACTGAGAAGAGATAATTATTTGATTATGATTATGATTATACTATATTTATATTTATGTTTATGATTATGATTATATTATATTTATGATTATGATTATGATTTTGATTACATTTATATTATGTTTATGATTATCGATCTGCGAAGCAGGTTCCCTGATCGGTGAAACCGCTTCGCGGAAAAATATCAGTACTAAAATTTTTTTACTATACATACTTTTAATACTAAACACCAATAACTTTAGTTTAAAAAAATACTCAGTTTGATTTTCTTGTTCTTCTTATAATCCTCATATACCTTAACTAATTCATTATACTCATCATTATCTATTTTTTTTATCATTCATTGATTTAGTATACAGTCTATTAAACATATCACTAAACTGTTTACTTAAAATATACATTTGTGAATACTTTATAATTTTATTTCTAATTTTAGTATTAATTGTTTTTGATAATGAACCACAAACAGTTGCTGTAGCAAAAGCTGTTGGTATAGAATAAAGTAATCTTATACCTGTCAATGCAACTGATGTTGATGTTGCAGTTGTTGCTATAGATGATAATACTATTTCTGTTATCTCTGCTACGTTAATATAATACTTATATCTACTTAACTTCTTATTATAGTTATTAGTTTCAGTTTCATAATAATTTCTAATATCTTTTATAATGTTAATATTGTTGTTAATTTTATTATTAGCTTGGATTTTTTCATTTATGTATTGTTCATTAGCGGTTGACAAGTTGGGATATAGTAATTTTTCACTCGCTGCTGTTGGGTTAGTCATAGTTTCGGTTATTTTAATTAGTAAAAATTCTTTCTATTTCTTTCGTTATATCTTCTTGTTAAAAACCAGAATGCATCTCAAGTCTTGCTTGTTCTTTATTATCAACTAACGTACTTCGTAAAAGTATAGCAATTATATATTGTACTATTGTCCTTTTATTCTTTAAAAGGGCTTCATCTATAAAAGAATTAGTCTTTTTATTAACTTCTTTAAATTCTTTTAGCCCAGTGGTAAACATTTCATCTAGTTGTATGTTGGTGATATTCTAATTAAACTTATTATTATCATTCTCTAGTTTTAATTGATTATATTTGGAGATAGTATCAGCAGCAACTTTATTACAAAACTTAACAGTACTTCTGACTTCATTTGCTGATTCAATAAACTCATTAATTAGTTCATCATTAACTCGTGTTTCATTTAGTTGTAATGTTTAAGTTGTAACGTTATCAAAGTCACCCGTTCTTAGTTCAGCTATGTTTCTACTTAAAATGTCTATTTTATTAGAAGAGGATAATAAGTTTTTATCACAATACTCTTTATTAACAACATCTTTTTCATCTATCGGAGGATGTACATTTGTAATTTTATAGGTATCCTTCATATCAATATTATCATTATCTTCTAGGAATAACCCACGAGCCCTACTTAGTGTTAAGATGTTTGTTGATGTTGATGTTGATCCGAGAAGCGGGTTCCCCGATTGATGTTTAGCTTGATTGAATCTTTTTCTTGTCATCTTTGTATTTGTTTACAGAAATTACAGAATTATACATAATGATTCCAATATCTTATTATTAGATTCAAAGTCAAACTCGGATTTTAATAGTTCCTGTTCATATTATTTACCTTCTATTACCTCTCCATTAATATCTTCTATTTTATATGTTGGTGTTTGTGTTTATAGAACTTCATTAACTTTAAGCAACTCTAGTTTAATATTCCTAAAAATGAATGAGCATTTAACGTTATCAGGGTTACTGGAAGCATCAACCGGTGTCATATTAATTGTTGAATGAATGTTATTGTTATATGTTACAACAGCATCATTTATTATATTTACCCAATTACCATCACCATTTATGAACATAGGTTTATTTATTATATGTAATAATGTTCTATTGAATCTCTCTATAAACACAGCCTTTAAATCACTATAAGTAGAATATAGTTTTGTTTCATATTCTTTAAGTAAAGATTTAAATGTTTTATTGTAAAGCTCACTACCTCTATCTACCCATAACTTTTCTGGTTTTCTTCTTTCACTTAGTACTATTTTAAAACCATTAGTTATAGATAAACAAGATTTATTCTCCAATGGAATAGCCCATGCATATTTTGTGAATATATCTATAACAGTTAATATGAACCTATAATTTTTATTGTATTTACTTAGAGATGACTTATCAATTAAATCAGCTGACCATGTTTCATCTTTATATAATGGTATTATTCTTTCTCTTCTAAACTTTGTTGTTTGAGGGCTAAATACTTCTTTAGCTAGTTGTTGTCGTTGTTGTTATTCCATCATTAACTCTTTACCATATTTTAAAAACAAAATTATCTAATTGTTCTTGATTAATATTATTCATAGATAATTGTTGCTTAGATATATCTAGATTTTCATCATATAATCCATCATGACCAGTTTTTGTTTCTAGTATTAGTAATTCTAGTATCTCTACTAAATTATTTGGGTCCACATAGTGGTGGTAACTTGGGGAACCAAGAGCAGAGCCCCTTTGTTGGTTGGCTTTGCCAAGACCACTAGCTTCTATTTGTTTATCAGTCTCATAATCGGTGTAACCGCTTCGCGGATCAGTCTCATAAGCAGTTTCTTCTTCTACTATTCCTTGTTCACAATCACTAGTATCACGACGATATATTTCATCTTCGCTGGAAGTTGGTATTGATATAACACGAGAAGTGGGTTCACCGATACTAGAAAACATTCTTCTTATAAGTTTTGATCTATTACTTTTAGTATCTCCTCTTTGTTTATAGCCAATATCCCTTAGAAATTGTTTTATTTTAATATTTCATCACCTTTTATATCTCTTTCGGTTCCATCTTTATTAGTAGTAAATATAGAAAACCCTTAGAAAAATCATAGACTTTACCTTTTATTTTTATACCATCGGGGACTAGAGATACATCTACATCAATTGTTTTAAAATTGTTTGCATATGGATCAGCTGATATTAATTGGAATTGTTTATTTGTTTGTTTACCCGTTAGTAATAAAATATCAATCATATCATTGTCTACGGCAAAAGTTTGCCCTCTATCGTCTTTTAATATTGTGTGTGGATCGGGTGTGGGTGTTAAGAGGGCGGCCCGTTCATCAAGAAAGCTGTTTTGTTGATGGTGTCCTAGTCTCTTTAAAATATTAGTGTTACTGTCTAACGCAGCCAAAATTTTGTTTTGAAGAGCTTGCATTGTTTCAACGTTTGTATTTAAAGTTTTAGTTAGAGGATCAAATAACTCTTCTATTTCATCATAATATTCTTGTTGTTTTAAGTTATCTTCTAATCTATTCTTTTTGTTTTGTTTTTCTAGATTGTTTAATTTTATGAGTATTTCTAGTTTAGTCATTTTATAACAATAATTATCATAGTTCATTATATAATCTAATAGCGGCTTCAATAAATTTTCTATCATCATTAATTGTTAATTCTTTAATAAACTTATTATAATTTGTTATAGCTTTACTTCAATATTATATTTCTTTGCATATTCTAAGAATCTTCCTTTTGTATGATGAATCCTATATCTATGGAGATATGTGCATAACCTACAACAGAAATGTTTTAATCTATACTGAGAGATGTGTTTATTTACTTTACATATTCTGCATACTAAATATTCATTGGGATTATTAAAGTGCACTTGCAAATGATTATGTCTGTCTCTATATGTTATAATCTTATTACATACAAAACAATGGAATGGTTTACTTTGACACTCATCGCAACTCCAACATCAAACTTTATTTTTACATTTATCACATTTGGTACTAATCATTTTTATAGTACTGAAAAGGTATATAAATAATATTGTTTCAAAATTTGGCATATAAAAATGAGTCAACAAGATTTTACCGGTTACATTCATTCCACGAGTGAACAAGCTCAATCTCATGGACAGTCCAATTAGGAAGTGAGCGAGCTCAATTTGGAAGTGGACAAGTTCAATCTGGAAGTGAGAAAGCTCAATCTAGTTCTACTAGCATGGCGGTCCAAATGTTAAAAAATAAAAACAAATCAAGGGAAGAAATCAAACCAGTAGATAAGGAAAGACAAAAGATAGAATTAGAAAAATCTTTAGAATAAATCAGAAGGTTTAATTGTGTAAATGAAGAAACAAAGGAGTCGTATGATAAACAGGATGCAAAATTAAAACAAAGAGAAGAAGATATGCGTGAGTCATTGCGAAAGGCTGAAGCAAAATACTTTCCAGATTTAGATCAATCTAAAGACTTAGATCAATCTAATGACTTAGATCAATCTAAAGATTCAGATTTAGACTCAGATTCATCTGATGATTTTGTCTATGTCCAAAAGCCTAAAACAAATAAGATTAGATGTGAAGAATGTGACGAAGAGATAACTCGAAAGAATTATAGCAGACACATTCAATCACTTAAACATAAAAAGAATGAGCGATTATATAATAGAAATAAAATTATTGAGAGTGCTAATGAGGATGGAATAAAAGTTACTAATGAAGATATAGAACAAAAGTTGGATGAGCAGTATCCTGAACTAGATGGAATAAAGTTTTGTGATAGTTGTGATATGGATCTTGATAATA
Organism: Convolutriloba macropyga; assembly: GCF_964194025.1. Taxonomy (NCBI): domain Eukaryota; kingdom Metazoa; phylum Xenacoelomorpha; order Acoela; family Convolutidae; genus Convolutriloba; species Convolutriloba macropyga. Next base: position 18,942,986 of record NC_134476.1, on the reverse strand, counting down.
CTACTGCTTATGATAATCATGTGACAACATTAAAACATAGGACTAATGTAAGATTGGTTAATGGGAAAATAGTAAAAAACGGGAGTAAGTTGGATTGTGCGACATGTAAGACAAGTCTGAGTCAATATAGTGTGGATCAACATTTAAAAACAAAGATTCATATGAATAATGTTAATCTACGAAGCGGTTTCACCGATGGTAAAGATCTGCGAAGCAGTTTAACTGATAAGGATATAGATAAGGATATAACTAAGGATAATATGGTCGATGGATATTGCAATATATGTAATAATAGATGTAACAATAAAAATGAACACAATGAATCAGATGAACATAAGGAAAATGTTAATCAGAAAAAAATTGTTGATGGGAAGTGGCGAGATAAAGTTAATGAGTTAGGATTAGATCATAACATGAAGCATTATCAAATAATAATAACTAGTAGTAATTATGAAGACCCTAAATTTTTAAATATACTGGAGTCATTGCATAACATATATCCCCATGTTAAATTTAACACCTTTGATGTAGTTAAGTATACAAAACCTACAGATGATAAGTTAGAAGAAAACGATTTCACCTTTAGGTTAATGACTAGGCAATATAATGGTGCACATGACTTGTATTTATTGAATGGCGAACTTGAGTCGAGAATGCCGGAGCAAGAGATGAATCAATCTGGATGGAGCATGCAACGATTTGTTAAAAGGACAATGTATATTCACAGGTTTTATCCAAGTGGTGGATGTGATACTGAGTTACCATTCACGTCTAGATATAAACTTAATATACATAATACCGATAATAATTGTTTGCTATGGTGTCTTATTGCCTATCTACCTCCTGCATCATGTGATCCAAATATAGTTAGTAAATATAATAAACCTGAATATAATAATGAGATAAAATTACCAAATGGGGTTATACCTCCATATGATTATTATCACTTAAAGAAAATACAAGAACTAAATAAAGATAAAATATTATTTAATGTGTTTAATCTAAATAAAAATAAACCTTAGCTTGGAGAACTTGGATGAAGACATGGTTTGAGATCATGATCATTTAAATGGTAAATTCAGAGGATATGCTCACAATAAATGTAATCTCCAAGCTAAGAATAATTTTGTACCAATGTATGCTTTTAATTCTTCTAATTATGATAATCACCTATTTATAACTAGACTAGCAAAGAAGATTAGACTTAAAGTATTAACTAAAACTGATGAGAATTATATTAGTATTGATATGGGTTATGCCAAATCTTTAGATATGTTTAGGTTCTTCCATCCACTTAGCTTAGATGCTATAAGTAAGACATTGAGTATTGAAGAATGTATAACATTAAAAAAAATTGGCTTAGAAAGACGTAAAGTTATATTCCCATATGAATGGTTTGATAGTATAGATAAACTACATGAAACAACATTACCACCTAAGGAAGCATTCTTTTCTAAGTTGAAAGAAAGTGGTATTACAGATAAAGAATATAAGCAAGCAGTTTATTTTTGGAAAGATACTAAATGTGAGACAAAACTAAATGTGAGACTAAAAGGATTATGTGATGTTATATCTTAAAACAGATGTATTGTTATCAGCTGATGTATTTGAGAAATTTAGAGCTATGTGTTTAGAAATTTATGAAATAGATCCATGCTACACGTATTCTACTCCTGGGTTAACCTGGTTGAGTAGGTTAAAAAATACTAATGTTAGACTTAAGTTTTATAAAGAAATTACAGTTAGTATTTATGATACAATACAACATGGTATTAGAGGTGGTTTAGCTTCAGTATTAGGTGATTGTCATGTAAAATGTAACAATAAGGAAATAGATCCTGAGTATACAGGGAAAGAGAATTATCTAAAATGTTTAGACTTCAACTCATTATATGCTTCTGCTATGGTTCAAGCTTTACCTAATGGTGAGATCAAAGTATGTGAAGAATTGGGCTACACTAGATCTAGCTCTAACACAGGTTATATCTAAACCATTGATATTAAGTATAGTGATGAGTTGAAACAGAAAACAAATAAGTATCCATTCTTCCCTGAGAAAACAAAAGCATGTGTAGATCAGTTGACAGATTATCAAAATGTAAATAAAAAGAAAGGATATAAACCTAATGAGAAGTTAATGCTAAAATTAGCAGATAAGGTAGATTATATAATAGACGGAGAGATGTTAGATCGGTATTTAGATATGGTTTGAAATTAGAAGATATTACAATTAAGCAAAAGTTAGAATATAGTAAGAGAGAATGGTAAAAGCCCTATATTGAGTTTAATATTCGGAAATGAAAAGAAGCTAAAGCTAAAGATGATAAATTTGGAGATGTATTCTTTAAACTGATGAATAATGCCTTCTATGGAAAAACAATAGAGAATGTATATAATAGACAAGATATAGAGTTAGTTAATGATGTAGATAGGTATATAAAATTAGTAGAAAATATTAGTTTTAAATATGCTCTGGAATTCGATAATGAATTAGTAGCTGTACATAAAACTCGAGGTAATGTAAAATTAGATAAGTTTGATTATATAGGTTTTGTTTTATTAGAAAAAGCTAAGCTATATTTGATTACTTTGAAAAAGAATTAGATTGTAGTTATCATTCAACAGATACAGATAGTATATTTAAAAACATAAATGTTCCTTTAGATAGTAATATAGAAACTGAAATGATTAAGATAAAAGATTTTTGACATAATAATGAGTTAGGTAAGATGAAGGATGAATTAGCTAATGATACTATTATAGAAGCATGTTTCCTTAACGCGAAAGCATATTGTTACAATACTGTTAAAAGAGAAGAAGAGAAAAAGTTAAAAGGTGTAACTAAATCCACTATAAAAAAAATAGATTACAATTGAAGATTTACCAATGCTATATATGAAGGTAAAACTAAGTATGTAACTAATTATACTATTGATAGTAATAAACATCATTTAGAAACTAAAGAACAATATAAAATAGCTATTGATCCATTTGATGATAAAGGTATTAGAGATAGTAATGGTGAATTTAGGTTTTACAATTAATTTTTATAAAATAATAGCAAAAGTTAAAACTTATAAAAGAGTTAAGCTGGTTTTTTATTCAAGCTATCCACAAAGTGGTTACAACAATTTTCGCAAGTTGGTTTTACGTGCTTTTTACACGGTCTCTCTAGTTTTATACAAGTATCAGGGATACGTTCACTGGAGTCAGTGAGGATAGAACCCGAAATATCCGTCTGATAATGGACATTAACCAGCTTAACTCTGTACTAGTGGATTGCACCAAGGGAGACAAAAAATGATAGATTTAAAATATAAAAGAAGTGAATATAGAGTAGTGGATATATAAATGGAATTAGAGTAATGTGTATATGGGTACCGTCTCGCTGGCCCTATGCTGCGGAGGTACCCAAATACACATTACTGGAAAGTAGAAGAACTAAAACAACTGAAAAAAAGAACAATTTTAAGACATAATGCTGAGATTAATTTTTTTTACAACTGTTTGGTTTTTGCCTCTCAGTTTTAATATCTAAAATTTCTAGAAGAACAAATTATGCTCATCAAAAACGAGTTTCATAATTGTCGTTTTGATAGCTTTGCGTAGCTTTTGACCATATGTTTTCCCGAAAAATATTAGCTTTTCTGTTCTCAACGAGAAGGATTGGTTGGAAAGCATTGTGGCAAATAAGAAGTTTAATTTGAACACAATTTCAAATACAATAGCAAATCATCAATTCATTTTCTAAAAAACTCCAATAAATTCCTATGTTTCGAATAAATGAATAAAACAGCGTTGTCAATAATTAACCTTGTATGTTTTTATTGGCTTCAGCGCAGTAAAAAAAGCAGAATATCACATTTTGTTGCAAAAGTCACATTTTGTAAAAAAAATATATCTGTTATTTCATTCTAACAGAACAAAAAGTAAATCAGTCGGTCTTAGAAAGAGATCAAATGGATGAAATACAGATGAAATAAAGATTGTGGAAATAGAAATCGAGTAAAAAGCATTAAAATTGTTAAAATTTGTGGTTGCTACATTTCTAACATCTGTAAAAGTTTCTTTCCCAACGCTAATTCATAGGCTCCTTCACTTGATCTTATTTTCTATTTCCACAATCTTTATTTTATTTGTATTTCATCCATTTGATCTCTTTCTAAGACCGACTGATTTACTTTTTGAATTTTTGCTCTGTTAAAACGAAATACCAGATACATATTTTTATACAAAATGGGACTCTTTCAACAAAATGTGATATTCTGCTTTTTTTACTGCGCTGAAGCCAATAAAAACATACAAGGTTAATTATTGACAACGCTGTTTTATTCATTTATTTGAAACATAGGAATTTATTGGAGTTTTTTAGAAAATGAATTGATGATTTGCTATTGTTTTTGAAACTGTGTTCAAATTAAACTTTTTATTTGCTTCAATGCTTTCCAACCAATTCTTCTCGTTGAGAACAGAAGAGCTAATATTTTTAGGAAAACATATGGTCAAAAGTACTGAAAGTGCCCAGCTCTTTTTTTTAAAAAATTGAGACTCAATTTCTTTCATCATTGTGTTACTCTGCGTTTAAGCACTGACGTTGAATTGTGCGAGTTGCTCGAAAATCAAAGTCTAAAATTACTGAGACACCGCGTTAAAACGTTAAAATTTAGATATTTACAATCAGTTTTGTACTGGTTTTTTAAAATCGAATGGCTAATAATTTAATTTAAGGTATTTTTAAGCACACAAGTCTGTTTCACAAAAATAATGACCTCTAATTGTTCAATAATTAAGTTTATTTTTTCATTATTTATAATCTCTAAAAAATTTCTTACCTACTTAGCACACAAACATCTGCCCCATTTTTTTAATACTCTCGGATTGACTTGATTAGGCCAAACAAGTGTGGTGATGTTCTTTCACAATTTTTTTTTTAAATTGAAGATAAGAGTCTTGTTTGAAATCTCTCGAAGGGTCAATGAATTTTTTTGTGGGTGGCCCTGCGATGAGTTCTTGAATAGCTTTAAAGACATTAAAATGGTTTTGATAATTTTAATATAAGAAAATTAGCAACATTGATTTATAATTTGCCATTTGTTTTGTAAGTGCAAGTTTTTGTGAAAAGTATTGTATTTTCTTAGGTTTTTTGTTTTTATTTTTAAGAGCCAATGAATTTTTTTTTCGATGAAATGGGTAACTTGATAGTCTGTACAGACATCTATTTGGTTGCGAAGATATTAGCAGCTCAAATTTCAGAAAATTTATTATAAATTGCAGTTTTTTCGTTTTGTTAGAAAATCTCTGTCATATCATGAAAGTTGTAACCCCCTATGGGCAAACAAAACTTTTTTGGGGCATAAGAGCATAAAAAATGGTAACTGAATTGTCTTTATAAGTTGCCGTTTTTCCATAAATTACCGTAATAAAAATTGTCGTTTTTCCATTTTTTTTTCAAAAAAAATGTCAATATATTTTGTTTCGTACCATAGGGACCAATAAAATTTATTGAGACATAGAAATGCTTAAATTAGTAGTTTCAGGAGAAAACGATTTGGCTCTGCAGTTATTAGTGTGACGAATTTCAGCCAAAGTTCAAAAGGAAATTTTTGTCAAAATTTTTTGGGTTTTTTGAGTTTATGGATTCTTGAAGGCCAATCAAACTTTTATTGGCTTGAGGATAAATTTTTGGGTAGACTGTTGAACATGTGAAGTGGCTTTGAAAATATTTAGATTGAAAAGTTGAGCAACTGTGAAGAAACTTGCAGTTTTCTTTCAAGTTTTATTGATTTTTTTTTGAGTTTTAGATCTATAGAGGAAATTGAAACCTTTCTAGGGCTCGCAGATGAGTTATACGATAGTTTCTGGATTTAAAAAATGTTTTGAAGATATCATTGTTAGGAATTGTAGCTAATTTTGAATATTTTTTCAGGGTTTTTAATATTTATAATCATTTTCAAGTTTTTGAATTTTTTAGGAAAAACTTTTAGAGACAAAAAACGTGCGCTCGGGTTAATGGATATAAATAAATGGATATTTATAGGTTTTCAGGATTTTAGCATGAAGATTTTCAGCAATATCAATATTTTTCTGTTAATCTAATTTTGTGAGACTGTTTGGCTGGTATTATTCAGTTGGTCTGCCGTTCTGGTTTACAATTGTTAGTTTTTCAATCAACTCTTTGGTTCAGGTATTTCGCTATAGTTCTTCAATTGTTTTGTTGTGCTGCAATAAATTGTTGCTCCCAAAAGAAAATTTGGAGCCCAACGAAATGGATCAATTGATCTTTTTTATGAGATTCTGAAATCAGGAGTGCACAGGAACGTCATAGTGGGAGAAACAAGTTCCGGAGGTTGGTGGCAGAGCAAATCAGCGCTGAATCACTCTGGAGACGTTCTGTTTTTTAGGCTGCCCAGTACTCTGGTCATGTCACAATTTACCATGGCCAGTCTTGATTTGGAGTAAAATTTAGTTCATGAAAAATAAATTGTTCAGCTTCACTACTGCCAACAACGTTTGCTTTATATGCGAGTCGAACTTCCGCGTGGGTACTTATGACACTTAATTTTTGTAGCATGTCGTAACTACTAAGCTAAATGGGCTTTGTTGTAATTGCCTACAGACGAGCTTAGATAAAAAGAGTGTGTATACTACTATAGTAGATACCAGTTATAAGCTACAAAATTTTGACATTATTCTGCTCAGATTTAATTTTGGGGTATATGAGCAAATTTTAGACTATACAGGATAGATTCAACCTGGGTTAACTGTATGACCTCAATATAATAATAATGAAGAAATACTGCACATAAAGATATTTAAAGTTTTCTGGAGATGCAATGTTTCAGAACTGAATTAAGATTTTACTCTCGGAATGTACTGGTTCAGCGCTGAAATGCTCTGAGACTCAATCCCGGGTTAGACAGAAAGAAGCAAATTTGGTAAATATGTTTATTTTTTTTTCGTTTTTTGTTTTGTTTTACATCAGTTGAAGTATTTAAATCACAGGTTTTATCATATCTGCTCTCGTTTTTATTATGATGGAAAACAAAAAAGTTACAAGTTCGGAAAGTTAATAACTGTTATTGATGCAGTAAAATGGGTTAAAGCTAGTGATTTTTTGTTCAATTTAATGGCAAAAATTTTGGGTTCGAATTGAAGTAATATCAATTTTAATGTAACCGAACATTTTGTGTTCTGCTTCACGAAATCCTTTATGACTTATTCAACCCACCACAGACATCCGCCAACTACCTTGTTTCCAATTGATGTTTTCTTTGTTGTAAAAAGTGTTCGAACTCGATTTTTTTTCTTGATGCGGGGCGTTTTGATGAATAAATGAGGTATTAAGAAGTTTTGCTTGCGAAAAAAATTGCCGATGAAAGGAGCACCTTATGCATTCTGGCGTGAAATACATGAAAATTTCAACAACTTACTGCATTTCAAACGTTTCGCCTGCTTTGTTTTGCAGTTTATATGGTTTTATTTCAGCATTGTCTTCGCGTTGACAGAAGGCTTCATGGAATCATTGGAGTTTGCAATTTGAAAAAAATTTTCGAATTTTCAAAATTGAAAAACTAATGCATTTTCCTCAAAAACTAGTGAAAAACTCATTCGTTTCTACTAGCTTTTTGTGCTGAGCGCTACTGCGTGCCTACAAAAATGAAATTCACTTTTTTTGTTTTTTGAGAGATTAAAATTGTTTGTTTTTATAGGGAATAAGGAAATAATTAAGTCCTGAAAATTGTATCCAGAAAACCTTTCCTCCAAAAATGTGGTTCACCTTCTATCTAATTGATGGAATCACTTGTTCAAATTGCTTAGAATATCTTTGATATCACAAAACTTTTTCCATTTTGATTCGATATTTATCACTTCTGAAAATTAAGGGACAACAATAACTTTTTTTAAAAAAATCCATTTAACGTTTCGTCGTGGTCTATTTTTTGCCTTCAATGCGCTGAAAATTTCAAGCTTGTTTTTTTTTATTATTTCCTTATTTTACACGTTGTCGTTTGTTTTAGTTTCGGGATTGATAGCCCTATCGTGTCCTCCAATGTTAATGCTGGAACATTCTGTTTGCCGTTTTTTTACATTATTGTTCAAATTGGCAAGCAACGGTTTTCATTAAAGTTGCAATTGATGCTCGTCTGATTAGAAAAGTATCATCTTCAGGCTGTTGAGTGTTAATCTCCTGTGTTATTGAAACAAAATCTGGGCAAATGAGATCTAGAGTTTTTACATTTCCGGATGAATCAAAATTGACGTATTTGTAAAGTAAATGAAAATACCTTTCTTCGGAGTATCAACTTGAAATGTTTCAGACAAGAGTCCAGATTCGGCGACAACATGAGCGTGTCCTTGGCCATTTCTTATTTCACAGTAGCCGTTGTCAAAGCCTTAACGCAGTGTTTAAGTCACAGAGCGCGCACGTGAACAACAAACAAGCACGAAATACGTACCCGGGTCGAGGAATTATTTCAAAAACACGTTAGCTAAGTTGACATGAAAACTTCGCCGTGTATTTTTCTCGGAAGAAATTTTAGATAGATTTGATGTGAAAGTGGTTAAAGCAAGCGCAGAGAATTAATTTATCATCACACAGCTAGATCATGCGCATGATTTTCGCTTTCCAGCGCATTCCTCTTGTTTTTTTTTTCAAAGAAATATTTAGTTGATTGCAATCACCACGTTTTTACATTAATTTGCGATGGAAACCACTAAGATCGACCCGAGTAGCAGCTAAAAGCTGTATTCAGAAAAACAATCACAATATTGTTCCAAGATCGTCAACAAACTCAGTGAATTGAAACTTGATACATCTTGATAAGAAGCATGCTAAATCATGGTAAATCATGCCAAAATCTCAACTTGGTATTTACTATGAAAGATATCAAGATTCGAGAGTGGGCTTTGAGTTCACAGGAGAATTTTGTTTTGTTTTCTTGGAACGAGATAAATCGAACAGCAATTGGATCCGAAATGATGAAAAGTGCTATCAAGATTTTGTCAAGACCTGTCACGAAATTTACTTGGTTTATCTTGACAAGATCTTACCAAGATCTTATCAAGATTTGCCATGAAATGTTGACATTTCAAGTTCTCGGCAAGATGTTTCAAGATGTTGCAAGAGATATTCAAGATCATGTATGTCTTATCAAGGTGTATCAAGTTTCGATTCACTGGGAAATGGCGTCATCGCCGATGTCGATACAGAAAGCACGAAGCAACATCAAATACAGCACCGAAAAGTAAAGCAGCAGAAAGCAGCAAAACATTCAACTCAAACAAGCAGCCAGAAGGTACCAGATAGAAAAGATATCCCTATTTAAGTATTTGAGATTGTAAAAATTTAAAATAATTATAACATATTTAAGTGAATTCCGATAACCTTTCGTGTTAGATTTTTATTTAATAAATAGATTATGTTATTGAAAATAGATTAATGTATTATAATCTTATAATTTACGTGTGAAAAAAAAGTATCATTGCATGAAGTATTTATATTGTTCATTATAAATAATATGTAATTTAAAGTTTAAATGAGCCTTTCACATTATTTATATCTTTTTAGTGCTAATTTTTGATGAAGAGTTCGCCGCCTATAAGAGCGGTGTGATAATTTTGCTTGAAGAAATTGTGTGAAGCGGCTGATCTTTGACCACTGTCAACTGCTTGCCTCCGTAGAACATGGTCATTTGTAATGTAATAGACCCTTAAAATGCTACCCACATATGTACCTGAAATATCTAACTGCAAATTTTACTACGCTCTAAAACTTGCTCGTATCAGATCACATAAAAAATCGTGTGTTGGCACACAAATTTTTGAGAAAAAATGTCATATTGCGTGATTTTTCATGTAAAATTTCATTAATTTCTTGGGTTGGGCATCAGGAATTGTCGTACGTTTTTCATGAAATTTCATGTGATTTTTTATTTTTATAAAAAAACCGTAATTATCCGCATGTTCTTTTTCTCTCAAAAAATCGTGTCGTTATTCATCGCACGAGAAATAAGAATTAGTGTGTAACGTATAAAAACATTTCTGCCACAAAATTCAAATCGTTCGCGTAGTAAAAGGTCAAACAACTCTAACTTATCCATCCTAGAAACATGCTGCTCGGTTTGACCACTGTCAAAAACTGAAACAAAAAGTACCATAAGATTACAATTAGGGTTTCCATGTAAAATAATTGTCTTGTTTTTGTTGAAAAGATAACAACAGAGGTTAGCACGTCGAAAACTGATCAATAAAGCTTTAAAAAACATTTAATTGAAAAACTTTGCTGTAATAGATGCTTAAAATAACAACCCTGTTGGGACGAAAACTTGGGACAAAATCCTGTTGGGACAAAAAATGCCCAAGCACATATTCTAGAAAAACTTTAATAGGATGTGTTCACACATAATGTTTCAACTTTTCTCAGCTGATAGTCAGTAATCTTCAGCCATTTTTTCACAATTTCAGCTCACTAGAAAAGTTTCTGGGGCAAAACAGTGATGTTTCGCTGTAGATTTTCAATTAAATCCATAAATCAAGAAACACTTTCATTCTTTTCGAACTTCAGTCAAAAGTACCGGAGACAGCAATACTTTCTCAAAGGCGAACAAAACATTAAGATAAAACGTTCCTGTTCAAGTAGAGAAGTTCGTACTCATCAAATAATATAAGAATAATGAAAAAGGTCAAAATGGGAAAACAAAGAAATAACGTTTCGGCTTTTAATGCATCTTGATATTAAAGTGATATTCTCTTTTGAAATTTTTGGCAGATTAAATTGATTTTCAACAACCTAATAAGCCGTTGCCCAAATGCGTCTAATTGAAAATAAAGCAAAGTTTTCAGTCTAACTTTGAATCCCACTAACAATTTGCTATAAAACCAATGTTGGTCATCAAATTCAAAAAATTCTCTCAGTCGCAGCATTGATGAATTTGGTTTCCGATCATCTTTTATTATTAACTTCATTGCTGAATCTGACTGCCGATCTTCTCTTGCGTTGACTAAATAATGAAAAAAAAAACGGTGAAAGACGTTCAACACATAGCTCTGTCGCGTTCAGAATGAAAGCAAATTGATTCGGTTTTCTGTCGCTCTTTTCCAAATTAGTTAAAAATCATTCATTATGTCTCCCTTTTTTAATTTAACCAAATAAAGCTGTTCCTTATTTTAAAAATAATTCTTTTTTAAAAATTTCATACAATGTATGGTATCTTGTTTGGCGAATCTCGCCTGGCAGATTACTACGCTAAAACAATAGCGTACGCAATCGCGCCGTCAGAAACTCACAAACGCACTCCGCTTGCTGTAGAGCCTTTTCGAGAGAAGCTCACATCAGACCCTCCACAAAAAAGAAAAATCAAGAAATTTGAAATTGAATTGGAAATTTCCACTTTTACCGAAAAAAAACAATCTTTCTCGTCAACCAGCTTGGACCACAGCCCAAGCAACTTCATCTTGCTGTGGAGCCCGAAAAATGCGAAGAAACAATTTTACGAGGATCTAATCAGTCTGAATTTGAAAGAAATGCCCGCAATGTACATTTTGCATAATATTGGCAAAATAGATGCCAGTGACTAATTGAAGTTGGAATAATATGTGGTGGCAAACCATGGAACAAGACAAACAGTCTCTTACAAATATCTTAGTATTGAAACACAAAAAAGACGAGTTTTCAGCAGTGGACACTTGTACGACCAAAAAACTTCCTACAAAACGTAAAATGTTCTGCTGGACGCAAAACAACCAACTTCATCAAAGTCTCCATTCGCGCCCGGAACATAATAATCGATGGCAACTTTTTTCTCGTTGCCACATAAATGAAGAGCGAATCAATGAACAAATGGGACCCAAAACTGGACAAAAGGTCTCCTAAAACGTCAAAAAAGATACATTTTTTCAAGATGCCTATCGCTAATATGCAGGACAGTCAAATGCCGAAAGAGCTAATAAAAGAGATAGTTGATCTGCAGCTGTCACAAGCTGTCCAGTATTCACGTACTTACCTACGTAGGCTAGCAGAGTAGTACGAACCTTAACAGACAAATTGTGGACACTCTATTATCTCGAATTTCTTGCCCACCATAAAAATATCGGCGGTAAAAAAATGTCTGGATTGAGCACTGAGAAAACTTCGTGATTGTGCAGAAAATTATCAGATCGTGGAATCAGTAGAATTACAAAAAGGCGTGTTAATGAAATGGGGACAGATTCAACATTCCTAAACAGTTAAATTCTAGCAAGACAAAATCTACGGTTCAATTTTTCTCCAATTATAGCGTTTCTGACATCAATATGGTTTTGGTGGTAAATTAGCACCCAAAAGCTGAAATATAAAATATGGCTCCAAAATTAAAAGAATTGTTGATTTAGCCTTTCTAATCATTTTGAGAGCCGCATTTTATTTTTAATCAATCGAAATGTCCTAAGTTTTCTGAATTATGTCCTAGTTCCAAAAACTGTGACGTTAACAGATCTCTAAAGAATCAACGAAAAAAATCAAGTAATATTCAATTCTTGTTTTCTCAGATATTTGAGGATCCCACAAAAGTCGTTGTACTTGATAGCCAAGAGTTATTCAATAACCGTTGCCATGCTGTTACTTAAACCCTACCTTTTCATCATCATCATTATCGGGGCTTTTCAGTCCGGGTTGACCATTACCGCCACAACTGTCACAAATAAGAGCTCTCCATTGCGGCCGGTGCAAATCAGTTTCTTTGTCAGTGATCAACCACTCTTCATTCCACTTTTTGCGAGAAATCCTTGAGGGCTTGAGGTGTTGATTCAGTTTTTCACGCACGATGCTTCTCCAGGTGGTTTTTACACCACCGGGAGGCCGCTTCCAAAGAGGACCACTTGAAAAACTTAAGAGTGACTGTCCTTAGGCATCCTAAGAACGCGACTGAGCCACCTTAAGTGTCTACGTTTGATGGAGATGGCGAGGTTGCTGGTAACTGGGGGGTCTCCAAGAGTTCTTCGCCGTTACCTCTTGTCGAATCTCATCAGACTTTTCAGCTCTGAGGCGCGGAGCGGCTAGGTTTCGCAGGAGTAGAGAAGCACACCGGTTATACAAGCGTTGTAGACATTGAGCTTCAAGGAGCACTAAATGTCTTTCATGTACCAGAACTTATCGAGGCTCTTGTAACTCTGTGCGGCTGGGCCAATGCGGGACTTCACTTCACGGGCTATATCGCCGTTTAGTTGCATCGAGCTCATCAGATATGTGAAATTTTCCACCAGATTGAGTTGGGCGCCGTTGCATGAGAGGGCGGCATCTTCTTGGTTGCTACAGATTTCAGAGTTCTTTTCGTTAATTTTAAGGCCACAGTACTCGACTTCACTGTTCAGGGTATCAAGAAGTCTTTGGATGACATAAATGTTGTCATCGACTAATGAGATATCATCAGCGTAGCCGAGATCTGCCAGGGCAGTGTCGTCCAGGCTGACATTAAACTAACCAGTTCAAAGCGCGGAGATCATGATATGGTTGATGACTAAATTGAACAGAATAAGGGGCTAAAAGAGAGCCTTGGTGAACTCTGGATTTGATGTCAAAGAATCGCGATGTCACGTTGTACACTCTAACCTGGCTCCTGCTCTCCGTGTACATCGCGCGTTGCACACTTATCACTTTGTTGGGAAGGCCAAGGCTTGCAGCAACCTTCAATATGCTGTCGCCGTTAACGCTGTCGAAGGCTGCTTTAAAATCGACGAACGCCAAATAAGTGAGGCGGTGCAACTGGTTTCTGTGCTCAAGAACTTATCTAAGGGAGAAAGTTTGCCCCCTGCAACCAACACCGCCTTTGAGGCTGGCCTGATTCTTGCGCGCAAAGGGGAATAGGGAGGCTCAATTCTTTTGCGCATCACTATTTCAAGTGCCTTAAACACTCTGTTCAGGAGAGAGATGCCCAGATAGTTGGAGCAAAGGGCCTTGTCTCCCTTCTTGTGCACAGGGATGATAACGGCGTCTTTCCAAGCGCTGAGGATGTCTGTACTTGTCCATATCTTCCCAAACAAAGACAAAAGAGGTGATGCGAGATCGTCGGCTGCAAACTTAGAAAGCTCGGAGGGCAGCTGGTGGGTTCCATCAGCGTTGCCTGTTTTCAGGGAATTGAGCGCCAGGGTAACTTCTGCACTACTGGGGGCGGAATTGTTGACTCTGGCAAGGTCACCAGAGACTCGCGGGTTGATATCTGCTGAGCCGTTGACAGGATTGTTCAGGAGTGACCCAAAAAATGCCCTTGTTTCATTTTTTCTTTGCTGTCAGTGAAGGGCTCGCAGTTGGAATTCTTTAACACTTACAGAGATTGCTCTGATAGTCTTGTTGACATGGCAGGTGTTGCCGAATCCATCAGCTGCCTGGACTTCATCGGCTAGTCCACTGAAGTACGCGACTTTGTCGGCGCGGACACTCCTCTTGAATGCTTTTCTGGTATTTTTCATCATCATCCTCGAGCGACATTTGGCCCCCTTGGCTATGAGGGCTAGAGACGTGGGCGATAGCCATCACTTAAGGGTTGCTCCCTTTTTTGGTAGGGGTCTCGTTGCAGCTACTGACATCGCATTGCGAATTAAGGACCACGCCGTCTCGAGGTTGAGGTCATCCAGCGATGTTGGGAGAAGCCAGCGGAGAGAGTACCTGTAGCCGTCAAGAACAGCTGGGACTTGAAAGGTGGCCATGTCGAGATTGTTCTGGCGGACTTTTTGCTATAAGTTTTCAGCTTGAAACAGATCTTGTGCAAGAGCATCTTATGATCTGAGTCGAGGACAGTGTTGTGCCGCTTAGAGGCAACATCAAAGACTGAGGAACGCAACCGTTGTTTGATCATTTTGTAGTCAATCTGAATTTTTGTTCGGTAGTCGTTGGACATCCAGGTGACCAGGAAACGGGGGTTTTCTTGAAGGTTTTTTTGGTGACAAGAAACCCTCTAGCCAGGGCCACCTGGGCTAGGCGGTCACCGCTATCATTTCTGCCAACCAGAATGAAACTTCCGATGGTTGCAATTTCGGTCGGGAGTGGGGAACCGAGCTTGGTGTTCCAGTCACCAGTTAACTGCAGGAAGTTTTTTGGGATCAAGTCCACGAGATCGTTCACATGAATGTCGAAGGTCTCCTTGACGCATGCGTCAAGGTCTTCCGTGTGATTGTAGGTGGAAATAAGAGAAATGGGGAATGGTTTTGCAGTGAGCCTCAAATGGCATAAGCCGGCACTAAAGGGGCGCCAGGACATCACACAATTGGCTATTTCTATTACAATGCCGGATACATGAAGGCCACATTTTTCTTCACCTGAAGTTTTTGTAGAAGGGCACACTGTTTGAGTTCTGGATAACGCGTGCATCGTCTCCTGGTATACGGGTCCTGTTGACCCGGGGTTGCACAGGTTGTCGGCGAGCATTGGTTTGATTTCAAGCGGCAAAAAAACGCGTGCATTCCAAATTCCAATTAAGATTGTCTTTTTTGCCGTTGAGGGCGTGAAGGGTAGAAACAATTTTACGAGGATCTAATCAGTCTGAATTTGAAAGAATTGCCCGCAATGTACATTTTGCATAATATTGGCAAAATAGATGCCAGTGACTAATTGAAGTTGGAATAATATGTGTTGGCAAACCATGGAACAAGACAAACAGTCTCTTACAAATGTCTTAGTATTGAAACACAAAAAAGACGAGGTTTCAGCAGTGGACACTTGCACGACCAAAAAACTTCCTAGAAAACGTAAAATGTTCTGCTGGACGCAAAACAACCAACTTCATCAAAGTCTCCATTCGCGCCCGGAACATAATAATCGATCGCAATTTTTTTTCTCGTTGCCACATAAATGAAGAGCGAATCAATGAACAAATGGGACCCAAAACTGGACAAAAGGTCTCCTAAAACGTCAAAAAAGATCCATTTTTTCAAGATGCCTATCGCTAATATGCAGGACAGTCAAATGCCGAAAGAGCTAATAAAAGAGATAGTTGATCTGCAGCTGTCACAAGCTGTCCAGTATTCACGTACTTACCTACGTAGGCTAGCAGAGTAGTACGAACCTTAACAGACAAATTGTGGACACTCTATTATCTCGAATTTCTTGCCCACCATAAAAATATCGGCGGTAAAAAAATGTCTGGATTGAGCACTGAGAAAACTTCGTGATTGTGCAGAAAATTATCAGATCGTGGAATCACTAGAATTACAAAAAGGCGTGTTAATGAAATGGGGACAGATTCAACATTCCTTAACAGTTAAATTCTAGCAAGACAAAATCTACGGTTCAATTTTTCTCCAATTATAGCGTTTCTGACATCAATATGGTTTTGGTGGTAAATTAGCACCCAAAAGCTGAAATATAATATATGGCTCCAAAATTAAAAGAATTGTTGATTTAGCCTTTCTAATCATTTTGAGAGCCGCATTTTATTTTTAATCAATCGAAATGTCCTAATCAATCGAAATGATCCCACAAAAGTCGTTGTACTTGATAGCCAAGAGTTATTCAATAACCGTTGCCATGCTGTTACTTAAACCCTACCTATTCATCATCATCATTATCGGGGCTTTTCAGTCCGGGTTGACCATTACCGCCACAACTGTCACAAATAAGAGCTCTCCATTGCGGCCGGTGCAAATCAGTTTCTTTGTCAGTGATCAACCACTCTTCATTCCACTTTTTGCGAGAAATCCTTGAGGGCTTGAGGTGTTGATTCAGTTTTTCACGCACGATGCTTCTCCAGGTGGTTTTTACACCACCGGGAGGCCGCTTCCAAAGAGGACCACTTGAAAAACTTAAGAGTGACTGTCCTTAGGCATCCTAAGAACGTGACTGAGCCACCTTAAGTGTCTACGTTTGATGGAGATGGCAAGGTTGCTGGTAACTGGGGGGTCTCCAAGAGTTCTTCGCCGTTACCTCTTGTCGAATCTCATCAGACTTTTCAGCTCTGAGGCGCGAAGCGGCTAGGTTTCGCAGGAGTAGAGAAGCACACCGGTTATACAAGCGTTGTAGACATTGAGCTTCAAGGAGCACTAAATGTCTTTTATGTACCAGAACTTATCGAGGCTCTTGTAACTCTGTGCGGCTGGGCCAATGCGGGACTTCACTTCACGGGCTATATCGCCGTTTAGTTGCATCGAGCTCCCCAGATATGTGAAATTTTCCACCAGATTGAGTTGGGCGCCGTTGCAAGAGAGGGCGGCATCTTCTTGGTTGCTACAGATTTCAGCGTTCTTTACGTTAATTTTAAGGCCACAGTACTCGACTTCACTGTTCAGGGTATCAAGAAGTCTTTGGATGACATAAATGTTGTCATCGACTAATGAGATATCATCAGCGTAGCCGAGATCTGCCAGGGCAGTGTCGTCCAGGCTGACATTAAACTAACCAGTTCGAAGCGCGGAGATCATGATATGGTTGATGACTAAATTGAACAGAATAAGGGGCTAAAAGAGAGCCTTGGTGAACTCTGGATTTGATGTCAAAGAATCGCGATGTCACGTTGTACACTCTAACCTGGCTCCTGCTCTCCGTGTACATCGCGCGTTGCACACTTATCACTTTGTTGGAAAGGCCAAGGCTTGCAGCAACCTTCAATATGCTGTCGCCGTTAACGCTGTCGAAGGCTGCTTTAAAATCGACGAACGCCAAAAAAGTGAGGCGGTGCAACTGGTTTCTGTGCTCAAGAACTTATCTAAGGGAGAAAGTTTGCCCCCTGCAACCAACACCGCGTTTGACGCTTGCCTGATTCTTGCGCGCAAGGGGGAATAGGGAGGCTCAATTCTTTTGCGCATCACTATTTCAAGTGCCTTAAACACTCTGTTCAGGAGAGAGATGCCCAGATAGTTGGAGCAAAGGGCCTTGTCTCCCTTCTTGTGCACAGGGATGATAATGGCGTCTTTCCAATCGTTGAGGATGTCTGTACCTGTCCATATCTTCCCAAACAAAGACAAAAGAGGTGATGCGAGATCGTCGGCTGCAAACTTAAAAAGCTCGGAGGGCAGCTGGTCGGTTCCATCAGCGTTCGTTCCCTGTTTTCAGGGAATTGAGCGCCAGGGTAACTTCTGCACTACTGGGGGCGGAATTGTTGACTCGGGCAAAGTCACCAGAGACTCGCGGGTTGATATCTGCTGAGTCGTTGACAGGATTGTTCAGGAGTGACCCAAAAAAGGCTGCCCTTGTTTCATTTTTTTCTTTGTTGTCAGTGAAGGGCTCGCAGTTGGAATTCTTTAACACTTACAGAGATTGCTCTGATAGTCTTGTTGACATGGCTGGTGTTGCCGAATCCATCAGCTGCCTGGACTTCATCGGCTAGTCCACTGAAGTACGCAACTTTGTCGGCGCGGACACTCCTCTTGAATGCTTTTCTGGTAATTTTCATCATCATCCTCGAGCGACATTTGGCCGCCTTGGCTATGATGGCTAGAGACTTGGGCGATAGCCATCACTTAAGGGTTGCTCCCTTTTTTGGTAGGGGTCTCGTTGCAGCTACTGACATCGCATTGCGAATTAAGGACCACGCCGTCTCGAGGTTGAGGTCATCCAGCGATGTTGGGAGAAGCCAGCGGAGAGAGTACCTGTAGCCGTCAAGAACAGCTGGGACTTGAAAGGTGGCCATGTCGAGATTGTTCTGGCGGACTTTTTTGCTATAAGTTTTCAGCTTGAAACAGATCTTGTGCAAGAGCATCTTATGATCTGAGTCGAGGACAGTGTTGTGCCGCTTAGAGGCAACATCAAAGACTGAGGAACGCAACCGTTGTTTGATCATTTTGTAGTCAATCTGAATTTTTGTTCGGTAGTCGTTGGACATCCAGGTGACCATGAAACGGGGGTTTTCTGGAAGGTTTTTTTGGTGACAAGGAACCCTCTAGCCAGGGCCACCTGGGCTAGGCGGTCACCGCTATCATTTCTGCCAACCAGAATGAAACTTCCGATGGTTGCAATTTCGGTCGGGAGTGGGGAACCGAGCTTGGTGTTCCAGTCACCAGTTAACTGCAGGAAGTTTTTTTGGGATCAAGTCCACGAGATCGTTCACATGAATGTCGAAGGTCTCCTTGACGCATGCGTCAAGGTCTTCCGTGTGATTGTAGGTGGAAATAAGAGAAATGGGGAATGGTTTTGCAGTGAGCCTCAAATGGCATAAGCCGGCACTAAAGGGGCGCCAGGACATCACACAATTGGCTATTTGTATTACAATGCCGGATACATGAAGGCCACATTTTTCTTCACCTGAAATTTTTGTAGAAGGGCAAACTGTTTGAGTTCTTGATAACGCATGCATCGTCTCCTGGTATACGGGTCCTGTCGCCCCGGGGTTGCAGAGGTTGTCGGCGAGCATTGGTTTGATTTCAAGAGGCAAAAGAATGCGTGCATTCCAAATTCCAATTAAGATTGTCTTTTTTGCCGTTGAGGGCGTGAAGGGTAGAAACAATTTTACGAGGATCTAATCAGTCTGAATTTGAAAAAAATGCCCGCAATGTACATTTTGCATAACATTGGCAAAATAGATGCCAGTGACTAATTGAAGTTGGAATAATGTGTGGTGGCAAACCATGGAACAAGACAAACAGTCTCTTGCAAATATCTTAGTATTGAAACACAAAAAAGACGAGTTTTCAGCAGTGGACACTTGCACGACCAAAAAACTTCCTACAAAACGTAAAATGTTCTGCTGGACGCAAAACAACCAACTTCATCAAAGTCTCCATTCGCGCCCGGAACATAATAATCGATCGCAACTTTTTTTCTCGTTGCCACATAAATGAAGAGTGAATCAATGAACAAATTGGACCCAAAACTGGACAAAAGGTCTCCTAAAACGTCAAAAAAGATACATTTTTTCAAGATGCCTATCGCTAATATGTAGGAAAATCAAATGCCGAAAGAGCTAATAAAAGAGATAGTTGATCTGCAGCTGTCACAAGCTGTCCAGTATTCACGTACTTACCTACGTAGGCTAGCAGAGTAGTACGAACCTTAACAGACAAATTGTGGCCACTCTATTATCTCGATTTTCTTGCCCACCATAAAAATATCGGCGGAAAAAAATGTCTGGATTGAGCACTGAGAAAACTTCGTGATTGTGCAGAAAATTATCAGATCGTGGAATCACTAGAATTACAAAAAGGCGTGTTAATGAAATGGGGACAGATTCAACATTCCTTAACAGTTAAATTCTAGCAAGACAAAATATACGGTTCCATTTTTCTCCAAATAAAGCGTTTCTGACATTAATATGGTTTTGGTGGTAAATTAGCACCCAAAAGCTGAAATATAAAATATGGCACCAAAATTAAATGAATTGTTGATTTAGCCTTTTTAATCATTTTGAGAGCCGCATTTTATTTTTAATCAATCGAAATGTCCTAAGTTTTCTGAATTATGTCCTAGTTCCAAAAACTGTGACGTTAACAGATCTCTAAAGAATCAACAAAAAAAATCAAGTAACATTCAATTCTTGTTTTCTCAGATATTTGAGGATCCCACAAAAGTCGTTGTACTTGATAGCCAAGATTTATTCAATAACCGTTGCCATGCTGTTATTTAAACCCTACCTATTCATCATCATCATTATCGGGGCTTTTCAGTCGGGGTTGACCATTACCGCCACAACTGTCAAAAATAAGAGCTCTCCATTGCGGCCGGTGCATATCAGTTTCTTTGACAGTGATCAACCACTCTTCATTCCACTTTTTGCGAGAAATCTTTGAGGTCTTAAGGTGTTGATTCAGTTTTTCACGCACGATGCTTCTCCAAGTGGTTTTTACACCACCGGGAGGCCGCTTGCAAAGAGGGCCACTTGAAAAACTTAAGAATTGTCCTTAGGCATCCTAAGAACGTGACTGAGCCACCTTAAGTGTCTACTTTTGATGGAGATGTCGAGGTTGCTGGTAACTGTGGGGTCTCCAAGAGTTCTTCGCCAGTACCTCTTGTCGAATCTCATCAGACTTTTCAGCTCTGAGGCACGGAGCGGCTAGGTTTCGCAGGAGAAGAGAAGCACACCGGTTATACAAGCGTTGTAGACATTGAGCTTCAAGGAGCACTGAATGTCTTTCATGTACCAGAACTTTTCGAGGCTCTTGTAACTCTGTGCGGCTGGGCCAATGCGGGACTTCACTTCACGGGCTATATCGCCGTTTAGTTGCATCGAGCTCCGCAGATATGTGAAATTTTCCACCAGATTGAGTTGGGCGCCGTTGCAAGAGAGGGCGGCATCTTCTTGGTTGCTACAGATTTCAGAGTTCTTTACGTTAATTTTAAGGCCACAGTACTCGACTTCACTGTTCAGGGTATCAAGAAGTCTTTGGATGACATAAATGTTGTCATCGACTAATGAGATATCATCAGCGTAGCCGAGATCTGCCAGAGCAGTGTCGTCCAGGCTGACATTAAACTAACCAGTTCGAAGCGCGGAGATCATGATATGGTTGATGACTAAATTGAACAGAATAAGGGGCTAAAAAAGAGCCTTGGTGAACTCCGGATTTGATGACAAAGAATCGCGATGTCACGTTGTACACTCTAACCTGGCTCCGGCTCTCCGTGTACATCGCGCGTTGCACACTTATCACTTTCTTGGGAAGGCCAAGGCTTGCAGCAACCTTCAATATGCTGTCGCCGTTAACGCTGTCGAAGGCTGCTTTAAAATCGACGAACGCCAAAAAAGTGAGGCGGTGCAACTGGTTTCTGTGCTCAAGAA
Organism: Convolutriloba macropyga; assembly: GCF_964194025.1. Classification (NCBI taxonomy): domain Eukaryota; kingdom Metazoa; phylum Xenacoelomorpha; order Acoela; family Convolutidae; genus Convolutriloba; species Convolutriloba macropyga. Next base: position 18,921,312 of record NC_134476.1, on the reverse strand, counting down.
CTTATCTAAGGTAGAAAGTTTGCCCCCTGCAACCAACACCGCGTTTGAGGCTTGCCTGATTCTTGCGCGCAAGGGGGAATAGGCAGGCTCAATTCTTTTGCGCATCACTATTTCAAGTGCCTTAAACACACTGTTTGTGAGAGAGATGCCCAGATAGTTGGAGCAAAGGGCCTTGTCTCCCTTCTTGTGCACAGGGATGATAATGGCGTCTTTCCAATCGCTGAGGATGTATGTACTTGTCCATATCTTCCCAAACAAAGACAAAAGAGGTGATGCGAGATCGTCGGCTGCAAACTTAAAAAGCTCGGAGGGCAGCTGGTCGGTTCCATCAGCGTTGCCTGTTTTCAGGGAATTGAGCGCCAGGGTAATTTCTGCACTACTGGGGGCGGAATTGTTGACTCTGGCAAGGTCACCAGAGACTCGCGGGTTGATATCTGCTGAGTCGTTGACAGGATTGTTCAGGAGTGACCCAAAAAAGGCTTCCCTTGTTTCATTTTTTTCTTTGCTGTCAGTGAAGGGCTCGCAGTTGGAATTTTTTAACACTTACAGGGGTTGTTCTGATAGTCTTGTTGACATGGCAGGTGTTGCCGAATCCATCAGCTGCCTGGACTTCATCGGCTAGTCCACTGAAGTACGCGACTTTGTCGGCGCGGACACTCCTCTTGAATGCTTTTCTGGTATTTTTCATCATCATCCTCGAGCGACATTTGACCCCCTTGGCTATGAGGGCTAGAGACGTGGGCGATAGCCATCACTTAAGGGTTGCTCCCTTTTTTGGTAGGGGTCTCGTTGCAGCTACTGACATCGCATTGCGAATTAAGGACCACGCCGTCTCGAGGTTGAGGTCATCCAGCGATGTTGGGAGAAGCCAGCGGAGAGAGTACCTGTAGCCGTCAAGAACAGCTGGGACTTGAAAGGTGGCCATGTCGAGATTGTTCTGGCGGACTTTTTGCTATAAGTTTTCAGCTTGAAACAGATCTTGTGCAAGAGCATCTTATGATCTGAGTCGAGGACAGTGTTGTGCCGCTTAGAGGCAACATCAAAGACTGAGGAACGCAACCGTTGTTTGATCATTTTGTAGTCAATCTGAATTTTTGTTCGGTAGTCGTTGGACATCCAGGTGACCAGGAAACGGGGGTTTTCTTGAAGGTTTTTTTGGTGACAAGAAACCCTCTAGCCAGGGCCACCTGGGCTAGGCGGTCACCGCTATCATTTCTGCCAACCAGAATGAAACTTCCGATGGTTGCAATTTCGGTCGGGAGTGGGGAACCGAGCTTGGTGTTCCAGTCACCAGTTAACTGCAGGAAGTTTTTTTGGGATCAAGTCCACGAGATCGTTAACATGAATGTCGAAGGTCTCCTTGACGCATGCGTCAAGGTCTTCCGTGTGATTGTAGGTGGAAATAAGAGAAATGGGGAATGGTTTTGCAGTGAGCCTCAAATGGCATAAGCCGGCACTAAAGGGGCGCCAGGACATCACACAATTGGCTATTTGTATTACAATGCCGGATACATGAAGGCCACATTTTTCTTCACCTGAAGTTTTTGTAGAAGGGCAAACTGTTTGAGTTCTTGATAACGCATGCATCGTCTCCTGGTATACGGGTCCTGTCGCCCCGGGGTTGCAGAGGTTGTCGGCGAGCATTGGTTTGATTTCAAGAGGCAAAAGAATGCGTGCATTCAAAATTCCGATTAAGATTGTCTTTTTTGCCGTTGAGGGCGTGAAGGGTGGGTTCGCTGTCATTAATTATCTGCCCACTGCAGCATGGGTTGGCGTCCCAGTTCCCGCTGTGCACGTACTTTTTTTAGGAGTAATCTTTATTTCGTGTGTGCATAGTGGTTTTTTGGATTCCTTGACAGGAGTCGCCACTTCCAAACTGATTTTTGGGCACGGGCTCAGGCACCGGCGAATGCATTTCTTCACCCAGCTGGCTCCAGGGCGTCCAGGGGCACCAAGAGGAGATATGCATCCATCCAACCCCGAAAATATATCTATTGAACAATGTAAACCATCAACTCTGCTTCACGTTTCAACCCAAATGTCAAAGGCCTGGCACTTTTCTATAAATTGACAAAATGGAATAAATAAGGAATTAACGAATCTGCTGAGACGAGAAATTGGCAATCTAACGACTGCGCATGTTGTTAATTTGTATCCACAATTTTGGTAAACGCAAAGTAAGCCAAATTAAAAAAAAGCCGACATAAAACTAAGTCGAAAGTTATGTAATAGTTATGTAATCTATCAGAAAAAAAAATTGATATCCGTTACAATCGACACTGCGCATAGTATTATAATGCATAATGTATTTCAATGCACCAAAGAAACAAAAGTACGTCACTTTCTGAAATATAGTAGGTACGGTCCTCAGCGGACCGCTGTCCATGGCCATATCTATCATCTGCGGTGGAAGGTAATCCGGTAATCGCAAGCCGGATATCTTGTCGAAACCACCGGCCCTTCAGGGGCAACTTGAAATTCGGGTTCCCAATTTTTTCCGGCTTACTTGACCTCATTTTCAAAATATGGCTGGCTTGCCTATTGGCTTTCTTGAACGCCACATACATTTGTCATAACTGTCAAAATAAACGGATGCATGAAGTTAGCACTTGATTCAAATATTCTCAAAACCAATAATTAAGAAAGAATTCCAAACGACAAAGTTTGCCGCACAGTGTGAATCTATTTCGCAAACATCAAAATGATCAATCTACTCAAATTTGACCCTGTATAATTACAATGGATTACTAATTTGAATGTCAAAAAAAGCAAAACGCATCCCCTACACCTAAAAACATTGCACTTTTTCCATTTGTAGTGGCAATTTGACATTCAGAGTTTGTTTCAAAACAACCATCAATGTGCAAGAAAAATGTACAACAGAAAAAAACGAAGTGAATTACTGTGCGAATGGAAAAAGCCATTAATAATTGAATAGAACCCTCCATTTTGCTAATGAACCAGTTACCGAAAGCTCTATTTGTTTCTGCTGAAACAGTTAAAGGTTAAAGGTTAAAGAACTTACGGAATATTCACAGGAACAATAAAATTGACTCTCGTCACATATATAACCTAAACACCTGCACAAGTTTACAGAACATTTTGACAAAACGAGAATACAGTGATAACACTAACAAACAAGTCACATTATTCCACTATTTTTTGCTTCGGCTCTTGCAAAAAAAGACAGATCTGTTTTTTGAGAATATGTGAAACTACCATAAACATAAAATGAGCGTCTTGAAAACAGAAGTAATCATTAATAGAATTCAATATCTAATTGAGTCACGATCTTCCACAGGAATATTCCAGATACTTACAAAAAACTCAAGAAGCAAAAAAGCAACATCGCTAAATTGTGCATAGACGGAAAACCTGCAGTAATAATTTAGCTTGAGAATGAGAAGGGCAATAAAAAAAGTTGAAAGAACAAAGATATCTCTATCTTCGAAATTGAGAATAAACTTTTGAAAATTGAGGGACAATGCATCTCAAAAGACCTCGAAACCCATTTTATTTTTTATCGTAAAAAGCACTAAAGTATATGCAAATATATGCGCTAAAGGCCGCTGATTCCATTGTATTTTGACGTTTTCACTGAGTAATATTTCTGAACGCCTTGACATTTCGTTTGATTTTAGACATTTACATTGACTTCAATGGTAATAATTTTGACTATCAAATATTAAGATCAAACAAACTGGAACTGTATATCGGAATTGAGTTAATTAAGTTTTCCGATCGCGTAAACTGCAGCAACCACAATTTGTACGCTTCAGATTTAATCGGTGTCAAAAGTAATGTCCGACAGTATTTGTTTTGGACACCCTAAGTTTTTATATCTTGATTTATGATCTACCCAAAGGCTGAGAACTTTTTTTTGGCCATTGACTGGAAAATATAATATGTCGAGGTGATTTGTCTGGGTAATTGGGGAAGGCGCACGAGAAATATTTCAATAAAAAAGTCCGGATCTTTTCCGTTTTTGACTTCAGCTTCTCTTTGGATTGCGAACACATGAAAACATAATTAGCCAAAAGTTTATACAGTTTTATGTTTTCCAAACAATTGATTCTATCAAATTAAACATAATATCTAAATGAAATAGCGTGTTTGAAGAAAATGTAATCCACCATTTAGGAGTTCACATTATAAGGAGAAAATAGGACGTTCAATGTCCTACCTGTCAATTGAGAAGTATCTGCTTATGCTGGCTTAGCATACATTCTGATAACGTTTGCTTTCAAGTTGAATTGTTTTTTGCTGCTCTGAGAATATATGGTAGATTGTTCCATTACTGTATAATGAATGTATGATAACAGTGATCTGTCGCCCTATTTGCTCAGTTTGGTTTTCTGTAGTTTTAATTGAATTTTCCTGTTTTGTGTTTAAGCGTTTTGATCATTTCAATAAGATCGCTGATGTACCCATTTGGCATAGATGTTTATCAAGTTTCATTAAACTGAGTTTTAAAAATAGTGTTTTAGCTTACGAATTTTTGAGCTGTCGATTGAATTTCGACACGGTTGCCTTTTTGTCGCATGCAGCATATTTTGATACCCATGTTAGTCTGGCGAAATTTCCGCTATAATTTTTTTCAGTCAGATTTTGAAATAAAAATTGGATGAAAGAGAAAATTTGTGGTACGATTGATATGAAAACTGTTATTTTAATTTCGAAGGATGATTATTTTGTTAATATAAGGAAATTTTTTTGTTAGTGGTGTCAAAGGTAGTTGTTTTATTAATCTAATTTTCAAAAATAATTGTTCCTCAACAAAAATAGCAAACTAATAGTGGCTGATGATAATGAATGATTATTTTTGCAAAAATTATTAAAATCTAAAAAGGAAAACAATGGTTTTAGATTTCTGTCATACGGGAGCACCATGATGAATTTCATTCAAAGTCTTGGAACCAAAGTTTTCCATTATACTTTTCAAAGAGAGAGCAGATATTGTTGAAAGCCAAAACGTTTTCTTTTTAAAAGTTCTCTTTCAATGACATAAATCATTAAATGCTCCATAAGCAGCCCCCAAAATAAATTTGCAACCGATGTTACCTCAGATTTTGGCCATTTGAATGGGCGGTATATGGGCAGACTTCAGAACAGTAGGGAAAACGTTATCTTTGGATAGATGCTGAAGTCGAAACGCAGTTGAGTTATTATTCCGTAATCAATTTTAAGAAGCCAAACCTTAGCATAACCTTAATGTGACAAAAAACATTAAAGTCAAGAAGATTGTGCTCAAATGTTTTGTTGTCTAAAGAAAATAATTTTCCTCTGAAAACCCTATTTAAATGAAGACATTGTTGATTGCTCTAATCACTTTATCATTCTTATGAATCCCCAATACGTTGCTTTAAAATCTTATTATTTTCAAGAACAAAGTTACTGAGGGTTTCATCGATTCTGTTAGTTGGAAGTTGGTGTTTTTTGACTAATCAAATGCACAAAAATTTTGGCGAGGAAATGTTTTCTCATTGGGAAGATGCTCGTTTGATCCCATTTGCTCCGTGCTCCTTGATTATACTCAACATGATCGTAAACAAGCTGAGACTATCTTTTTTCAACTATCTAGTTTCAACGCAATTCAGCAAATTCTCAATCTCTGTTTAATTATTGTGCTAAAAATTGTTCTGCTTTTCCATTATTACAAACGCTTCATAAGATTGCATTTTTATTTTATTTGCTGTATGAAATGTTGTCAAATTTTGATTATTTCCAAATTGATTTGCCAATTTTCTTCCCAGTTATCTGAATTTTTTGTAATCAAACAGGGATCAAAGCTTATGAATAGTTTGACAGATTCGAGTGGGAGTTTCTACATTAAACTTGATGAGAAATTGACGAGTAGCACCTTTCATAGACTAAAAACTGGCTCAAAATTCTAATCCCCAAATTAAAATCCTGTTTTGTGAGGGAATCTGCGCTAGAAGCTTCTGTGCTATATTCATTCGAGAGAAATTCGCTTGATTTCTGCCTATCTTTTAAAAACTGTTTTTAAAACACCTTTCTTGGCAACTGCTCCAATTTTGACCCACAATGATTAACAAAAAGATTTGTTGGCTTTATCGGAGACCCTCTTGTGCAACACTCCAAACTATTTTGAAACCTAAATGGTGGGCGTTACCACGTTGGGGTGTCCGGTGATTTAGACAGCGTTCTGTAAAACCAAGTGTGTTTACTACATAGATTTACTGCACAATTCTGTTCAACAAAAATGTTTAAAACAAATTTTAAAAATCTGGTCTTATGTTGAGAAACTATACGCATCGAATAGTACACGACGTTTTTGTACTTCTCTGCTTCTTGTAGTTTTCTTTTTATCCTGTTAGTGAGCCAATCGAAAGCGCTCCGAACAATTATTCAATTTAGAATCAGTATACACCAGATATGGATCATTTTGCAACTTGAAAAACCGAAATTAAACATGGCCTAAGTTATCTAATCATGTCTACGAAGAATTTGTTTTAGCCCATGATTTTAAAAAACATATAAACGTTTAAAAAGAAATAAAATTTCATTAAACCAAATATTCAACTCAAACAAAGTTAGTAAAATGTTTATAATCGCCAAGGTTTGAATTGTTTGGTGACATTGGCAGATTTTTCAGCATATTTTGATGAGGATATTTTCATCCCTTTCTCATCCCTTTCAAGTTAGTTTGAACTCCAGCGAACGTGATGACAAAATTTGTGGCAAACATTCAGTTTTGGATCAATAGTATAGAGGACTTTAGGACATGCTGGACTTTAGCTTGACTCAGATTTCTTATAAAAGACATTAGCTGGACCCAGAATTTTCAATAGAAAATAGCTCGACCCAAAATGAGGGATGGACTTTAACTCGACCAAATTTTTGCAACAACGAATATAGTCAAGTTAAGGTCTTTTCACGGATCCAGGGTGAGGTTATCATAACCAATAGGAGACGAGCAATAAGAGTCTTGTCATGGGTCCACAACTAGTCTTTTCATGACCAGTTAATATCACGTAAGTTCTTTTCATGGGTTCACCACTAGTCTTTTTACACCCAACAAAGTCAAGTCGAGGTCTTTTCATGAGTCCACCACTACTCTTTAATCAGTTGTCCATCAATAGTCTCTTTACACGCAACAAATTCGAGATAAGGTTTTTCCATGGGTCCGCTATTAGTTTTTTTTAATAATTAACAAACTTGATTTGAGATCTTTTCATGAGTGCATCAGTAGAAATTTTAAACGCAAAGAAATTGAGTTAAGGTCTTTTCTTGGGTCCATCATTAGTTTTTCATAAGTCTGTTCTCCGCCTTGAAAGTTTTACGTGCACCTTGTTTGCTCGCTATTTCGCATAATGTAGTCAACATGTACGCCTTGTCATCTTTTATAATTTTGAAGATCCTCAAATCCCTCCAAAATCCGCATTGTTTTAAAAAAAAAGATAGATCATAGTTTTGGTAGGGAAAATAAATTGAAAACGCCATATTTTCGTCATGGGTAAGGGAAAAGGACCATCCCACTTAGGCTACCTGTGACCGTTCAATCAACTAGTATGGTGATATACTTCAGCAGCCATAACAGCTTTATCATAAGAGTTGACAAAATTCCGTGCTCGTTTTTGCAGTTTTTCAAGTTTTTTTAAAGTTGAACTGCTCTTGTGCAAAGTTGTTTAGTCTTGCTCCCGTGCTATTTCGGTTTGTAAAGAAGCCAAAACAAAAAATTGAAAAATTCCGTATTCTCTAAAAAGCGGACGTATAAAACTACGAAGAGTGGACCCATGAAAAAGCCATAACTTGACATTTTTGTTTATTAAAAGACTTATAATAGATCCAGTGAAAGACCTTGCTCGACTCTAGTTGGTTATGAAAGACCTTAGCTGGAACCATGGATAGACCGTAGCTGGATCTCAACTAGTTGCTGGTCCGTGTAATTAAAGTAAAGCAACATTGTCTCCTACTACTAGACGTTTAGTCTCTTTCATGAGTCAGCACCTAGGCCTGGGTATGCTTCCTAAAACGATTGATTGGGCAGTCCAATAATGTGTGAAGACAAAGAACAATACTACGGATCAAATAACAACAGAAAGTAAGAATTTCGCTTCTTTCGAATAGATGTTTCGACAACAGTTTGTTGTTATGTGAGAGAGAAAAATAGCGTCTTTTTCCGCCTTTCTGATGAACTTCAAAACCTAGAGCTGACTTTTGACTTTGCTTTGGTTAGTGGGTACATATTATAAAAGTCAACGAGCAACGCGTGCCATACTTAATTTATAAAATAATTTACTAATAAACGGATGTTTTATCAGGGATTCATAACGTACTGGGGGCTAGCGTACATGAGAAAAATCACACTTTTTTTTACCATTTTTGAGGAAAAAAATGTTTATATAGATTGTTTGCTAGAAAAGCTATCAATTTGAATAACTGCAGCAGCGATCGCTATCGAATATGACTATTCAAACACCCTGCCTATCCCTCTTCAACTGTTCAAACAAATGAAATTTCTAACATCAACCCGGAACAAAATAAACAGAGATAGGATTTGAATCGAAAACATACTCGACCAAGAGATCACCCATACAAAGAAAATGGATTAGAACCCGCGTTGAGATTTTTGTTGGAGTCAAACATAAGAATTGTCTGTTTTCGTCGGTTTTACTTCGCCGAAACCGATCAAAGCCCTTACGTTTTTTTCGTCGTTTTGATCGGGCTTTGTCGGTATTTAAACGTAAGAGTAGTCAGTTTCTTCGAATCTAAAAATCTTACAAAATGACACTCTCTGTAAGGAGTTGAACCTTCGACCCCTATATTACTATCCTCCGTCTCCTCCACTGCACCGCCAATCACTTAATTTTATTCTACTTCTTTTAGTAGTTTAAACGAACTGAGACTGACAATACCGACAAAAAACGGCGATAATCGACCCTTCTTACATCAAAAACCGACAAAACTGAGAAAACTACTCCAATCAACATTTCTTAAACCAAATACCAACAATACCGACAAAAACGACGGTTATCGACATTTCCTATATAAAAAAACCGACGAAGTCGACAAAATTCGACAAAAAAACAACGCTAATTGCGTCGAATTCGACGCATTTTCTCAACCCAGGAATTTGTCTCTGGGACATACCAATTTTTCAGCAAAGACATTAGATCTCGTTATAAACATAAACGAAAAGATAGGACTCAATTCCCGAATCCTAGATTTCATATGGAAATGGCTGAACGAAGTTTCAAGGAAAATTACATAAGCACTTGGCGGGTCGCGTGTCATCGCCGCGTGTACTGAGACAGACGGACATCTGCCTAGAATGATGACTGGGTTAAACCCCCTTAGCATCAGCTGTAAATCCAAAATAAATTGTTCCTAGCAAAGATATTTGATCTAATTATAAACCTCAACGAAAAGGTAGAACTCAATTCTCGAATCCTAGATTCCATTTGCGAATTTGTGGCAAGAAGAATCAACGAAAATTACGTAAGCACTAAGCAGTTTGCGTGCCATTGCCACGTGTGCAGAGACAGACCGACTGCTGCCCAGATTGTGACTGGGATAAACCCCGTTAGCACCTGCTGTAAGACCTCAACAGACGTTATTCCTCAGAAACGGAAGATATACTCTTATCTTATTCGGCTAGTAAGGAATAACAAAGCTTACTTCAAAATTTGCAAACAATGAAGACCACACCGTCTTTCTTATAATGGTTTTGAGAATTTCAGTCCTAGAAAACGGTAAAAAAGGTAGCAGTGTAGAAAACCAATTCAATTGTTGTTGTCGTGGTTTTGTTAAACGCAGAGGATCTTACTGGTAATCAAATTTCAACTATTAATCAATAATTTCCGCTCACTGAACAATGTACAATCGCAACTCATTTGTCAAGAACAAATTTCGTTTCCTTAGAACTTTTATCGCAAAATTTTCGCATCAATTTTAATCTTCGTTTTAATTACGTACATTAGCAACAATCAAAATATTTGTCTCTTTTGATCGCAATTCTCCAAGTTTTGATAACAAATACAGCACGAAGGTTTTCTGTTTTTGTTTTCTGTGTTTGAAAACTTTATGTGCCCTTTTTTCTCTATTCTTTGTTACTGGCAGCTCAATCAATTTATTTTTCTTCAGTTTTCATCAATTTTTAAACAAAGAGAAGACCATATAGCCGGATAAACAAAAACGCCTTGATCTTTGACAACTTTCAATGAATCCAGTTTCTGTCCTCACAATCTGCTGTTCTTTTGAGCCCCGTGAATATCAATTTTGCACACTTGTCAATTGCTAGTTCAGTTTGTTTTCACACACCCAACTTTCACTACAATCCAGATCTTCTTTAATTTCCCGGAAGTTGTTGTTATTAGCTAGAGTTTTGGATCATTGGCAAATATTAACGACTCAGCAGCAGCGATAATATCAAGGAAATCAAATATTAAGATGCGATACACATTTGGTCAAAGCAGTGAGCTATCGGTACCCCACATTTTTCACATCGTACATAAATTTCTTATGTATTTTTCTTTGGATGTTTAATAGTGACACTGGTCTGTAATTTTCGAAGTTTTGTTTATTTAAATTTTATCTATAGGTGTTGTCCGGGACAATTTCCGAGCCCTTGCTGTTAATCTCATCCTTCTGACAATTGTAACAGCTAATACAATATGTTGGTAATTTTCATGGATGTTTTTGAGAAAATTGAATGTAATCCACCCTGCCCTCTCAACTCTAAAATGAAGATACTGTTTGACAGCGTTCTCTTTGACATTTTGATTGCCACATGTTTAGAGACAGTCGGACAGCTGCCTAGATTGATGACTGGGATAGAACTCCTTAGCACCTGCTTTAAAACCTTAACACAAATTTTCCTCAAAAATTCAAGATATACTCTTCTTATATGGTTAGTAAGTAATACCAAAGTTTACTTCAAAATAAGCCAACAATGAAGACGACACTTTCTTGTTTCTAATTTTTTTTCCAAAACTTCAGTCATAGAGATCGTTGAAAGAGATAGCAGTGTAGAAAACCAATTGTGGTTGTTGTGGTTTTGTTAAACGCAGAAGATCATACTGGTAATCAGATTTCAACTATTATCCAATAATTTCTGCTCACTGTACAATCGCAACTGATTAGTCAAAAACAAATTTTGTTTCCTAAGAACTTTTTCTGCAAAATTTCCACTTCAATTTTACTCTTCGTTTTAATCACGTACATTAGTAACAATCAAATTTTTTGTCTCCTTTGATTGTAATTCTCCAATGTTTGATAACAAATCCAGCACGAAGGCTTCCTGTTTTCGTTTTATGTGTTTGAAAACTTCAAGTGTCCTTTTCTCTCTATTCTTTCTTACTGGCAGCTCAATCAATTCATTTTCCTCAGATTTCATCAATTTTTAAACAAAGAGAAGACCAAATAGATGGATAAACAAAAACACCTTGATCTTTCACAATTTTAAGTGATTCCAGTTTCTGTCCTCGCAATCTGCTGTTCTTTTGAGCCCCCGGGAATATCAGTTTTGCACACTTGTCAATTGCTAGTTTATTTTGTTTTCACATACTAAATTTTCACTAAAATCCAGGTCTTTAATTTCCCGGAAATTTTTGTTATAAATTTAAGTTTTAGATCATTGGCAAACATTAGTGACTCAGCAAAAGCAAGAACATCAGGGAAATCATTTAATAATTTGGAAAACACATTTGGATCCGGCAGTGAATGATGCGGTACACCACATTTTACACATCGGACCACTGAGGTAACATTAGCACAGCGAACAAGCAGTTTCCGATCATTTAATTGGTTTACTAGAATTTCAAGCATGCAGCCATCTACCCCGATGAATGCCAGCTTCTTCGCGTGTTCAAATTGTGCTAATTTGTCAAAATTGTTGGTTCAATTGGTGTAAAAACTTACTACAAATTTGTTATCTTTATTTCATAAATTCCACTTTGGAAGGAGAGCTTGTTTCTTCGGCCTGATCAACTTTAACAAAACAATGATGACAACTTGATAAAAGCTGCTGACGCTTTTTTAGAGAGAACATATTTTTCTTAAGTATTTTCCTTTGGATGCTTAATTGTGACAATGGTCTGTAATTCTCAAAGTTTTCTCGATTTAAATTTTTTCTATTGAAGTTGTCTGGGCCAATGTCCGACTCTTTGGTATATTATCTCATTTTACTGACAGTTGTAGCAGCCTATACAATATGGTGGCAATAGTTTTGGATGTTTTTCGGAACTTGGGTTGTAATCCACTCTGCTCTCTCAATTTTGTGACATCTAACGGGAAGACAGCGTTCTCTTTGACATGTCGATGTTTCTCAATGCTGGGTTTCCTGCGCTAAAATGTTCTCTTCTGAATCGCTATCTTGGATAGAATACTGACTTTATAAATGTTTAGCAGGTGAACTTTCTCAATGGTACTCGTGCTTTGTTCACCCCCAGCTTTTATCGCTTTTGAGCTGCAGTTTGAGTTTGTTATCAGTGGAGGCATCTGCACGCCATTGCTTGTTCTTTTTGGAAGAAATCGCTCAAACAGAATGTCGATATATCTCTACATATATTCGATGACTGTTTTGATGTTTGTGTAACAGTCTGGATTGAAAGAGTTTGAACGCAAGTGTTCAATAATACCTTACAAATCAGCACTGCCAAAACTCCTGAAATCCTCTATGGCAGGTATATTTTTTTTTAACGTACGGGACATTCACTGAACAACCGAATTGACCAAGGGGCTGATCATTCACAAGCGTTCATCATTCATAAACCAAAGTTTGTATCTTTACCAACAGTTAGATAATAATTTTCGTCAAAAGCAACATGCAGTATATTTTGTGCGAACGTTGGAGAAAAATAGCCTGTGAAAATCGTTCTTTTTCACGCGACCTTATAATTTTATCGTCTTTGCTGCTAGAGCTGATAAAAGCCTACCAGTTTATTGCTGGAAAATTCTTATTGCTACAGATCAAAAGTGACGAACTGTTTTTTTGAATGTGTTTTCGGGCGTTATCTGAAATTTTTGACAAAGTGCCTATATCGGATCGTTTTCGGAGGATGATGAAATGCGCAAACAAATCATTCAAAACAATGCAGTTTGAGTTTAATAGCTTCCTCCTCTATTTTCTCAGATATTATGCTCTCTTCGATGACACTGAGAGTGCCTCCATGAAATAATTCCCATGGTTTTTCTGCCAATTCAATGTCTTACAAAAAGAGTTTTGGGAGAAACTCCTGTGAGAGATTTCTAAGTGAGCCACGTTTGACAACAAATTACATTGAAATCAAAGTTACGAGTGACATTCGCACATTTCATTCTGTTTTCAATCGCCAGGGGACTTTATGAGTCCAGTGGTAATGTATTTATTTATTCTAGTCAATTGGAACGCGTATTTTGTTTTCCACTTTTTATTTGCACTCCGTATTTGAAAAATCCATGTTTTTGATTTGGAGTATTTCTCGTGGTACTCCTTCACTAGAGAATTATCGCTTCTTCTTCAGAATCAAGTTTTTTTTCTTTTTAGCGTCCTCCTTTAGAGGGCAGCCAAATGTAAAAATTTCTTGAAAGTAAAAGTCTCTGGGTTCATTATTTTTTGCAATTACTATTCTGGTCTCAGGTTCGCTGGACAATGTAACTAGTAGTGTTTCGGTTTTAAAAGTTTTTAGATCGCTCATGTACGTAAAATCTCGAAGTTTTGCATTTCAAAATTTGAAAACAGAATGTGAACAAGCACGTTTATTGCTTTTTAGATTGCAGAGAACGAAGAATTTAAAATTGAAAATAATTTGGTTTTAGAAACTGATTATTTTCAACACATTGAGTTCATCGTCAGCTCTAACTAAAAAGTTTCAAAATCGAAAAAAAATATATATACAAAGTAAATATACTTGTAATTGGCTACATCTTTCTAAATCTACAAAATGTGTTAAAGTAACAACAAATATGAACTGTTAAAATTAGAAGTTTTAATTTCATTTATTACTCCGAAATGAAAATAAAATCTTTATTCAGGAGTCTTTGAAATTCCTGGGTAAAATTTTTTCATTTCCTGAAAAAAAAGTTTTTACTGTAATTCGAATTTCTTTTTGTCCGTCAGATCTGGGGTCTAGCAAAATCTCAGATAAAAATGTAGCAGAACAATTTTTGAAACCCAAAAGTCAATTCTTTGCATTTGATTTAATTTTTCAATGTAAATTCCCGCTCCTGGTAATTGTCGCGCGTAATAAGTTGCAATTTTAAATTTTGACAAAGTGCCTATATGGGATCGTTTTCGGAGGATGATGAAATGCGCAAACAAATCATTCAAAACAATGCAGTTTGAGTTTAATAGCTTCCTCCTCTATTTTCTCAGATATTATGCTCTCTTCGATGACACTGAGAGTGCCTCCATGAAATAATTCCCATGGTTTTTCTGCCAATTCAATGTCTTACAAAAAGAGTTTTGGGAGAAACTCCTGTGAGAGATTTCTAAGTGAGCCACGTTTGACAACAAATTACATTGAAATCAAAGTTACGAGTGACATTCGCACATTTCATTCTGTTTTCAATCGCCAGGGGACTTTATGAGTCCAGTGGTAATGTATTTATTTATTCTAGTCAATTGGAACGCGTATTTTGTTTTCCACTTTTTATTTGCACTCCGTATTTGAAAAATCCATGTTTTTGATTTGGAGTATTTCTCGTGGTACTCCTTCACTAGAGAATTATCGCTTCTTCTTCAGAATCAAGTTTTTTTTCTTTTTAGCGTCCTCCTTTAGAGGGCAGCCAAATGTAAAAATTTCTTGAAAGTAAAAGTCTCTGGGTTCATTATTTTTTGCAATTACTATTCTGGTCTCAGGTTCGCTGGACAATGTAACTAGTAGTGTTTTGTTTTGAAAAGTTTTTAGATCGCTCATGTACGTAAAATCTCGCAGTTTTGCGTTTTCAAATTTGAAAACAGAATGTGAACAAGCAAGTTTATTGCTTTTTAGATTGCAGAGAATGAAGAATTTAAAATTGAAAATAATTTGGTTTTAGAAACTGATTATAACATTGAGTTCATCGTCAGCTCTAACTAAAAAGGTTCAAAATCGAAAAAAATCATATACAAAGTAAATATACTTGTAATTGGCTACATCTTTCAAAATCTACAAATTGAGTTAAAGTAACAACAAATATGAACTGTTAAAATTACAATTACAAAGTTTTAATTTCATTTATTACTCCGAAATGAAAATAAAATCTTTATTCAGGAGTCTTTGAAATTCCTGGTTAAAATGTTTTCATTTCCTGAAAAAATTCTTTACTGTAAATCGTATTTCTTCTTGTCCGTCAGATCTGGGGTCTAGCAAAATCTCAGATAAACATGTAGCAGAACAATTTTTGAAACCCAAAAGTCAATTCTTTGCATTTGATTTAATGTTTCAATGTAAATTCCCGCCCCTGGTAATTGTCGCGCGCAATAAGTTGCAATTTTAAACTTTGATGCAGATCGCTTCATAATTCATTAATTTTTCAACCGCTTGACATGCGTCGAGAATATCTCAATCAATATTATGCGCTTTTCCACGCAACGAGGTATTGTCCCACAGGGGAAATTTTTTTTTGACGTTTCGAAACTCAAAATATTTTCAGACTGGGCAAGCAATTTTTTTATTTTCTTGTGAAAGATTTCACACATTCACACACACTCAGTCTACTCGCAAAGAAAAAAAAGGATTTTTGGCAATAATTATAGTAAAATTTACATTTACAGCATTTTTTTTACATTTAATGCACCAAAAAATAAAATCGTAGATCTGGAGTTTTTGAATTCCGGCTATTTTGTTTTTTTTTCATGAAAAGGAGTTTTATTCTCATTCCTATCTGTCGTTATCTTTTAGATATGGAGGTTGACTATATCTCGAATTAACCTGTACAAGAAAAAAAATTTGCAAATCAAAAGACAAATGTGCTAGTGAACTAATACTCCAATGTGAATTAAAGGTATTTCGACAGTATTCAGGCCAGTTATTTGACACTTATTCAGGAGGTTTTGATAGTATGTGGCAGCCCTTTATTCAGAATGGCAAAAATGGTAGTATACCGAGATTGATTTTGAGATCTCAGGATGAGGCAAATTTTTGTCCATGGAAACAAACTTTGATCGCCCAATTCAATTGCTTTTATAATATTGTTACGGGATTTTGTTTGGTACAAGTAGAACAGACGAATGTTGAACATGACTGAGAACAAAAGCGTTCGAAATGATTTTTGTATGAAGTCGGAGTTTTGTTCGTAAGTGCATACTCGGAATTATATTCCTGAGTGAATATGTGCAACGAGGCTACCCAGGCATATGCCAAAAGGAACTTGATTAACATCTACTTCTGTAGAGTCACCGTTGAAAGTGAAACATATTCGACCCCTTGAAGTTAATAAATTGACCGGACCCGAAGATCTCGGTAACGTCATACATGTAGCACGTCACTCAGTAAAACTCTTTTGTTTATCTACATACCAGCCTAAACAAAGGCTTATATTCCACCGCATGGAAAAACTTCCAAGTAACCCCAAATTGTTTTAAAAAGGAAAATCAAAACTGAGCTCAATTTTTACAGACCCATTAGTCTAATGTGTTGCTGCTCTAAAGTATTCGAAAAACTCCTCTTCAACTGCACTCATGAACACGTAAAATCTTACCTGGACAAATGTCAATTTGCTTTTTAAAAGCGACAATGCGCTACTTTAAAGCTCTTGTTTTTCTTTGATGCCATTTCCAAACCAAATGACTTATCAAATACAAAGAACTCGCTGTATCTTACCTTGATTTAGCGAATGCATTTAATACCGTCCCGCACACCCAAACTCTCAAGAAAATATTTTTATTTCGAAAAAATGGAAAACTGCTCAAAATAATAAAATCGTATTTGAACGGTATACAGCTGGCCGTGAAAGTAAATAAAAACCTCTCCAGAGAAGAACCAGTTAACGGCTGTATTCCCAAATGATCAGTACTTCGCCCTCTCTATTTCGTTCTGTTCATAAACGACTTACCCACTACTCTCGAAAAAACCAACAGTATCAGATATGCCAATGATTCTGAAGCAATCTTCTCCAATCAGAACGAAATAGTTAAATCAACTCTGAACATAGGTAAATGGTTTTCAGTAAATTAAATAAAACTGAATGTCAAAAAGACTCGTTTAGTTAGATTCAAAGGCGAACTCAACGCAAAACTCTTTGACTCTGAAACTACTAACTGCACTTCGCATCGTGATATAGGTCTGATTTTAGCACAAAACCTAAACTGGATATCAAACTGCGAATTAGGAACAACCAAAGCCACGAGGGCTTTCCTTCAAATCAATCGCAACCTCTCAAACTTTTTTCTGGGTTAAAAAACTGGACGCGGACCTTGTTTACGTTGTTCCAACTATCATCTTCGCATCACAAGCATGGATGTCTTCCCGGACAAACACGTTACATCTTGAAAGAATTGAAAAACTGGCAGAAAAATGCATTCTCCGCTCAAATCAAAACTACAGTGATAGATTGACCAGTCCTAAACTTCTACCCCTCTGTCTTTATGGCAAACGGAACGGCCTTCTTTATCTCCTGGCAATTTTGTGGGGGAGAGTATGACACTACCTTAGATCTCCAAAAAAGTTTCTTGAAGCCAACTGACAAGATGCAAGAGGCCAATTCAAAATTCCGAAAAGCCATTTACCTTTTACAAAAAACCGACGACGACTTTTTCTGAAGAACGAAGTCTCTCTACAACCTAGTTATTAGAGTATACAGAGACTACGGGTCTACGGGCAGTACCTGAACAAGCAAACGTTGCTCGGGATTCACTACAAAGTTTTTGAAAAATTGTTCACCGAAAACAATATTTGCACATCGAGAATGCTCTGCAGATTTGCAATCCCCTGAACAAAATTAAACTGAACTCTATAAACTGACTTTGAAACACAAGTGAAAACTCTTGAGCAAATGCTCTAAATCTTTTTTACCACTACTACTATCCCTCCTAAGAACAAAAGCAGGGCAGCAATATTCCGTAAATGCATTATTGCAAATAGTGCGGATTCGATTGAACTTTTGGAAACATTAGGAGTATTTTATTGATGCATAGAAGACGGAATTTTCAATAAAAAATTAAATTGATTTAAAAAAGTAAATTTTTTTGAACAATGCGTTCATTGTCAACTTTAACAATCATATAACATTATTTACAAAGTGAATAAACCTTTCTTTCACTCTAATTCTAAGAAATGAGTTAAAAAATGGAAACGAATTTTTGAAACTAATTACAGTCCAAATCACATTTAGTTTTTATTTACACTTATTACACTTAAATTAACTCAATCTTTTCTCCGGAATTTTTGTCAATCTCGGGTGCATTGTTTTCTATTCCTGGAAAGAATTTCCAAATTTCATTCTTATCTGCTGTTGTTTTAATTATGTAAAAGTATCTTACTGTGTAAAATTTATTGCGTGTTTTTTGAGTAATTTCACTTCAGTGCAAAGCAGTTTCTGATTTTTACAATTGTTTTCACAACATCATCTTATGCCAATTTCTGAATTCCGTGTTCGAGATCCTTGTTGTACGTCTTTATGATGTTCGGGGGATTCGATGGCTTCTTCATGGGTGGCGTGGTTACAAAAGACTTGAAGATACTTCATGTTGGAATTTGTCGTCTCAGTACGTGTCCTAGAAGGGTTTTTTGACTTCTTTTATTTCACTCTGGAATTGGTGTTTGTTTGTTTCTTTAAATTATAAAGGTTACAGTTCTTTTTTTTACCTTAAGATAGCGTATACCTAGACATTATACATTATAGATACTTATACATTATAGATAGTCATTTTGTCTTTCACGCTGATATATCGATTTTTCAAAAATTTACTGTATTTGAGCCGGCCATTGTTGCAACTTGTTTTGTTCTTTGGTATTCTGCACTTTCATCCAGTGTTGTGCCCAGCTTTTTTGTTTTTCTTAGATCTGAGTCTTTGTGATAGATAGTATGTTTTTTCTCGCATTGGTTGACTTGGAAATTGTATTTTCTTAGGATTTTGTCCAATTTGGACAGATTCCTATGCTTTTTCAAGACTGTCACAGATAAAATGAACGTCTTCTGCAGATTCCAAATGTCTGGGTATCGGCGCTTTGTTTCTTTTAGTTTATTTATGAACGTGTATCTGGGTTTTGGTGCTTCTGTTCCATGTTGACGGTCAAGCTCCCGAGAGCTTTGTTCAGATTTAGGGTAAAAATTCTGGGTGGTATTCCATCACCTTAAGGGACCCCTCTGTTGTTGTTGATTAGTTCTCCTATCGTTTTACTTTTTTTGCTCTCAGGGCTGTTGTCTGATTGAGTAGGCGCTTTATGATGGTGAAGTTTTTTTCCTCGCTATTTCTTTTCCGCAGTATGTCTAACAACATTTTTTCTGTCAACAGTATCAATTGCCCTGGACATCTTTATTCCTGCACAAACCTTCTGGATCCTCTTCGTTAATGATCCAGTGAGGAAATATTTGTGCGCTAACACAATGTCACCTGTTGATTTCCCAGTTTGGTAGGCTTTTTGAGAGGGTAGCATCGATGCTCCAATTTCCGGAATGATGCATTTTTGACTTACTAGTGAGATGAGCTTAAGGTAAGTGGATAGTAGATTCACTGGTCTGTAGCTAACCGGTTTGGTTCCGTCTTTGCCTTGTTTCAGAATTGGAACTATGTGAGTGAGTTTCTCGTCTGTTTCCTTTTGCATTTCCTTCAGTGTTTTTATGACAGCTTTCGGGTCGGACTTTGTCAGGGCTTCTGAGGTCACTCCGTCAGGTCCAGGGCTCTTGTTGTTCGAGAGCTTCTTTACTCCTTCTCTGACCTCTGAATCATTTACCAGTCTGACAAAGCTTGTCGGCTCATTTGCTGTCTCCGATCAGTGAAGTGGTTTTCGAAGTGTTTCGTGACTTTACCTAAATCTGTTTTCTCTTTCTTTGTTCGGATCTTTTCCGTTTGTGCCCCCCCCACCCAGTGCATTATGCACCCCCCCCCCCCGTTACAGCACGTGCCATTACATAGTAAATTGTTATGTAAAAATGTGGCCTGTGCGTCTGGTGGGCGCAAATATGCGCCCACTAAGCTGGGGGGCTCAAACTAAAAAGATGCCTTTGTTCTTTCGTTTCCTTTGATGATCTTTAGCGCTAAGGCTGCTTGTGCGTCGTTCTTTGCTTTTGTAAATTCTCCTGCCTCTGTTATCATTTCCTTTGTTAGGAATGCTTTTCGTTGTTTGATAGGGGCAATCAACATTTGTCCTATTTCTCTGTTGTTTCAGGCCTATTTTTTATCCTATTTCTCTGTTGTTTCAGGCCCGATAATTTGTCTAATTTCACTTGGCCCAGTTTTTCAAGGATTTTTCTTCTTTTGGTCTTTAGCTCTATGAGCACTGGATCTGTTGCTCTTTTGGTTTGCCTTGCCTTGCCTCTTCCTCAGTCTAGTTTGCTGTACATCTTAACTGCTACAAGTCTGTGATCCTTTTCGACCTTGTTGACTTGGTAACTCCTCGCATTTATGACAAAGAATTTGCGGCAGCTTTGGATTGCAACGTAGTCTATCTGGTTGTAGACTCTTTTGTGATTGATTATTCCTTCCAATGTAATGTGGCTGGCCTTGTGCGTGAAGATGGTGTTTGCCGCGATAAACTTGTGCCTGTCTAGAACTCCGTATAGCATTTCTCCGTTAGCGTTCCTCTTCCGAACGAACCCACGGGTCCCCCTCATACATCCTAGTTTGGCAATGAAGTCGCCTAGAATTATGATGTCTTTTCCTTTGAGTGATTTCAACAGTACACCTAGGTCTCGGTGGAATTTGTTTCCTCGGGATTTTTTTTGCTGTTATCCCCATGTGTGGTGCGTAACTGTTGATGACCACCATGCGGTTTTTCTTGATATCGGTTTTGAAGATGGTCTTTTGATTCTCCGCACCAGCTTTCACAGCCCATTTCTTTTCTCAATGGTGAGCATGCAAATCCTGTCGGTGACGGTTTTCGCTTCGACTGTTTTCAGGTTATTCTTGACTGCAAAGCCCTGTCCGTGATGTTGATTGTCAACTGAAAGTTAGAAGTCAACTGTATGGATAAACCATTTTTTGTCGTTTTATTCGCTTCTTTTTGAATACTGAGCAAGTCTTTTTTGACCTTTTTTTTCTCTGAAGCTGTTACATTACTGGATATTGTTTCAAATCTCACGGTTACTGGGTATCTTATCAAACGACGATCAAAAAAATCATTTGTTTTTTGAATTCATCTTGAACATTTTTCGTTTTTTTTAAGGCATCAAAAGAAGATATAAAATTCTTATTGGGTATTCTGCCTGCTTCATCACCGGTGAGATCACTACAATCTTATCTACTCACTTTATTCAAATTTCATTTTCAGGTCGAACGAAAAATAATGCTTTAGATTTTTTTTAAAGTCTCAATTAGAGCAAATACGCGTTATCACCATGTTTTCTAAAAAAGTTCTCGAGAAATGCAACAAAGAAGAACTAATTGCAAAGCTTTTGGAGACCTATGAAAAAATACAAGAAAAAGACAATATCATAACAAAACTTGAAAAAGATCTTGTTAACTATGAAATGCAAAAATTAACTGTCGGACATCAAAAAGAAACTATTGATCGCATGGAAAAAGATATCGATTTTTTCAAAACACAAACTTCTAAAGTTATTGATAATTTAATTGAGAGACAGGAGACGTCAAAAAGCAACAGTCGTGTTGATCCTCCACTGAAAATTTATCAGCCAAAAATGGTTCCCCGATTTGCCAAGCAATTAGTTATATCTGACAGTACTTTTCGGAAAGTAAATCAGCATGACATTTCGCAGCAGACTGCAATCCACTCATATTCATCTGCAACAATAGGAGATATTTCTAATGTAGTTGATTGCTATTCCCCTGGAGCCAAAACGGAAACATTAATTGTACACGTAGGTCATTATTCAATTGACAAAGGTGTTTCAGGACAGGAGGCAGCGACTCAACTCAAAGAAACAGTCAACAAATGTATGCAAAAATTCAAACCTCATCGTGTTGCTATAAGCAAAATTGGTCCGGTAAAAGATGGTTGCTATGGAAGGAAAACAAACAACGAGGAAATATCAAAATTCAATGACCATCTAGAAATGATAAGCCTGGAGCTTGATGGATCCTATCCGCGGTCACGGATTGAGGTTTTGGAAAATGCGCTATCAATTGATGATATATGTTTTGATGGAGTGCATCCCAATAATGGTGGTATAAAAAATCTGGTAGAAAATATACGTCATTATAATATAACACACAACCTACCGGCATCACAGAATACAGTTCAACCTCGGAAATTGCATAGAAATTTGAACTTTGCTTGAGTTGAGTAACTTTAATTTTTGACATGATACTTTTACCGTTTGTTTTAACTTTCTGGTTTTTTATGGGAAATATGAAAAACCAGGTATACATTAAGCAACGTTACTTAACTCAAATAAATAAGAAACATGATAATTTAGAAAATGTGCTGATTGATTTCCAGAGAATGCTGATTTTATTATTCATTGCGGCTGTTCGTAGTGTTTCACGTTTTCCTAACAGAAATTTTTTGCTTCTCTGTGGTGACATAGAAAAAAATCCTGGACCCTATGACTTAAAACTTTCTTCTTTGGATGATGCTATTTTTGGCGCTCAAACTGGCATAAAATTTCTACTTTTCAACGCTCGTAGCATACAGAATAAGTATCAAGATATATCAAACTTGCTCCAGCAGCTAGATTCGGAAACTTTTGTTATAGTAACTGAACTTGGATGAGCGAAGATCAAAGCTGGAATATAAACCTCAGCGCTGAGCACAATTTTTTGCATAAAAATCGGTCACATCAAACAGGAGCAGCTAAGGGTGGGGGTGTAGGAATATGGATTCCTAGGAAAATAAATTTTAAACGCAGAAGAGAATTTGAGTTCGCTGATCCGAAATTTTTTGAAACTTTGTGGCTGGAGCCAGGCAACCCTTTATCTGAAAAATGTCTCATTAACATCTCATATTGTCAACATCAAAGCCTGGGTGACTTCTTTTTAGACGAATTAAGTGCATAGGTTTCTAATGCGTTCTCAGCTACAGATACTATTCTCTTATTTGGTGATTATAATATTGATATGTTGAGCGTAAATGGGCAGAAAAGCCTTCAGAATTTTGCGGCGGGACTAGCATTACAGTTATCTAACATTGATATTCCTACACGCAAAAGCAACAATAAAAAAAGTTTGATAGATCACTGTTTCTCGTCTAATAAGCAAATCACTAGTTGGAAAGTCTGCTTACCTCCTTTCGATATTGATCATAATGTAATAATTTTTCAGAGCAAACTTTTGTTGTTAGAAGAAAAACAAAATTTCTTTTTAAACGAGATACAAAATTTTTGTCGAGGAAAAATTTAATAGAGATCTGGCTCTTGCAGATTGGAGAACAGTTTATCAACAAAGCAACCGCTATGAAATGTTTGCAGAGTTTAACAAAATTTTTCTGACAATACTCGAGAAAAATGCACCAACAGAGAAGAAATTAGTTTCTAATATAAAAAAGACTACTTCAGAAAAACCTTGGATGACAAAAGAAATTAAACATTTAGTTTCTGAGAAACATCGTTACTTCAATGAGTACAAACTGACACAAAGTGCTGAATCTTTTGCGTCATTTATAAAATATCGCAACCTTGTAAACCGAAAGTTAAAAGAAGCACAAAATCAATTTTCAGAGGATTTTTTTAAGAAAATTGAAACCACAAAAGAGAAATGGAAATTCATTAAGAAAAAAATTGGAAAGAAAAATAACAGTCCAAACATCACTGAAATTGATGAGAATGGTAAAAAAACGAAAGATAAAAAATCAATATGTAACGCTTTTAACAGAGTTTTCAGCGAAATGGGCATCTACAGAGGGCAGATTTTTCCATTGAACGTCGAAAAAATAGAGCGAACTGTTGAAGAGTTTAATTTTAGACCTTTTACTTTGAGTGAAATCTATAAAGTTATTGACAATCTAGACAACAACAAAGCACCAGGGCCGGGATACATCAATGCTTGGGCATTGAAATCCGGAAAATATGCTATTGGGACACATCTTCAGATTATATTTAACGATTGTATTCAAGAGAAATTTTTTCCAACAATTCTTAAGGATGCACACATCACACCAATTTTCAAAAAAGGAGATGTTTCTGTTTTAACGAATTATCGTCCAATTTCTGTAACACCAACTTTTGCAAAAGTTTTTGAAAGGCTTTTACTTAATCAGTTATTAGAATATCTTGAAAAATTTGAGCTCTTGAACAAAAAACAATTCGGTTTCCAATCTCGAAAGTCGTCTACTGATGCTGTTCTTTACTTTATTGAAAAAATAATAGGAAATATGCAAGATAACGACACAGGTGCTGTGTTCTTAGATCTTGCAAAAGCTTTCAATTCAATTTCACATGAAATCTTTCTCAAGAAAGCTGAAAATTTCAACCTCTCTCAATCAACAATTTTACTTCTCAAGTCTTTTCTCGAAAATCGAACACAATGCGTAAAACTGGGTATTGACTTATCAGATAAATTAATTATTAATCATGGTGTTCCACAAGGAACTGTGTTGGGACCTCCTATTTTTCTGTTATATGTCAACGATTTTTCTGAAAAGCTGGAAGGTGAAAATGATGTTGTTCAATTTGTTGATGACACTAGTATTATATGCAAATTCGAACGTAATGAAAATATTCCCCAAAAAATTGAAAAAATATTAGAACAAACAGACAAATACCTGACAGAGAATCAACTCACATTAAATGCTGATAAAACAGAGATGTTATTCTTTACAGATCATACTAATTCGGATCCAGAAATTTCTTTTAAAGGCGAGGTTATCAAACCAGCTCATGCATGTCGTTATCTGGGAGTACAAATTGATTCAAACTTAACCTTTGAAAATCACCTGAATTCAGTTTTAAGCAAAATGGCTAATGCAATTCGTTCTTTGTATCTTGTAAGATCAGTTGTACTCTCTCATCTTTCTTTCAGTGGAGTTTTCCTCCAAACTCTTACAGTGAAAAACATAAACCGCATAAACAGGCAAATTAACTGGGGAATAAAAGTTTGTTATTTTCGTCAAAAATTTGACCACTCCATTGATCTTCTCATTAAGGATCGTATCCTACCAGCCGAATTGTTTATCTCAAAAGTTAGGCTAATGAAGCTACAAACAGATATAAAACAATGGGAAACATCCGAAAATTTTAAAATGTTTACTAGTCGCCATAACGCCAGACAGAACAACAGAACAAATCAAATTATTATAAAAAAGAAAACGAAAACGAAGTGGAATAACAAATCTTTAATCTTGAAAAGCGTTCAAAAATGGAACAAATTGCCCTCTTCAATAAGAACTTTTAACAGTAAAACTTGTTTTAAAAATGTTTTAACCGAGTTTTTGCTCGATCAACACAGGAAAGTACCCGTTAATAGACAAATAGGAGCCTTCAAATCCTATTTTTACCTATAAAAACGAACAGCCACAATTTGAAGATTACTATATTAATAACAATGCTGATTAATTTATTTAACATTTTAGAGCATGTAGATATCTAACCTTAGGGTTATAGTCTGAGTAATTTACATGTTTCAAAAAAAAAGATTGCCCCTATCGAAGAAAATTGTATTGTGGTAGAGAGTTTTTTATTGTGTGACTGATCACGGAAGTTTGTGCATGTGCACTTTTCTGAGTCAAATGTCTGCACGGAGAAAGCTATGCGATTGTCAATTCTGCCGAGATAAGGGAACTACGTTTTAGACTCATGGCCTGGAGCCACTTGACATTTACAGCAACTACAATAAATAGTTTTAGGGAAAACGTTGGAATTTTGGGGAACGTGGTGAAATCAATCGGTTGTATTCAATCTGAAAGATGTAAAATAAAATAACGCGTGGATAATTTTACATGCTGACCATTATTGAAATCATGTATTTTTTCGGTCTATTAAAACTGGTGCTTGTCCATGCATTTGTTAATTTTTAAGTTTAAATTTTCTTTTCAGAAATAATGCCGCGTCGTGGAGCTTTTAGAGGTAGTATCAATTAGAAATTCTACCGTTGGAATTCAACGTCTCATGCGATTTAAATGGTTTTGTAGGCAACTTCGATGACAGAAAAGGCAGAGGTTTCAATAATTCAGGGGATCGTTTTCGTGGTCAAAGTGACGAGTATGGAGGATATCGTCCAAATTTTAACAGAGAAGGGCATGGAATTTCTAAAAGAGGCTCTTTTGGGTTAGTGAGATATTATTGTCAAGCAATATTATAAGCACTTAATGATTTGTTGAAACTATTACCTGCACCCGGAGATTGCTTTGAGTATGCAGTTTTTTTAATTTTTGTAACTCAAACCCATCTTTTATCTCTTACGATAAAATTCGCGATGATCTTGTTCCGATCTCTTAAATAGTTTGAATTAAGTTTGGGTTTGGATCCTTCGCCTTTACCATGATAGCTCCTCCAATGAATTTGTAACCGCAGGGGGGATTTGGAAAAATTATTTTAAAAAAATGTAAATTAAGAAATAATGAAGCATCACAAGATTTAAGAAATCAATTATTTGCTCATAGCATTGTCAAACAGAAGGCTAGCGTAATGGATTTATAGCGAAGATCATTGACCTAAGCTGAATCAAATAGGTGCTTTTAGCATTGTCCAGTACAATTAGTGAAACAAATCGGAGGTAGTCAAGTATAAAACAAAGAATAGGCGAGTCAATTATGAACCGTGAAGCCTTCCTTCTTCAACAATCAACCACAGAAAAATCGGCGGGTGTGTATGACTTTTTGAGGGCTCTACATCCTCTGAGACATGAGAGACAGCTTCACAGGAGTGCGAAACTTACCTTTGTTGGGACTAAAAAAATGGTGTCTGAGTATCGTTCGTTTTTCTTGTCGGCTATTTTTCGGCTTACTTTTCCATCACTTTGGTGGCGTAGGGGCCAGCACCACCAGTGCATGCAAAAACTAGAGGATTGAAAAAACTAATTTTAACTGCGATGAAGCGGATCTCGTAATTTGGTTTTCGGCTTATTAAATATTGAATTGATTGAAAGTCCGGACAACTGGAATTGGGTAGCCTCTTATCAGAGAGGATTTCAGTAGCCGGCATTGTATGTTTATGAAACGGTTTATATCATTGGTGCAAGTTCACTGAGAAATACGATTCAAGGACTCCCATATCAACAGAAGAGGCCACTATTCGGAAGCTTCTATCATCTTGGTGGTTTGAGCTTCAATACAAGAAACCCAATCAAACACCAAGTTTTGCAATCCTACCTAGACGCAGGAGGTGCCCTTAAAAGAACAAAAAAGTAGTGATTTGGCACGGCGTTATCAATAATACGCTAACACCTCACAAGAAAACAGAAGCCTGTCCCATATCAGAATTATTATCAATTCTCCAAAAGTACAAAACCCGTATCGAAGCCATTGTTTATATTCAACGTTTTGGAGC
This sequence comes from Convolutriloba macropyga, assembly GCF_964194025.1. Taxonomy (NCBI): domain Eukaryota; kingdom Metazoa; phylum Xenacoelomorpha; order Acoela; family Convolutidae; genus Convolutriloba; species Convolutriloba macropyga. Next base: position 18,893,844 of record NC_134476.1, on the reverse strand, counting down.
TCCTCAGGCTCTCAGACAGTTGAGGTCAACTGGAATCGTAGTTATCGAAGCATTCAAGCAGCTCATCACACCGAAATAGAAAGAACGCCACGTTAATTAACGATTTAAGTCAGCTCCATCCGTCAGTCAAATCCGAAGCATGTCTACTGTTTGTGGTTTGGAAGAAAAGAGCTGAACTAGACAATTTTGGTCCCATGCATTTCAAAAAGCGTAGGCAGGTACCCAAAAAGAACAAGCCCTCAAAGAAACGACAGAAAAAGAAACAACAGGCATCTTAAGTAAGTACTCTGTGTTCATACTGAGCCTTCTAGATCCTTTTTTGGTGGGGGAGGCGAGGTTTGAGGATTTGTACTTGCGACAATGCCTGAAGGCACACGCTCTAGAAATCAATCTACCAAGTATCCGTGCGGAGAATTTAAAAGCGAATGTAAGGACTCATGTCTTTCGTGTTTTGCCTGTGGCACATGGTATCATTCAGGAATGTGTTCTGGTATAGCTGCCAGTATTTTAAGTTCGCTAACAAAGCAAAGTGGTTTAATTTGTTTATGCAAAAATTGTCAAGAAAGTGCAGAAAGCAAATTGAAAGGAACTGATCAAAACTTTGAGATTCATTCAAAAGTAACACAAATTGAGAAAAAAATGATGGAGAATAGTGCTACAATACAGGGTCTGCCGAAAACAATTGAAAGAGATTGAGATCAAAATAAAACTTCTGCAGAATAACTTCGAGGCAAAATTGGATAAGCTAATTGAGAACCAAGAGAAGCCAGCATTGCCTAAAGCAACTTACCACACTCCAAATTTTCGAAGTATAATGCGAGAAACTAGAGCAGCATGAGAAAAAATTGAGATTGAAAAACGGGAACAAAACATCGGACTTTTTAGAGTACCGGAAAGCACAAATGATAGCCCGGAGAATAGACAAAAAGACGACATCGAGTTTTTCTCCGATTTTTGTATAAACGGTCTAAGCTGCAATCTGCCTGAAATACAGAAAGCTATAAGGTTTGGCGAACCTCCCTCGCCAACAGATCAAATCAGAAGAAATAGACCTCTGAAAATTGTCCTGAGAGACAGCACTGAGAAAGAAGAAATCTTCAAATCCCTTAAAAACTTGAAAACTGCAGATCCTTCCTACAGAGGAATTGGCGTCTCCCATGACTACTCTAAAGAAACGAGAGAGCTCATAAAGTTGAAGCTATCTGAGGCACGCGAAAAGGACGGCCAAAATGCAAAGCGCTACGTGTATTCCATTAGGGGACCTGCCTCAAGACTTGAAGTCCAGCGTAGGAAAAGAAAATACATACCTCAGCCTGAATCTGAAAATGACGGCTTCTGACTAAGAGGCTCGCTCAAGCTGCTCCTAAATGTTAGGAGCTTACTTAATCTACAAAAGCGACTAGTTGATTTTGTCTTGAAACACTCATTTGATTTGTTACTACTAACCGAAACATGGCTTACAAGCGACATCAAGGGCTCAGAACTGCTCATATCTCAATATAATGTAGTTAGGTCTGATAGAAAGTCAAAGAACGAAATATCTAAGCACGGAGGATGTCTGATAGCAGTATCAAACAACGTCAGCTTTACTGAAGTAGATTTTCGCCACCTTTCAGAGACAATTCAAGAATCCCTGGTAGTTAATAAACTAAACCAACCTGACCCAACCGTAATAGCTTTTTTTGTAACCCACCAAAAGGAAGCCCCTATTGATCTCAACAAAGCGATATTGATGCTATTTTTTGCCTTCTATCAGTTTTCGCTAATCAAAAAATTCTCTTTGCTGGTGATTTTAACTTACCCGGGATAGATTGGGACATATACCAATCAAATGATGCTTATGAAGACTGTTTTGTAAACAAAAATATCGACGCTAATTTCAAGCAATGTATTAGTTTCAACAGCAAGTTATCCCGTTTAGACTTAGTCCTAGCCAATGATGAAGGTTTGATAACTTCAATCAATAGATTAGACGATTTAAAAGACTACTCTGACCATTTTCCGACACAAATCGAAATAACTGGTACATCAAGAGAGCCTCAAAAGAAACAAGAAGTATACTATAGCTATTGCAATTGTGATTTTGATTACCTAATTGAGCTCATTGCAAACAATCCCTTTGACCCCTACTGTTACAGCAGCATAGATAAAAACACAGATTTGTGATACGAATGGATCTTTCATCTGATAGAAAAAACTACGCCTAGAAGAACTTGACGGAGACAAGAACTTCCGCCGTGGGTATCATCTGAAACATCGCACAAATTAAACAAATTCAGGACACTAAGACGTAAATCGGAACGTTGCGTGAATTTCTCTCCTTACCTAGCCACCCAATTACTAGAACTAGAAGAGCATTGTACTAAACTGCAAGAAAGAGACCGACAAGAATAGGACGAAGAACTAATTTCAAGCAGAAACAGATCTAGAATATTCAAATATTTGAAAAGTTTCCAAAAGGAGAAATTCCCACCAAAAATTGTACATCTCGACTGGAATTCCGTTGCACAAAACAGGAAAGAAAAAGCAGAATTATTCAACACGTATTTCTCAACAGTAGTTACTGATGAAAGTCATGAACAGATTGATGCTCCACCTTTTCTCGAAGCTGGTGGACAGAAAATAAATTTTACCGAGAAGGAGATCACCAAAGAACTGGAAATGCTGGTTGTCACAAAAAGTAGAGGCGCAGATGGCATTCCCCCAATTCTGCTTAAGAAAACTGCAAAAACTGTTTCCAAATCGATTAAAAGTCTGTTCAACAATATTGGAAGGTTACACAGTGTTCCCGGTTCATGGAAGCATGGTTTGGTCTCACCAATCTTCAAAGATGGTAATAAAAGTGAAGTGAAAAATTATAGACCTGTTACACTGCTCACCGTCATATCCAAAGTTTTTGAGAAGTTATTCTTGAAGTTTTTCTCAGAACATTTGTTGAACAGCATTACATCCTGTCAATTTGGTTTTGTACCGCGGAGGTCTGTAATCCTGCAGCTTATCTTGAGTCTGTCCAATATCTTTGAAAATCTTAGTGCATCAGAAGAGTTCTGTTTCCTACTGCTGTTTGATTCCTCTAAGGCCTTTGACAAAATAAAGCATTCAGTTTTGATGAAGTTAGCAAGGATGAATATACCACGAAGTCTCTTTTTACTTATTAAAGATTATCTGACTGGCAAAACACAAAGCGTAAATGTTGACGGCTACCTATCTGAGAAACGTCTAGTGTCTTGCGGAGTTCCTCAAGGCTCTGTACTGGGACCTATCCTTTTTCTGATCTACATTCGCGACCTGCCAAATGTAGTCCTTTTGTCTCTGGCACTCTTGTTTGCAGATGATTTAAACTAATCCATTGTTCCAAAAATGACAGTCTAGACAAGCTGCAAGTTGATCTAAACAATCTCCACAACTGGAGTGTCCAAAACAGCCTCCTTTTCAATTTTAAAAAGTGCTCTTTCACACAATTTGCTTTCGGGAGTCGTGTCGAGGAGGTTGTACTCTCTCTAGAAAAAAAATTGATCCAAGAGGAGAGGGCCGTTAGAGATCTTGGGCTAACTATAGTCGACACCCTAAATTGGATAGAAAATGTGCGGAATCGAATAGCGACAGCAATGAAGGCGTTTTATCTCATTCGAAGGAACACCAGCTGCAGAATTTACATGAAAAAGAAGGTTCACTTATATAGAGCTATTATAAGCCCGACAATAATGTTTGCATCTGAATGCTGGGAGCTATCGAAACGAGTATCAAATTTTAGAGCGGTTTAATAAAAAGGTCATGAAATAGATGACAAACAGAAATTGACACAAAGAAGCTGTTGTTCAAAGCAATATACTGCCACCACACTACTCTAAAGTCCTAAAAGATCTACTTTTTAGCAGCTTAGTGTCAGGAAGGTACGATGTTGACTTGCGCAACTTTTATGTTATTCAATGGGCCGGAAGAATATCTAGGGTTATACTGCCACAGATTCAATACGAAGCGCAGAGACTCAATTTTTGGTATAGAACTGGATTTCGGCTGAACATCATCCAAAGGAAAATTAACTTCTTCGACAACAATAATTTGAAAGGAAGACTTCTAGAATTAATGTGGAAATTTTTCAATGAAAACTGGGCTGAGTATAATTTCTGTAGTTGGATCTTTTTGTGCCTGTGCCAGAACTTTCGTGCAAATTCTATGTTATAAATTCGGGACTTATACTCCCCGTGAAATTGTCACAAAGCCTTAATAATAATAAATAGTTTTTTAAGCTGTTTGTGATATAAGCAGGCATCCTTGATGGTTTTTGGGCAAAGATGCGAGGGGGTTGAAAACTGCTTGTGGTTTTGTGTGGAAAGGATTATCGGATCTATCCTGTTCCGGCCCCCCAGTTTTTTACGCCCTCCCCCCAGTTACAAATTATATGTTGTTGTATAGCACGTTACTGTCTACGAAAATAGCACGTGTTCCTGGGGGACGTAAAAAATATAAGCCCACTAAGCTGGGGGGGGGGGGGGGGAAACAGAATAATTCCGGATTATCCTTGAAGCTGTGGCTCTGTTTTGACATCATAACAGACCTCGTTCATCAAGCTCGCGAACGTGTCTCGGATTTGGTTTTGGCGAGAGTGAGTGCACCCGCCTTTTGCATAGCGGAGGACTTGCGTGATTTTCGCCACATGTTCATGTACTTGGCCTGTTCGTTAACTCGCGGCCATATTGTAAGTGTAGTCCGACTCAAAACTTCAACTTGGTTAGGCCGAAATTGTACTTTTTAAGTGGCAGAGCATTTCGCCAGCTAGAGGTGCTCTTTTATGAAGCGAATTCTAAGGAGTATGTTATCTGTTGATTCCTTGCTTGTTTTAGACTCTAGCGTTGTTCTCTCTTCCTTAACTCGGGCCATTTTTGTCCTGTTGCAAAGAATTTTGTACAAGCTTAGCCTGGATAGGGCCATTGTGGTTTGGGGGTTGAAGAGGTCAATCGAGTGGACGTAATCACTTGTACTTGCAGTCGTGTTAGCTATGTTTAAACCCACCAGGGCGCAAGGGTAGGGCGTTAGTACTTCGAAGGGTTCCATCCGGGGGTTCGAGACCGGTCGTGGCTGGTATGTTTCTCATTCAGAGTTGTTTCCAATTTATCAGGGCGTCGGTTAAGGCGGGCGTTATTCGGTTGAGGTAGGAAAGTGTTTTGGTTGTCTTTGGTTAAGCACCTGTACGCATTCTGTGGCGATGTTTGCGCGAATGATGGGTTTCTCAAGCATATACGTATATTTATGCGAGGAAGCAAGAGCAAAATCAGCGCACGATTAGCTATCATTAATCACATCGCCTAAAACTCGTGTGCCTTTGGTGATTTCGACATCTATTACTGCAATCAATAATCGGAAATTAATTGGTTGCAGTAATTGATTGGTGAATCTAATTGAATGGCAATAATAGACTGGAACTACACAGTTCTGATAATTGGAAAAAAAAAGATTGCCGATATCAATGCCGCAGGCTCCCTCTCATTGTGTCGTGCTTTAATAAAGCTAAATTCATAAGCTAAATAAGCATAATTCTCATTTGGATACCTTAAACGCTCCGAAATGCAAGCTAAGAAACCACATCTAAAGAAAAGAGCGCTTGAACTGTTTCAGGACACTTAGGTTGAAATCACAGGTGGTATACGTGTTTTGCGTTCGGTTTTTTTGTTGATATGAAGCATTCTCAGTTTATATCGACCAATTTTAAACGAATTATCTGCAAATACGCAAAAGCTGACAAAGTAATCTGCAAAAAATGTGGCAGAAATATTTGACAGAATGCACATTCATGATTCACCCAGGGAATTCAAAACAAATTCTCGTTACTATGTCGAACCGCACCAAAACCTCGCCTCCTCTTCGTAAAGTTAAATCTCACATATACGAAAAACTTTTGCCATCAATTACTGAATAACGATCACCGAAGAGAACTTCTTATGCGGGTTCGACGTAGAGCATAGCACGACTCAACAGCTAGTGGTTACACGCACTGACAGCGCAGGAACTACAGCAACAAAATTTGCAAACAGATCGGGCTAATATCAGAAAAAGCGCTGGCGCCATCTCCGTCCTTCGGCAAAGATTAGTTTGGGTCTGCCGTAGCTGTTGCCTCTGCCTCATATGGTGTCGGTTGCTGCGAAAAACAAACCAACCGAAAATTCATTATTTACCATTGTTCACGATTGACTATTGTTCACTCCTTTTAATATGTTTCTTCATATGTTTTGCAGTTACCAGATATATTAAATGTTTGTTTTATCCATTACAAGGACTTTATTTTTTTTTAGAATATTGTAATTTATTTGTAATTCTTTTTCTTTTATAATTTAGCTGTCTGGTATTGTAATTCTTTATTTTCGACTGGTGATAAATTTATCAAATAATGGCAACAAGATATTTTCGAATTTGGAAAATTGACACTTGAATCTTCGAACACTTGCATTTATTTTAGCGCAACTTATCAAATTTCTGTAGAATGTGATGCCAATTCCTTTTAGTTCTAAAAGCAGGGGTGGCAGAAGTTCGTGGCCTCCTGGGCCACATAGAGGAGGGGGGTCATTCACAACAAACAATCGACAGTCGTTGAAGCCGTTGGGGTTCTCAATAAAAGTAAGTCAAGTTGTTTTACTTAAAAAATTCTGTTAATTTATAGTAGTGATCCTCGATGTTTCTAAACTGCTATTGTCTCGAATGAGCCCAATTTAATTGCAAATTTCTGAGCTCATGCACTTTGAGGAACCTATCCTAAAAATTGAACGTCAATGATAATGCATTAAATGTAGAAGTGCCTTTTGTGAAAGAAAGTACCCTATTAGGCGTACGATGTTTTTAACACATCATTAAAATTTTATGATAAGGACCGATTTGATAATTTGAAGAACATTTGATGATTTTAAAAACATCTCTTCTTTTTTAACTCAAAGAAAGTTGATTTCAAGATGCTTCGTTTTAAATAAAAATTTCATAGATATTTGTTGCTGCAATCTGTGAACTTAGTTTTTTTAACACTTTAAATGTTTCAAATCTGCCCTGCAGCGAATTGAATGGTCGCTGTATTCCTGGTCATTGAAGGCACCATTAACGAAAATTAATAGGGGGCATTATATAAAGCTGTTTGGAAAAAGACAGGAAATCAAATTTCCTTATCCGAGCTGGCATATTGAATTCAATTTTCCCGTTCGTTGATTGTTTCTGGTTGAAGTGCTATTTCTCGAACATCATTTAACGTTTTGCGCTATGTCCGTTTGGGATTATTTCTAGGCGTTTGTTTGAAGTGATTACTAGATTTGACAACACTTCTTATGTTTTGGATCTATTGACAGTTTGAAATGAAACTGGTGGTTTCAAGCGCCGCCAAATTTCTGAAATGATGTTTCAAATATTTCACAACCCAAGCAGCTGCCAACTGATTGACGAATGGGTCATTATAGTTGTATAGTTTTTCAAAATTTTGATTCCCTTTGATTTTAAAAGAATTGTGTGATTTAATCAGTTGTTTTAGCAGAATTTTCAGGCAAAAGTAATTGGCCTATATCTTCGGTTTTTTTGTTACGACCACTCTTGAGGGGGGGAGGAGATATATACTCAACTGATTTTTTTGTGCATGTTGATTTGAAGACTTTGAAGACAATTGTTTTCAAAAATAAAAAAGACGCCTTTTTACTTCGCATTCTTGTTCTTTTTTGTCTATTTATTGCCTAGTCCCGTTAATTACAGGTCGCATATGAAATTTTTTGTTTCGAGGGAAGGTGCAAGTGTGCAAAGTCTTATGTTTTTTTTGAAGAATGCGTTATGAATTTACTGGCTTTGACTCGAGTTTTTCGCAAAAAATAAACTTAATTTTTGTCTTTTTTCGACGTTCTTTTTGTAGACGTAGGACAAATTCGACAAAATAATTACAGGTCTTTGGCGCTTCCTTTGGACAAATAGACGAACCTATTTAATTATTTCATTTTGTAGCTAATGGCGTTTATGAATTTGGAAATAATTGTTTTCGAAAAATACAAACTTATCACTTAATTTAGCCCTTTTCTCCTTTTCTGTCTATGGTTCCCAATTCTCATTAATTAGATGTCCTATATCACATTATTGGCGTTCGAGGAACGCTCAATTGAACATATTTTGAGTGGCAAATTATGACTTTGCGGCTTGACAGCGTTTTCTCGCAAGGTTTAATTGAATTTTTGTTTTTTTTTTGTCTTTGTTCTTTTTGAAACCGAATAAAGAATTGAAAAATGACAGGTCTTAATTCCCTCCTATAGAGGCATATGTGATCATAAACGTGTTGGATGTTTTCAATTGCTATCTAATGGTTTTCAGTACTTTAGAATTAATTGTTTTTAAGAATGTAAGCCATTTTTTTACTACCTTTACAACGCTATTTTGACCTTGTTAATAAGTTTTTCTTTTTAAATGGACGTAAAGTTTTGGATGTAAATAATGTTTGTTTTTATTGTTGCTTTGTTTTCTTTTTCGTCTTGACTTGCTTTCCTAATTATGACTGATCCTATCAATCTAATGCGGCATTTTTTACTCCATTGAGTTTTTTTTACGTTGGAGGCGATGTTTTTTCATACACATTTTTTTTTGAAAATTACTTGAATTTTTGGGGGTTTTCTATCTATTCCTCATTTGGTAGACAATTATGCCAAAAATGTGGATGAGTGTGGTCGGAACCTTATTGGGCAAACGCACATTACCGAGCCTCCTTGTTGTGTGCTAAGATCTGTAGTGCTATTTTTATTCTTCGATTAAGTTGGTAAAGGTTTTCCGTTTAGACATTTGATAGATTGATATGAAAGCGTCATTATGAGGCATAATTGAGCTCGAGATAGCTAGCTCGAGCTCATTATTAATTTTGTTCGTTATTAATTTTGTGAGCTGTCTGTTTTGCCAAAAAGATCCTTTGGTCAAAGTCTTAGATGGTTGTTCCATTCTGTCAAAAGACGTCAATTGATCATTGGAAAAAGAGTTCCTTCTGTTCAGGTCATGAACGCGCAAAAAGAGGACCAAATGGAGCTGATGCAGTCGCTTGAACAAAAAGTGGGATCCACACTCAACGCAGACAATGTTAGATATATTGATTTACCAGAGACTTACATGTCATTGTTTTTTTTAAATTAATTGAGCAACTAGTTTTATTCTTTTGAATTGCGTAATATGACTAATGTAAGTATGGATTCTTTTCAGAGCTTAACTTTTATCCGATGTGTGAGTTTTGATAATTTGAAGTGATGGAATACTGATTTTTATAGGATTTTTATTGCATACAAATCTGTGCTTCAGTATATATCCTAAGTTAATTTCCTGAGACAAAACGTGGACCATTTTTAAGGTGAACGTGAACGACAACCACGTTGAATTTGTGGTCACTTCAGAGTCTATCGCTTACAAACTGGAAAAGTTATCTGGCAGCCTCAAAAACTCAGAAGGGAGGAAGGTTTGTATCTTGGGTGTTTTATTGGTTAATATCATCTGAGACATATGAAAAACGGTTGGCATTCTTTTCAGATGGCAATATTGAAAAAGCCATGGTTTGGAGACCGGAGTCTACCAGCTGCAGATGAAGAAAAACTTAAAGTAAGTCAGCAGATTGTTACAAGGAAACATTGAATAAAGCCTGAATTAAATATAACAGGCAGATGCTAAGATGCACAAGGATACCTGCAAAGTTATCGAAATAATTTCTTTTCCGAATGAATTCCCATACCGATCAAATTGAACGTATACATTTACTTACGATTTTTTTTTAATTCGGATTCGTATGAAACTGTTGCTACCCACCAACCATTTTGAAATCTGACTCAAATGATGTGCATACTATAATTGGATGTTTGACAAGATACTGTAAAGCATGTTTATCGATGTTATTTGCAAAGTTATGTCATGTCTAACTTGTATGGCTGCTTCAGGAACTGTTGAATAAACATTACAACCATGATATGAAATTCCTGGATCTCTCCAACTTTTTGGAAAAGCAGGAAGCTCCCGGCGTTGGGTTAAAGAAGTTCTTCATTGCGCAAAAGTTTATCGCTACCTCTGTTTGCAAAATCATTGGAGCTTATATACCACAGGTACGGGTATGTTGTGTAAATTAGGGCTGCTCCTTTGTTCTATATAGACGAATTACATTTCCATTTTTGGAGCCTATAAAGATGCTAAAACTGAAAACTAATAATATGATTCACTAGTTTAACAGAATTTTGAAGTAACTATTTCAAGTGAAAGCTAGCAACTAGTGAGAAAAATTTTGAGTGTTGCTTTTGTTTGGTTCAATCCAATTTTGATCAACCGGATTGTTTTCAAGGTTCGCTTCAAGTTGCTTTAATTATGTTAAATAGCCGCGCTCATCTTCTCAGCCTATTACAATAGCACTCCTAATTTTTTTGCTTGTTTCAGCTGGAGATTTTAGACCTCAGTGGAAATGGATTATTTAATATGTTCCCCTACAGTGACTTGCCTGTTAAGGCGCCAAATCTCACAAAATTAAACCTATCTAATAACCGGGTTAGTCTGTAACTTCATGAATTTCATGTGGTCGAGTGTGTTAGTATTTGACATGTATTTGCTAGATGAGTGACATATCCAATTTGGAGCCCGTGAGGAAATTGAAGCTGACAGAGATCATTTTGGAGGGCAACCCTCTCTGTAGACACTACAAAGATCAATCAACTTACGTCAAGTAAAACCTTTTCGATTTATTGTTCACTAAGATCTTAAGATATAATTGAAGCCGGTCTAAGAATCTGAGGACTGCAACCTGGGGTCAGACATCGTGGATTCAGCCGGGATTCCAACGTTGTACGGAAACGGAGTGTGCTTGTCAGCTCTATCTTGGCCTTAAGGGTTCCTTGACCAGGATCAATAGATGATGTGGTCTTGGCTCCAAGGAACTACAACCTTGAATTGTGTCTGGATACCGTTTATAATCAGATAAAAAAATAAGGTTTTAGCACATTTCGGCAGAACACTCTTGAGTTGCTCGGAACATTTGGTTTGTAAAATGTAAATTTTGTCTAAGAATTGGGTCAATGTGTATTTTCGATTTTCAGAGACGTTCACAAAAGGTTTCCCAATGTGCAAATGCTGGTTCGTATTGGTCTTATATTTTTTGATTTATAAATTATTTGTTATAACTGGAAGGAACGTTTAGGACATGCATGCTGTGAAAGCGACCATTGGTTTTGATCTTGATGCAGCGGTCGTTAAAACACTACCTAAATTTTTGGTTAGTATTTTTAATAGCCGCCCTCATCTTCTCAGCCGGCTATTATAGCGCTCCTATTTTTTTTATAGCTGCGAAGCTGTAAGCTGAGCGTAGCTATATTGCGGTGCTCTTGGTTTTTTTTGTTTCGTCGTCTGACGCTTCATTTTCGTTTTACATTTTTTCTAGAACATTCTGTCTCGTCACTGCTTAAATGGCTTTTTCGCGCTTGATTTCACGCTTTCTGCGTGACCTAAATTGCGGTTATTCAGAAACAGAATCTGTTCCTAAAACAAAGTTGATTGTACGAAAACAAAGTGTATGGACCGACAGCCGAGTGGTTAAGGCGACTGGCTGTTAATCCGGAGATCGCCGGTTCGAGAAGCGACAGGGAAATTTTTTTGCACCCAAAAACAACCTCCTTTGAAATAAACTTGTAAGTTTTATAGGCGGCGGCGATAACTATTATCAACTCAGTTCTGTATCTTTTTCCATCTGTATTTTACGGCACGCAAGTCTATTTCGCAGCTATTCCGGCAATCTGCCGGCTATGTTTTACAATTCAAAGAATTTGAATTGTATTGGGGCGCTGTCTTTTTCTTTTTTTTTAAGATCTGTTCACACATTTTCATGATTTTTGAAGTCAAATTGGAGTAGTGATTTTGGTCACGCCGAAACAGGAAGTGGAGCGAAAAAGCGAGTGGTTTTGCGGCGTGAAATTTTTTTGCTCTAAATTTAAATTGGAGTGAGAAAACGGTGTTTGAACAAAATTTCGCTTTCTCGCTAGTGGTTTTTATTTCACATGCGGCAATTTCACTTTGATTTTTACTGTTTTTTCAGTTTTTTGGATAGGATTTTTTTCTAAATGGTTTTCCAATCCATTCATAGTCCGTTTTAGGTCTAGTTTCCTGTTTAGTTAATGAAAATTCTTTGAATTGTACGTCAGGACTTGTCCTGCTATGTTTTTTTACTTCGTCGAATAAAAAAATGTTTCGCTTTACCTCATTTTGCCGCTTTTTCAACATTTTGCGTGATATCTTTTTGACTTCTCTGGGCTAGTTTTTCTCTTCTCTCATTCTGCTAAAAGTGATTTTGAACATCAGTTGCTCAGCAAAGCAATTCAAAATGAACAGAGTCAGAATAAAAAATTGAAGTCAGAAATAGAAACGGGATAAACCCATAAAGCCCAATTTTTGAGATGCCCGCTGTTTGAACGTCGTTCCTATAAGCCTTAGTTACCATCTCTTATACTTATTCGTATTGATAGTAGCCCCTGTAGCCTCTCTCTGAGAAACAGAAGTATGTTCAACTACGAAATGCCATCAAAATAAATCGGACTTAAAAAATGTTTTTGTATAAAAATCTTTTTTTTTCAATATCTTCTATTCTTTCAATCCCAATCATGCTTATTGGAATTAACGGCGGCTATTTTCCGGCAATCTGCCGGGTATGTTTTTTCTGGTGAACGCAAAGTAAGCCGACACAAAAGCAAAGTCGAATGTTATGTAATAGTTGTAACCGGTTTGTTTTACCAGTACCAATTTTGTTAACAAATTTTCTTCAACTCTACTGAAATATTTTGGTTAAACTGAGAACACGTTTAGAAATGCGAGAAGCATTAAATCAAATTTCAAACTAGAATGTTGTTCCATTTTGTCATCTGACCGTTTGATGTCAAGTTAGCTTCAGAGCTAATTACGCAATGAAGTAAACTAAATTTGACCTCGTACAAGATTTGAAGACCTTCATTTTGAATGTAGCGCATGACTGGTTAATGAGCGTAGTAATGTTGTGTTTGCAGGGCAATGTAGTGCACGATGCTGGTGTGAAAAGTGTAGTGTACAGATTTCTTGAACAGTACTTTGGAGTTTTCGACAAAGATGACAGGGGAAACTTCCTAATGGATGCATACGACACAAATGTTAGCGATGGCCGTCAACTTTTTAAATTATCGCATACCATTGGTCGTGGTACTTTCTCCATTTGATTGACTAAAAATTGTCCACGGGGTTTTAAATTTTCGGTCACTTATTGGAAGTAGCATTTTTCCTGGTCCAAAGTCTGGCTTTACATGTGAATAGACAATATTTATCGCCGCTTTAGTTTACGCAACATGAAGCGTTTCCGAAGACGGAAACTGCAATTCAAAAGAAACGCACTAAGTTCATTAAAAAAACAGTTTATCAACACGACGGAGAATTAACCAATGTTTATAAGAGTGTAGGCTATTTGGTTTTTATAAGTAATCTTACGTTGAAATTTGGATTTTGTAGTTTTGTTTTAACTTTCTGTGCCAAAAAAGTTCTGTTACCGATTCCTTGAAGTTTTTATTTTTGAATAAAATTAGGTGCAGCAAAACAATTGCACGAAATTCTACTTGGCAGATTTTGTATAGTTTGTGTATATTGAGATACTTTTGCACATTTGTCGATGTCAGACCTGCTATTTACCCGGGTTGAGGTGTCTTTGATTTCATACATGTTCACATATGATTTCATACTGTCGATAATTGATTTCTTAGTTCGATCCTAGTGTGAAACCAAAGAAACCATACATGATCCATGTATGATTGCCACATCATATATGATCCTAGTTTGATAACCAAGAATCATTCATCTTTTCTTTTCCGTGACCTTACGTTTTTATTTTTTCGGCGATGTATCACTTGTATGAATCCCCGGCATCACGTTGTGATCCGCCAAAAGACCCTGTAAAGTAATACTTATTGCAAAGATGGAAGCGAAATGAAAGCATAAATCTTTCTATGTGATACCTACCAATGCTCATTTATTAGAAACTTGAAGAAAAAGTATGTTTCTAACTTAAATCATTAACTAAATACGTATGACATCAAAAGTAATTGTTTTACTGTACTCAAAGAGTAAAATGGGGACTGCACATACGAAATATTAGGTTTAACTTCCCTTTGTCTACATTATATTCTTTGGAATCTGTCAATGTTTTATGCTCCATATATGACCTTGTATTATTTCCTTTATGACCTTGAAAAAAAATTTAACGAAAATTGTAGTTTTTTAGCTTTCAGTTTTTTGTATGATTTCTATATGATTTTTTTTCATATATGACCGTTGTATGTCTACTAGGAAATCATACAAATAATATATGACCTATTATGATTACCAGGAGTCATATATGTAGTAATATATGGAGTCATCTAGTATGAATATTAAAAATCATATATGGCCCAGTGTGAACTCAAAGAAAGATGTATGAGCGGTGACTCGGGTAGTTTGTAATTGGTCACGAAATTTGAAGCAATTCTTGTAAAGGTGTCTTTTTATGCAAAATTATTGCTTGGCCGTTTTTGTGCGTTTTTCCAGAACATTCTTGATTTTACTTCTCGAACGACTTCTCACGCTTGACTTTTTAATTTTTGCGTGATCTAAATTGCTTTTATTAAGAAATGAAGTCTATTGCTAGAACAAAAGAGATTCTACGATAGCAAATCTCAAGAGACTGAAAGCCGAAATTTAGAGGTCGGGGGTGCGGATCCCTCCCTTGTCGAAGTTTTTTAATACCCATAAATACTTACCTAGGTCTGTTAATAGAGCGGTATTTTGTGTCCATTCGCTTGGTTAAGGTTTTGGTCGCACGCGATTTTCAAAACCAACTTTCCTCACGTTCAAATGACTTTCCTTTACTTTAATTCAAGGAGATCATGTCAACTGAGTTATTGTCACCCTAGTTGAACGGTAAAAATGTTCACTGTTGTCACGCTGTCTTTAAAAACTTGAGAAATACAGCAAAAAATTCGGTTGATCTGTTCTACCCAATTGTCCACTGCCAAGTAACGGGTGTTTTCTACCGATTTTTTTAAGTTTGATGATAAGAGACGGGATAAACGGATAAAGCCCTTTCATTAAGTCACTGAGAGTTAGGTTATCAATGTTCATTAGAGTGTTTGCTAGCTGACATTGGTATTAAGCTTATCAGCTTTTAGTTTAGAAGCTGAATTAAGTATTGTTTTAGAATCCAACCGAAACTGCACGCCAAATTAGAACACTTTTTGACACTGAAAGAAATAGAAAAAAAATTGGTCAATTTATCTCTCCTTTTTCTGTTTCAATCCCGATGTGCATCAAGCGCGTCAACGGCGGCTTTTTTCCGGCAATCTGCCGGCTGTGCTCAAAGTTGCTTTGCAATTGTATTTGCGATTGTTGTGGTGTGATATTGGGGTGGTAGTAGCAAGTAAATTTATGAAATTTTACTGCAAAGGTAATTTTAAATTGCTCTTGAACGAAGTTCATAGCAATTATTGTAAGCGTGTATGTCTTTTTTATGCAAATTTTTCGCTTGACGGTTTCAACTTTTAGAGTGACTTTTACGCCCTTGAATTTTTGCGTTTAGCGTGATCTAAATTTATCTCGAGCACAATTTCAAGCAGCTGAATTCAACTGGCGGCAATTTATTGCTAAAAGTCAAATGAAAAGTGCGCCGAAACTAGTGCCATTTTTCACTTTAAATCTTTATAGTGGTATATGTTAACCTCTAATGTAGTTAGCTGAAGCCCACTATTGAACTTTTTAGTCCCATTTAGGTTCCCTCGCTCCCCCCAACTGAAGCAGGTTGCAATTGATTAGAGCTCCCACTAGTCCTTCGAGAGCAATTCTTCTGACGTTTAGTCGGTTATGTTTAATTTTCTATTTTTATTCAATGAATCTGAACGTGCAAGCTTGATAACTCTCACAGATGCTAAACTAGCAATGGACGAGCCTGTACATTTTTCCTGAGTTAATTTAGTTTAACGGTGTAATAACTAGTTTAACAAACAATAACGTTGTTTATAGCTGCGAAGCTGTAAGCTGAGCGAAGCTATATTGCGGTGCTCTTGGTTTTATTGTTTCGTCGTCTGACGCTCTTTTTTCGTTTTACATTTGTTCACACAGCACAGCTGAAAAAGTCAAATTTTCTGAATGACTTCTTCCTTTCACTTACGGCATTTGCGCGCGTGACGTCATTTCTCACTCGCTTCAGCAAAAGTTTTTAGGTTATTTGCGTGATTAGATTTTGATCATACGTGACTTACCTCACTCAATAAATTGACTTTTGCACTTTAAAACTTAAGTTTAATTTGAATTTGTTTAAGGTCAAAGGAACTCATTTGTGCAGTAAAGGTCCCCAATAAGAGGCTTCTGCGGAATGAATTTTAACAAGCATAATTAATTTATCGCTGAATTTTTTTACCTAGTTTTTTTTGAGCGGCGTCAATTTTTTTTTTCAATTTAGATCTTTATCTGTTTCTTTCTCTATATTATATGGCACGCAGGTCTATTCTTTCGCAGCTATTCCGGCAATCTGTCGGCTATGTTTTTGTGATCAATAGCCGTCGTCAGCCTCTCAAACGGCTATTATATAGGCACTCTTTTTTTCGAATTTGCTATACCTTTGAACACGTTTCTCGTTTTACATAAGTTACGATTTTCACGTTTGACTGCTGACTTACCTCACTCACTCCTTCAAATGAAGGGATTCTAAATTCTTTCACGAATTGAATTAAGCAATGTAGTGAACACTGTTAATGTCAACAGAGCAAAATCAAAGGAAACGGGATAAACCGATAAAGCCCGGTCATTAAGTCATAGTGCATTAGGTTATCAAAATTCATTAGAGCGAATGCTAGCTGATATTAGTATTAAGCTTAATACCATTCAGTTTAGTAGCTGAATTAAGTGTAGGTTTAGAATCTAACTGAAACTGCACATTGAATTTGAACAATTGTTGAAACTAATGAAAACTTAAGGTAAATTATGTCATTTTCAATTTCTTTTTCTGTTTCAATCCCGATTTGCGTCTAGCGCGTCAACGGCGCCTGTTTTCTGGCAATCTGCCGGCTATGTTTTTGGTTAGTTGTACTGATCAGATAACTCTATCATATTTGGCCTTTTCGGTAATCCAGTGACGACCGTTTGTTTATTTAGGCAACAATGTGCATGAGCATGTTTTTTGGAGACCAGTCGAGCAGAGAGAAGTTCGCGATTAATAAAATGTTCAAACACACCCGCAATCTCACCAAGTGCATGGAAGAACGTAAGTATTAATGTTATAATTTTTATGAGGTGTTATGCTAGTTGGTTACACAAAAACTGAATTTCAAGTTGAAAGCTGAATTTTAATTATTGAAAGTTGTATCCATTTGATCAACGCGTCATTGCATTTTAACGAACCAAATATTGAACAGAAAAATCTAATCAGCCGTCGATGTTTTCAAGGTTAGAAGTTTTGAGGTTTGTGATATTTTAGGTACAAGAGAACAGTGTTTGTTCAAAGGCAAGTTTAAAATCCTCAGCTGTCTATCCGATATGCCTCACACAGAACACGACCTCACTTCGTTCAGGATAGACATGATGCTAGAAACAGTTAGTATTATTGACTGATACGATCTTCCTATCATAGATATACTCCAGATAGTCATAGTTTAAAGAGCAATCTTGGACCCCCTCTTTTATCCTAGCTCTCTGAGGATAGCCGACTTGTACTTAAGCTAGCTACAACCAAAACCAACTGCTCGCCTGTCGTTTGAGAGCAATTAGTGGGACAAAGGTCAGTTTGTTTTTGCCAAATAACAAACAATTAGTTCGCTAAGTTATGCCCCTGACTTCAGTTTTAAGTTGCTTATTTTTACACATGGTTCTCAAGCTGCCAGAGGGACTTAATGCCTTGAGAAGAGTACGCTCGTGCCCTAGTTATACGTTCAAGGCCCCGAAGAGGCTATGATTTATGCTCTAACTTGTATGCAGAACCCTTTGTCCTCTTCGGGTGCTATACAAGTGGTGTCTATGTTGATGACACTGCAGTCCCAATCTACATAATCCTCATGTTACCACAAATTTGGAGGTAATCCACTTATATCCATTAAATTCTGATAATTGCTGTGCAGCTGTAAGCTGAGCAAAACTATATTGCAGTGCTCTTGATTTTTCTGCATTATTGTTTTTTGGATTGTTCAGAATTGGGTTGTTTTTAATAGCCGCACAGCGATAGCTGGGGCTATTATTGGCCTTCTCTTGGTTTTTTACAATTCAAAGAATTTGAATTGTATTGGTGCGCTGTGTTTTTTTTAAGATGTGTTCACACATTTTTCAATGACTTTGATCTTTAAAAACGGGATAAACAGGTAAAGCCCAGCGGGCATTAAATTTCATTAGAGGCCCTAAGTGGGCTTTAGTAGTCCTTCAAGTGCTTATAGTGGAGCAGCTGCTGGGATGGCCTTAATTTAAGGTTAAAAGGTCATTTTTAGGAGTTTTTGGGCTCAAAATGGTGCAATTTTTCATGTTTTTTTGAGTTTTTTGTTTGATTAGTCTAAGGTTGAAGTTTTTAAAAGTTGATGCAGGCCTTTTGTGAAACAAAATTGCTTGTTATGACCGTTTTATGATCTATATATTTTAGTACTACAAACACAAACACAAAATGATAATAATTTTTGCAATTTTTTTCAGGTTTTTTGGAAATTTTTGTCATTTTTTGAGTTTTTTAGCCCTAAGTGTCAAGAAACCTCCTCCAGGGTTTGATGATAGATTACTGAATAGTTTCTAGTGATAAGGGAATGGTTTTCAACTTTCTGCCATCATGAAGATTAACATTTTTTGACAAAACTTGCAATTTCTTTCATATTTTTTGACACTTATTGTCATTATTCAAGTTGTTTGAGTCCCAGGGGCCAGAAAACCTCATTTGAGGTTGGATAATAAGTTACTGAAAAATTTTTAGTTGCCATGGAATAGGTTTCAAATTTGAATATCACAAATTTTAGCAATTTTTTTTGCAAAATTCGTTTTTTTTTCGTTTTTGAAGATTTTCATTTTTTTCGGTTTTTCCAGCTTCAGGGAGCAGAAAATCTCCTTCGAAGTTTGTTAATAGGACATGGCATAGTTTCTAGTAACAATGGAATGGTTTCTAACGTTTTAATGTCTCGAATCTGCAATTTTTGATGGTTTCCCAAAGTTTTTGTCAGTTTTTGATATTCGTCCATTCTCAAGTGCAAGAAAACCTCTTCCACGTTCTGATAAAAAAGTTACTGCATGGTTTTTAGTTCCAATGGATTTGTTTTCAACAATTTAACCTTTCGACTTTGAGAAGTTTTGTGACAGAATTTGCATTTTTTTTCATGTTTTAAACATTAATTTTATTTATTTTTTCTTGCCTCAGTAGCTGGGTAACCTCATCCAGGGTTTGATAGTATGTTAATAAATAGTTGCTAGGGGCTATTGAATGGCTTTCAACATTTTAAAAGATCCAATTTCTATTTTTTGAAGTTTGAAATTTCTGAAAAATTTTTCCTATCAATCTATGAGCCAATGAGTTTTTAAAGCTTGGAATTGGGTTACTGGATAGCGTCTAGAGACACAGAAATGATTCTGAAGATATTTATTAATAGCCGCACAGCGATAGCTGAGGCTATTATTGGCGTTCTCTTGGTTTTTTTTATTTCGTCGTCATGATTTTTGTTACGACCATATGACGTCACAGCCATTTTTTGTTCATTCGTTCATGCAATTTCAACTGAATTGCATGTGTGACGTCATTTTTCGCTCTTAGTGAGTTTTTTTGTTCATGCGCGTGATTAAATTTTTGGTCACACTTGACTTACCTCACTCTCAAAAATGACTTCCTCACTTTGAAATTGACTTTTATTTACTTTAATTCAAAGAGATAAGGTCAAATGGGTGTGTATCACTCTAAATGAAGGTTATTTGAGATCAGCTAATAGAGGCAGCAATAACTTATACAGATTTTTAATCAAAATATAACAGATCAGCCTTCAATGAAAAGACGAATTTTTTTGGTCTGTCTTTTTTAATGTTTTTTTTAGACTGCCGATCTACGAATCTATTGCGGCTATTTTCTGGCAATTTGCCAGCTATGTTATCACGATTTTCAGCAACATTTCCTTATAATTTGCAGTTGATTTCTTTTTTTAAATTTTTTGGTCAATTTCGAGTTAATCGATCTTCACGGGCCAATGAATATTTTTGAGGTCTTGCAGATGTAATACTGGACCAATTTCAGAAACAAAATTTGGTTTTTAACATATTTTCGAAATATGTATTTTTAAAGGGAAAATATTTTGCCTTAGGTTTAAAATCTTCAATAGTTTTAGCAATGAGTATGTTTTTTTCAGTTTTGATTCTTTGTTTCTCAATTTTTTGAGATGATTTTTGTGTTCTGGCTGTCATTGTTCAATTGATCGGCTGGTCAGGTAGAGTACGTCTGATTTTTCCATTCAATTCTTTGAATTGTATTTCAGCATTTTTTATTTCGTCGTCCTGATTTTTGTTAAAACCGTATGACGTCACAGCCACTTTTTGATCATTCGTTCATGCAATTTCAACTGAATTGCATGTGTGACGTCATTTTTCGCTCTTAGTGGAGCGAGTTTTTTTGTTATTCGCGTTATTAAATTTGGTCACACTTGACTTACCTCACTCTCAAAAATGACTTCCTCACTTTGAAATTGACTTTTATTTACTTTAATTCAAAGAGATAATGTCAAATGGGTGTGTGTCACTCTAAATGAAGGTTATTTGAGATCAGCTAATAGAGGCAGCAATAACTTTTACAGATTTTTAATCAAAATATATTAGATCAGCCTTCAATGAAAAGAGAATTTTTTTTCTACGAATCTTTTGCGGCTATTTTCTGGCAATCTGTCAGCTATGTTAATTAGAATTTTGATTGTATTGGCGCCCTGTTTATTTGATAGCCGATGTCAGCCTCTTAAAAGGCTATTATTTAGGAGCTCTTCTTTTCAGATTTGTTTTTACCTTTGTATCACATTTTTTTGTTTCACGTAAGTCACGTTTGATTTCTGATTTAATCTCGCTGTTTCAACTGAATGGAAGTTAGAGTTGTGTTTATTGATTTAATCAAAGGGCAGTTAATGGTTTTTATGACTCACGCTATGGTTTTTAATCGTTTTAGAAATTTGAGTTTTGCACCTTCTGGGGTTCTCTTGTCATCTTGTTTCTTAGTCACATTCATGACCAATATATCTTTTTTATAGCTGCGAAGCTGTGTGCTCTTGGTTTTTTTTACTCGAAGAGGAGTATTGGTTTTCTTAAGGTTTTTTTACCGGAAGTACTATTCGTTCAGACGCTGTTTTGACCTAAAAGCGAAAGTGAGTAAAATTGCCATGTGAACTAATTTTTTTCTGTGCGAGAGAAGTTTTTCGATCATGCGCTGCGTTTAGTGAATGCCTTTTTGACTTTGAAAAGTAGTTGTTGACTGAAAAGCACATATAAATGACCGTGTTTAGCCGTTTTTTCGTCTAAGTGGCCCAGTTTTTTTGCTTGTAATTTGTTTTTTTGTAGAAATAGTTTTTATTCGATGCTATATTGAAATGTCAACCTTGGAAATTGATTCCACGGTGTTTTGCAGAGCCTGAAAATGCGGTCCATGTTCAAAATTGGCACATGTTTCTTGATTTTTAGTTAATTTTTGGCTTGTTTTCTGTTAATTTCTTCATTTTTGGATCTTTCAACTGTTTTTTTTGTAAAAAAATAATTTCATATGGAAACTTTTTGATATTTCATATAGTCAACGCCTCTTTCTACCTGGATGTATTTTTGTTTTATAAAATTGTACATATGCTAATCCGATTTTGGTAGTTTTTTTCCAATTTTCGTCAGTTTTTTTGTTTGTATTTTGGTTGTAATTGCTAGAAATAGTCTTTTTGTGCAACATGATGGACTTTATTTTCGTTTCAATAAGAATTCCGTTATTTTTTGGCGATAAGTTTTTGAAAAACAGTTGAAAACTTTTTCATTAATGGAGTCTTGAAAGTTTTTTGACCATTTATTTTGCAAAATGTTTCAACGTTTCGTATTTATGATTTCTTCTTTTTTCCTATTTTTTTGTTCTCTCCAGGAGGATAGATCTTTGTATCGGATGACAAGTTATCTTTTCTATGTCTTGAGTGCTGAACAATGAAATGTTCGTTTTTATTAAATTTTTTAAATTGATTTAACTTTCAAAAATCAAAATTGTCTTTTTTGTTACGGTGTTCCTTACATTGTGCTCATATTCTGCACATCCTAGTTAGTATCGTTCTACCTTGGTCCTGGCACCTACATTTGTTTTTGGTATATTAATTTTTTCAGTTGTTAAAATGGATTTCAGCTTTTTCTTAGATTTTCGTCATTTCTTTGGTTTGCAGTTGATTTCATCAATATAAGGTATTACTGAGATTTTGATGGCAAGTCTTTTCCAAAATTTGCACTCATGACTATTTACTGCAACTTTTTTCCGGCCTTGGTATTATTTTAAACAATTTTTTGCCTTTGAATATTCTGCTGCATGTCTTTTCTATGATCAATTTAATTTTTGAATTAGTATGAAATGATGTTGTCTAGCATATGTACAACAAGGTACAAGTGTGTGGTTTTTTTGTCTTAATTGCAGTGATTAGAAGTGTAATTATAGGTGTTTTCTGATTCTAAATTTTGAGCTTTCTTTTTTGAAAAGATTTAACTTAGTTTCTAAGATTACTATCAGCAGCTTGCTTTCGCGATCTTTTTCAGATTGGAATCATGAATTATTTGAGGGCAATTGATAACATTGTCAGCTTTTTCAGACTATAAGTTTTTTACCACCTTAATTATTTCGGATTTTTTAGCGTTACCAAACGTTCTCAATATTATAAAATTTTGCTGCATTTTTCTCTTGTTGACAGTGGTTTAAGTTTCACAAATTTTTAGAGCAGACCTGGGGAGGTAGTGAGTTAATGGCTTAATACAAAAGGTAGTGGCTTCCGTTGCAATTACGGTTTTGTTAGTGAATTTCTGACGCTTCGAGTCGCTTCCGGAATTCTTCCGGCTATGTTTTTTTTTGTTTCGTCGTCTGACGCTCTTTTTTCGTTTTACATTTGTTCACACAGCAAAGCTGAAAAAGTCAAATTTTCTGAATGACTTCTTCCCCTCACTAACGGTATTTGCGCGCGTGACGTCATTTCTCACTCGCTTTAGAGAAAGTTTTTTAGGTTATTTGCGTGATTTTGATCATATGTGACTTACCTCACTCAATAAAATGACTTTTGCACTTTAAAACTTATGTTTAATTTGAATTAGTTTAAGGTCAAAGGACTTCATATGTGCAGTAAAGGTCCCTAATAAGAGGCTTCTGAGGAATGAATTCTAACAAGCTTTATTAATTATTCGCTGAATGTTTTTTACCTAGTTTTTTGAGCGGCGTAGATTTTTTTTTCAATTTAGATCTGTATCTGTTTCTATCTCTATTATATGGCACGCAGGTCTATTCTTTCGCAGCTATTCCGGCAATCTGCCGGCTATGTTATTCTAATTATTACAGGTTTTAAAGTTCTTTTCTTTTTGTAGTCTTGTAACTCATTGTCATCAATCGTCTGTCTCATTGGCTCTCTAATGAGGCATAATTGAAGCTTTTAATGTCACTATTTGTACTTCTCAAAAATATGACTTTGCTGTCCTGTTTCTTAGTCTTGATGATTGGTCTCATTGGCTCTCTAATTAGGTGTATTGAAAGCTCTTTAATAAATTCAATTGATATCTGAACGTTTTACCAACTTTATTCATAACTTGTTTTGGAAAATAAGATCTTTTACTTTTTGTCTCTTCATTGTAGTGCATTTTGTTGTCCTCTCACTTAGTCTCGCTAATGATAGGTCTGCTTGGCTCTCTACTGAGGTATCAGTAAGCTTTTTAATGGTTTTATTTGATATCTTAGTCACTACTATTCTGGATTAACTCCAGTGATAGTTTAGTTCTAAACCCCGCCCCTGCAAACCAACCCTCCATTCTAACAATGATAACTTCTCGTCGGTTGTTTGAAAGCAATTGGCCAATTTCTATCTTGTACCGGCCATGATAAATCGAATCGATCATTAAAGTTACCATTTTTGTTCAGCTGTGCACTTTAAATCTTAATAGTGGTATATTTTAACCTCTAATGTGGCTATTTGTAGCCCAATATCGAACTTTTTAGTCCCATTTAGCCCCCGACTGAAGCAGGATGCAATTGATTAGCGCTCCCACTAGTCGTTCGAGAGCAATTCTTCCGACGTTTAGTCGGTTATGTTTTGCTTGGCTGATTTGAAAAACTTAAAATAATCGAATAAACATCCAGTTCAAAATATCCGATAGTTGATTTTGTATGAGGACTTTGAGAACTTTCGGAGGTGCGAAACACTTTGACTTTCCCCGAGTTTTTAAGAATTTAGACAGCTGTTCTTTGTATAAGAGAGTTGTGTATGATCTTTTATTTTCAGGAATTAATAAATTTTGAATCCCTTACGTTTTTGATGGTGGTTATGCTCTGAAGTTTTTGACAATTATTTGGCTGAAATATGCGTTGGATCTTATGAAAGAACCCACCAAATTAGAGCAATTTGACACTTTCAAAATTAGTCAATTTCTAATTACTCTCAAACGAAGTTTGTCGCAATTATATTAGTCCTGTTGGTCCTTTTTATGCAATTTTTCGGCTGGCCGATTTTTCGTCTGACCCATTTCACCTTTCGTCCTCAAAAACGGGATAAACAGTTAGCGCCCAGTGGTCATTAAGTTCTCTTAGAGCCTTTCAGCTCACTAGTTTCCAAGTATGCGATTCACAGAAACTGTTTTGGAGACTTACACTTATGGTGTGAAGGGCGGTTCTTAGAGGTTCACCCCCCCCAACAACGACCCCCCTCACTTCTCTTTTCACCCTCCCTCCCAATCCCCACCCCTGCACTTCTGCCAACCCCCTCTCCCCACTGTTGCCCCCCCCCCCCCCCCCCCCAGCTGCATTCACCTCACGCCCCTTCAATTAAGCTAAAGCTAGCCTCACTAAACCGTGGCTGGCTACTGACGAAGCCAACCGCTCGCCGGTCGTTTGAGAGCAATTCGCCGGACGTTAGTCGGTTCAGTTCAACTATTCGTTTTTCTACCTGGTTTAATTCCAACATTGGTCAGTGGTGACAACGGCGGCTATTTGCGGACAATCAGTCCGCTTTGCTTTAGTTCTGATTTTCCTTTTTTGGTCTATATGTCGGTCTTTGTTGCTTCTGCTCATTTTGAGTAGATGTGCGAGCTAGATAGTGCAAAATTGAACGAGTACCGAAAGTCAAATCATAAGTCCGGCAATCGTAGTTTAACCCCTCATTTTGAATGACATAGCTTATATTTATCTCTTATTCCGTCATTTAAGCCCCATATTGAAGTCCAGATTAAGAGAGCTATAATATGTGTAATCTTATGTTTTTGGAGAGCCATTACTCCGGCAGTAGTCCGTTATTTTTTATGATCCACCACCTCAAAGCTTCCCTACAACTCGCTAAAACTTGCTGCTGTTGATGGGCTTTTTGTGTTGGACATCAGTTGAGTTCGAATGTACTAGATGTGATTCCGAATAGTCGAAAATTCCTTTGTTTGTTTTCAGTTTTCAACTTTAGGAACAAGAGAATTATATATTCGCGTCCTTTAATTTGTCGGTGATCCCAGCAACAGTAATGCTTCCGGTTTTTGAATAAATACCTATATATAATTCTTCGTTTTGTTTAGCAAAAGTTGGTGATATTTATGGTGAATGGAGTGTTGCGTGAGAAAGGGAACTCTGATGTGTACTCATTCAGTCGCACCTTTGCCTGCAAGCCACACAAGGAAGGGTAAGTTACAAATGCCAATATTGGTTTAAAAATTACGGATTGAGGTTTCTCGATTCCGTACTCAATCAGTATACTTTCAAATGATGAAAATATGAATTACTTGTATATAGGGCCGCTCTGCGAGCCAAGAATAGCAGAAATTCTTCCATCTTAAATCAGTTTGTTAAGATGGCACTTTTTGATAGCCTTTCCTTAAACGTATCTATATATTAATTCAGTGTCGACATAAAAGGCACAATGTTTAAGCTCCTAATCTTTACATGTTTTAACAGCCCCTAAACATGCTTTTCGGCAAAAAGCGACTGGCAACAGTCGGATTCGAACCGGGGTCTGTGAGTTAAGAGGCAAAACCGCAATGAGTTGAGCTAAGAAACAGATGAGCCGCGTATTTATCGGGATTTTTGTCCATTAACGTCGCATCCGTTTCTACTTTCTCCAATTCCCTCCTTTTTTCACAATTTTTGTGCTCCATGCCTTTCTGTCACTATCTATCTTGTATCAATCTACATATTAAAAATAATTCGAATACCTATACCACCATATTTAAGCTCCTAATCTTCACATGTTTCAAGGCCTCTTAAATATACATCAAAGCGTTTTGATTCGCATGTATTTTGAAAAAGGTCAATGACCGAAAACTTGACCTTGCCAAAAAGTAGATGACCGAAAAGTTACCTATGCCGTAAAGGTCAATGACTGAATACTGAATGTAAAAATGGTCCATTGTTCGAAAAGCTGCCTATGACCGAAAAGCTGTCATCTATATCTTCTATATCTATATATTAATTCAGTGTCGACATAAAAGGCACCATGTTTAAGCTCCTAATCTTTACATGTTTTAACAGCCCCTAAACATGCTTTTCGGCAAAAAGCGACTGGCAACAGTCGGATTCGAACCGGGGTCTGTGAGTTAAGGGGCAAAAGCGCAATGGGTTGAGCTATGAAACAGATGAGCCGCGTATTTATCGGGATTTTTGTCCATTAACGTCGCATCCGTTTCCACTTTCTCCATTTCCCTACTTTTTTCACAATTTTTTGTTCTCCTTGCCTTTCTGTCGCTATCTATCTTGTATCAGTCTACGTATTAAAAATAATTCGAATACCTATACCACCATTTTTAAGCTCCTAATCTTCACATGTCACATGTTTTAAGGCCTCTTAAATATACATCAAAGTGTTTTGATTCGCATGTATTTTGAAAAAGGTCAATGACCGAAAACTTGACCTTGCCAAAAAGTGAATAACCGAAGAGTTACCTATGCCGTAAAGGTCAATGACTGAATACTGAATGCAAAAATGGTTCATTGTTCGAAAAGCTGCCTATGACTGAAAAGCTGTCATCTATATCTATATATTAATTCGGTGTCGACATAAAAGGCACCATGTTTAAGCTCCTAATCTTTACATGTTTTAACAGCCCCTAAACATGCTTTTCGGCCAAAAGTGACTGGCAACAGTCGGGTTCGAACCGCGGTCTGTGAGTTAAGAGGCAAAAGCGCAATGAGTTCAGCTAAGAAACAGATGAGCCGCGTATTTATCGGGATTTTTGTCCATTAACTTCGCATCCGTTTCCACTTTCTCCAATTCCCTCCTTTTTTCACAGTTTTTTGTGCTCCATGCCTTTCTACTGTCAATATCTATCTATCAATCTACATATTAAAAATAATTCGAATACCTATACCACCATGTTTAAGCTCCTAATCTTCACATGTTTTAAGGCCTCTTAAATATACATCAAAGCGTTTTGATTCGCATGTATTTTGAAAAAGGTCAATGACTGAAAACTTGACCTTGCCAAAAAGTAAATGACCGAAAAGTTACCTATGCCGTAAAGGTCAATGACTGAATACTGAATGTAAAAATGGTTCATTTTTGGAAAAGCTGCCCAGGAACAAAAACCTGTCATTGTCAAAAAGTCAGAAGACCGAAAAGTAATTTATGCAATAAAGGTCAATGACTGGATAGCCGCGGATGTTTTTAATCGGAACTTTTTACGCTGAATGTTTGCGTGACCAGTTTTTTAAACAATCTTTTGCTTCTTTTGTTTTCAGTTTTGCTTGATCTCAGTCTCATAAAAGTTTTGAACAACTGAAGTTTAATTAACTGAATCTTTTGTTGCCAGTTTTTTTTCAAAAGTTAGGCTGTGAAGAATTTGGTCTATTTTTCCTTTTTACTTTCGAAGGAATATCTTTTCTGTGCCGGTTCTTTCTTTCTTTGCTCCTTCTTTTTCTTTTTATTTTCTCCTTCATTAGTTTTGTTTTTGGTTATATTTCTTTTTCTCTGTCTCTTCTGCTTTTTATCTTTCGTTTCACTTTCTTTTCTCCTTCTTTTTTCCTTTCTTTATCTCTCCTTTTCTTTTGCTTTGCTCTCTCTCTTTTCTGTCGTTCTGCTTTTTTTCTGTATTTTTCTGTACTTGTCTGCGTTTTTCTCTTTTTTATTCTTTCTTTTCTCATTTTAGTTTCTTAATCGTTTTTCTCTTTTTCGTTCCTCTCTTTAGCTTGTCGTTCTTTCCTCTTTCCTTTCTATTTCTTTTCTGTCTTACTGTACTCTTTCTTTGCTTTTCTTTTCTCTTTGTTTTCTCTTTTCTGTTGTTTTCTGCCTTTTTTCTCATCCTTTCTCTCTTTTGTTCCTGTTTAGCTTCTCTCTTTATTGTCTCGCTCACTTTTCTGTCTTTCTTTTCTCTCTTGATTTCTTTTTCTTTTATCTTGCGTTTCTCTTTCCTGTCTTTCAATTCTGTCTTTTTTCTCTCTTTCTTTTAACTCTTTCCTTTCTGTTCTTTCCTTTCTTTTCTCATTTGTTTCTTTCTGCTCCCTCTTTCTCTTCTTTCTCTCCTTTCGCCTTTTCTCTCCCTCTCTCCTGTTTTTCTCTCTTACTTCTCTCTTGCTTTTTTCTTTTCTTGCTTTTCTGTCTTTTGTCTCTTTTCTGTCTTTCGTTTCTCGATTTATTTTCTCTCTTTTGTTTGTCTTTCTTTTCTCTTTCTTTTCTGTCCTTTTTTCTTTTCCCTCCTTTCTCTCTTGCTCTTTTTTTCGTTTGTTTTTCTTTCTCTTTCCTTTGTCTTTTTTGACTTTTTTCTCTTTCGTCCACCCATTTTTTCTCTCTATTTTGTCTTTTTTTCGGTCATTTTTTCTCTCGTTTTATCTTGCTTTTCTCTCTTTCTCTTCCTTTCTTTTGTCTTTTTTCTCTTTCTTTTGTCTTTTCTGTCTTTCTTTTCTCTCTTTTTCTGTTCTGTTTTGCTGCCCTTTTTCTTTTTTCTGTCTTTCCTTCGTCTTCTGTCTCGTTTTGCCCTTTCGTTTCTTTCTTTTCTCATTCCTTTCTGTCTTTCTTTTCTTTTTTCTGTTTTCTCTCCCTCCATATCTTGTTTCTTCTCTTTTTTACGCTGCTTAAAAATGCAGCCTAACGTATTACATGCGTTACGCTACGACACTATGTAGAATTTCGTTGTCTGTACAAGTCTCAGCGCTCCCTAATTATAAGGGTCAGCAAAGCCAAAAAAAGTTGAACACAAAATTGCTGTGACTTGGAGGTATTATACTAAACCAAACACATCGGTAACATAACGTAATACCTATGGCTGTTGAACAAGGGGCATGTGTTCCAGCCCGAGGTCGTAGAAAAAAAATGAATTTTAAAACTTCTATTTTTCAAATGATCTTGTTATACTTTTGCGGGCCTGCTAGTTATTATTGATATTATTGACGTAATATAAACGAATATTATTTAGGCTGCAAATTACGAACGAAACGATTCATTTTCGACCCTGCCTCGAGTGGGAGAGGCGGAGAGCCTTTGCTAATCCAGGTCCCACTCCATCCAACAGTCCAGTGGTCACAACTACAGTTCCAGCTCAACCAGAGGCAGCTGGTACAAGTTCCAGCTCAGGTCCAGTCCCTCAGGTAGTTCAAAGTTTTATCTTTTGCGAAAAATGTCTCGAAAATGATCAAAAAATGTGAGCGGCATTAGTTTTAATGTCATCGGGTGAAAGCATGAAGAAAATATTTTTGACGTGGGTACAAGGTTATAAAGAACATACTTTACCATACGACTGACCGTAGCAATGGGTGTACAAAGTATCTCTAAACGAATCCTTGAACTATTTCAGTGACCGCATAAATTTGTTGCTATGTGCGAGCCTTATCCTTGTGCAGAAATCTTTTGTTGGGTCCAAAATTGATTTTTAATCCTTTATAAGGATGCAATGATGTGTTTCAGCAATTGTCCGAGAGTGAGAAAGAAGCGCTGGTGCGCAAGTTCAGCAGTGAAAGTGGCTTGAATTTGAAGTGGACTCTCGAATGTCTCAACGCCAACAACTGGGACTACCAAACATCCGCCATCGATTTCCAGAGAGCTAAGGTAAATACTCTTTCGGTATATTCCAATTTTGCAACCCCTATGTGGCGACGAGTGGCCAATAATGCTAATTTCAGGTATTGAATTTGTATAGATTCTGGACAAACTGGCAGTTTTTATTTTGTCATACGAAATTCCTAGAGACTTGAAAAGTTTGAAATGGCCGTAGATTATATAATCCAGTGCGTCTTTAATACAACTATGTGTAACAATATCAAATTTAAGATATTTTGTTTTGGTTGAATGCAAGCCTTTTTGATTAAATTGTTTTTTAACGCGCTTAAGAAAGTTTTTATATTGTGTTTAAGAATGCAGGAGATATACCAGCAGAGGCATATGTGTCAACATAGCAACTAAATCCAGCCAAAAACCATGCATTGACGATAGATGGAACTCCAGGAACTCGACTTCTTTCCTATGATATCCTTCATCAATGACATACACGTTGTGTATGCAACAATGGAGCAACAGAAAGAAAAGCGCCACAGTTCACCAGAAGTCTAAGATGTAGAGATCCAAACTAATATTTTACGTATATAAATGGCCAAAAAACAATGATATTTTGATGCTTTGAGAGAGTAATAGACAACAACTACACCTTATTTTATCAATAAACTTGACTTGGTTTATAATGTCCACGTGTTGTAATTTGCCAAAATATGGATAATCACTATTTTTATTGCGAAATGTTGCAGCTTTTATGTTCGTTATAGTTCATAGATGATCTTGTTATTTCTGACGCTGTTTTATTGGCGCTTTCATCAAGGTTGCTATGTTAGATCGGCAATAACTTGATTTAAATACCGAGTTAGGAAATTTTGGCAGGAGGGGTATTTTCGGGAAAACAGTTTTATTCATTTCGATCTGTCCTCAAAAGCGAAAAATAAAGCAGAAACAAAAAACCACGGCCTTTTGGCATAAAAATGGTACATTGATCAGTAGATAATTGAACCTTTTAAAGTGCAATGTTCGAGTTATTATTCAAAAATTTCCTTAGTCCGTCGTGATTTTTTGGCTGAAACTTTTGAGCGTAATTTTTGAAACCTATTTCCCGGGACGTAAAACTATCTTTCCTAAATTTTGTTAATGCGTATATAAATTTCATCCAATAACTAGTCGCACCCCAATAACTGTTTTAATAACAGATTACTGCACTCTGTAATTTCTAGCCATTTTCCTCCAGAAAGCTTCTTGTGAAGCTGAACAAACTGGACCGGTACTCTGAGAAACGGCGACTTCGGTTGCTGCTGGCTGAAATGTTCTTTCTGAAAGAACTGAAGGTCGTTCAGAGTTAAAACTGGTCGCGAGTTTCAACCTCAACTGCTCTAGAGTCTGGCTTCTGTAAGTTGGACTGAGGTTGACTTGGGGTCTTTGACCTGCTGGGCTTCAGGGCTTGGCTAGTCTTTTGAACTCCTTTTTGTGATAGGGCGCTTTGGGTTGCGACAGCATGTGTTTTCAATATTTGACCTCGTATAAAACAACACTTTGAAACATGATTTGTGAATCGGTCGAATACACCGTATACTAATCGAAGTTGTTAACTATGTAATTTTGCTATTTCAAGTTTTGGATTCAGTCTAATAGTAAAAAAAAGTTTCAGTCAAAATAACATGACAATTTTTTGTTGACAATGTAAATGTGTCCCTAAACGTAATTTTTTTGTGTCAATGGTAGTTTTTGCTGTCCAATGACGAAACGTTTTGGATTTTATTTTCAAAAGATTTTAATGACGAATATGTGGTTTCATGTTCCTGCTTTACCCGAAAATGATTCGAAGTGAAATTAATTTTAATATCAACTTTGAATGCCGATCTAACTCTGTGCAGTTTGTAGGAAAATTGTTCTCGGGGGAAATGGAGCTAAATGATGTTGAGTTTTCTTTCAGTTGTCAAAAGGTCTTCTATTTTCGTTTAATTATTATGTCACTACCTTGCATAATAAAATCTTTATTCTCCTCTTTCTCGGCAATAAAAGAGCCAGAATTTGTATTCTGCCTTCTGAGTTTTGAGCAATCGGAGATTAATGACGCTTTCGCATTATTTATTAGCTCTCAATTCTGGATAGAAAAAAAGTAACTACGATGAGCTCAGTAGGTCTTTTGAGCATCAACAATTTGACTGTTGTATGCAAAGAGAAATTTCAGCGGTGTTTCTCTTCTGACAAGTATTTTGATATAATCTTAATTTGGAGTAATTTCACGGGCACAATTTTTGATAATAATTGCTCTCAAACGAAATTAGTAGCAGCCATACAAGTGTTGTGGTCTTTCTTATGCGTTTTTTGTACTACTGATTTTTCTTCTGAATGTTTTCGTCTTTCTATTTGCCCTTTCTGCCTCAAAAACGGGATAAAAAGGTGTCGACGTTAGGTAGTTATTTTTATAACCAGCTATTGTTTTTAGCACATAAGCACTTAGGTCGCTTAGGCTGTTGTTCATTAATGAATTTATGAACAAACAGTCAAATGGATTTGGAGCTCTTTTCGAACCGTTGGTGAGAATTGTTTAGTCTAGAAGCAAAGATGAGTCACAATTGATCCTCATCTGTGTATTTGAGTTTCAGCCACTGAATTATTCTGTTAACGAGCGGAACGCATTGTGGGACGAGTCCATGTCTCGGTGATGTATTTCAATGAATGATTGTAATTTATCCATATGATGTATATGACAATATAGTCTTACAGTATAGACTTACAGTGAGGGGACTCTGTCGCCCAGAAAATCGATCAATTAAAATAAACCAAAGGTTTTGAATTGGTGGAGCAAGCGTTACTTTGTTACTCTGCATTTTCTCCTCTTCCACTCTTGTATGCTGTTGCAAATTAGATTGCCTTGAAATAAGTTATTTCACAAAGGGGCTCGTAATATCAATTCTAGTTATACGATAACAAAGTATGAATATTACTTGCACATAAATGGAAAGAACAAACTTAAGACAATTTATAATAGTAATTGAAATATTTTTAACCATATCCGTGGTTCAATTCCCAATTAATTTACAAACGCTCACAGTATCCCAACTGGTATTGCAAAAACAAACATCCAAAGTTCAGTCTCCCCTCTGCTTTTTACCACTAGCTTCTAAAGTTAAGTCCCACTAAACCAACTACTTTCTCTCGCTTGTGTGGAAATCTTTCCTGTGTCCAGCTTCCGCTGTGTCTAAACAAATCTCTCCGACCCTCTCTGATCTCTCTGCGTGTTACTTTAATTTATATTCAACCAATACGCTCTCATCTTAAGCAAACAAACCTTAATCTCTCAATTAAACATTGCAATTTACACTTGAATTCTGTCACATTCTGTAGAAAGGCTTTGTTTGCTATGCAAACAAACCAATATTAATTTATGATCTGTCATTAATCTGCTGCCAACCATTGTTCAACTCTCTCCTTATCTTAAGTACACGACCTTTGGACTCTTATGTAAGCAAATCCACTGCGCTGTTTCTCATATATGCAGTTGAGATGTCAATCAATGTTTGCTTAGTAAACATTTAACGTTGCGCTGAAAAGTTCTTATTCCTCTATTTACGCTATCAAATAACTAGCTGCAATCAATCCCTGTCGAAAATCATGTGATGAAAAAAGAACTAATATCAACAACAAAGCCAAGAGCAATTTTTTTTCTGAGTTACAACATTTCATGCAATTCCCCAGTTAAAAACTGCCGAAAAGTCTAATATTCCTTAAAGCCCACAATTTGACCCCAAGGGGTCATCCAAAGGTCACCCGTACAAAATGAGAGGTCAAGTTGATGAAAAAACAATTGTCACGGAAAGTTTTTTCACAGTTGCACCTTCTCACCACATTTCATGGCCTAACTCCCACTAGAACACAAGCAATGATCGCGCACACTTTTCAACGACCTCAGAGTGACCCCAAAATTCAAAACTTAAGAACTGGCGAAGTAGTTTTCGAAACGTCCTCGGGTAAAAAGTTTGTAGTAAATATAGGGTGCCACCAACTTGCCTGCCAAGTTTCTTGACCTACGGATTAGCCGTTGCGATTTGTTTGCAATTTGAATATTTTTAACGAGTCGTTTCGACCTAAACCCGAAAAATCCGAATTTGGAAAATGAACGGGATGGATATATTTGTCACTAATTGTCGCAGGTTATCACATTATTACCATATGAAACTCATTTGGCCGCTCAAATTGGCCAATTTCCAGTTTTCGGCACTAGGGTTATCCCGAAGCACCGACTTCCGGTCGCACCCGGAAATTAGAAATAGCAACAATAGAAAGCCCTTGAAATTACACTTACACTCGAAAAATCATAAGGCTGCTACCAATACTCCACAAGCAATTCAAATTTTAAGTTCCGCAACAAGGGCGTGCAATTGTTCCGTGCAAATGTGTGTAGGGTCAAGTCTGACATTAAAATTGGATTCCTCGAACCCAAATTAGTCTATCCCTCCATTTTTAGGTCAATCCGACTTCAACTTTTTGAGAAATTAGTATTTCTGTTTCATTGTTAACAATTTTTAGTGAAAACTGTATTCTTTTTTCAAAATGCTAATAAATGTCTCCCACAAATTCTTAAACCCTTTCCATGATGAAGCAATATATTACTGCACGAGTATATTCTATTACGACTGGTTCCTACCTTAATTTCATTCAAAAATTATCAAAATTTAAATTAAAATATCAAAAACTTTCGAATTACATCACGTCCGGCGCTAATGACTCGGTGTCGGGTTGTTGGGATAAATTCAAACGCCGCCCATTTTAACGGAGGATTGGAAGATCAACACCACGAAGTTTTATTGAAAATCTGTTAAAAACTTACAATTGGGGGCTGTTTTGTTTTGCTTGGTGGTATTTTGAAAAACTGATAAATTGCTTTTTTATGTACTCTAAATCAACCAAATTTTACTTAATTAAATCAGATCGAAAACGTGTAACCGGCCGCGCAAGATTAGGAATAGCCGCCGCA
The DNA here is from genome assembly GCF_964194025.1 of Convolutriloba macropyga. Taxonomy (NCBI): domain Eukaryota; kingdom Metazoa; phylum Xenacoelomorpha; order Acoela; family Convolutidae; genus Convolutriloba; species Convolutriloba macropyga. Next base: position 18,858,723 of record NC_134476.1, on the reverse strand, counting down.
ACGTATTAAGATTAGGAATAGCCGCCGCAACGTATTAAGATTAGGAATAGCCGCCGCATTGTATTAAGATTATGAATAGCCGCCGCAATGTATTGAGAATAGGTATAGCCGCCGCAATGTATTAAGATTAGGTATAGCCGCCGCAATGTATTAAGATTAAGTATAGCCAGCGCAATGTATTGAGAATAGTTATAGCCGCCAGAATGTATTAAGATTACGTATAGTCGCTGCAATGTATTAAAATTACGTATAGCTGCCGCAATGTATTAAGATAAGGTATAGCCGCCGCAATGTATTCAGATTAGGTATAGCCGCCGCAATTTATTAAGATTAGGTATAGCCGCCGCAATGTATTAAGATTAGATATAGCCAGCGCAATGTATTGAGAATAGGTATAGCAGCCGCAATGTATTAAGATTAGGTATAGCCGCCGCAATTTATTAAGATTAAGTATAGCCGCCGCAGTGTATTAAGATTAGGTAAAGCCGCCGCAATGTAATAAGATTAGGTATAGCCGCCGCATTGTATTAAGATTAGGTATAGCCGCCGCAACGTATTAAGATTAGGTATAGCCGCCACAATGTATTAAGATTAGGTATAGCCGCTGCAATGCATTAAGATTAGGTAGAGCCGCCGCAATGTATTAAGATTAGTATAGCCGCCGCAACGTAATAAGATTAGTTATAGCCATCGAAATGCAATGAGATTAGGTAAAGCCGCCGCAATGTATTCAGACTAGGTACAGCCGCCGCAATTTATTAAGACTAGGAATATGATCTAGGGGCGAATCAGGGTATTTTTGGAGTGTCTGCAGAATATTTGCAGTTTTTGCAGAATTTTGTGCAAAATTTTTCAGTTTTTGGTTTCATTGATGCTCGGGAAATTGATGCTCGGGTTCAATAATTTGGTTAGTAATGATCCTCGCCTACTGGATTAGCTAATCAGGATCCGTGCCATCAGGGATTTCAAGGGTATTTTTGCAGAATTTTTGCAGTTTTTGTAGAATTTTTGCAGAATTCTTGCAAAATTTTGCCTTCTTTTTGCTTTTCAATGTAAGTTTTGATCAAATACTTGATTCTGATTGTTTGAAATTACCAGTTTAAAAAATCAAATGAGTTGAAATAGGGCAAAACACACATAGATTACACATTTAGCAAAAATACAAAATGAAAACAAATGAAAGTGATCAACAAATTAAAAGTTGACTAGTACTAGCGTGCTGGGGACATAACCAAGTGGACGGTAGATCGAAACTACCTCTTGCTAATCTGACAATGTCACAGTACTAGTGAACTCGTAATCGCTCATAACTTGGAAAAACGTCAAACAAAAGAAAAGCAATTGAACTAGAAATTAAAAAATAACAGACACAAAATAAACTTAACACCTTAAAATATATCCTCAATCTAAGATTTACATTGAAAAAGTATCCAAAAACTGAAAACTGAGGAACAATTACCCGAGTGGAATAATAAAGTCAATGAAAAGAACAACCTGCGTAGCTAACTGAGTAATAGTCACAATTGTTAAAAAAATAATATCGACTTTATTAATCAGCATGTTTTTATTCTGTTTTTTTGCGCTTAATTTACGTGGAAACAGGAGAACTACTACCCGCACTCAATAAAAAGCTAGTTTTAAAACGTGCTTAGTCGATTAGCTGGTTTGAATCTATGCTAAATATTTAGAAAAATGTTATTTTTAGCAACTTAATGTATTTTATGTCATAGAGTGCTCTTTTCTAAATGTTCTAGACTAAGTTAAATACTTGATTCTGAGTGGTCGAAAATACTGACCTTCATAAAAGAAATGAATTAAACCAGTACAAATATAGAGAGATCAAAATATGAGCAAAATACTATTTTAAAACCAGAGAATACTGATCAACAACTTATAAGTTGACTAGTGCAAAATAAAGTTCGTCAGAGTGAACAGTTTGTTATTTGATGCAGATTTTCCCAACTAATATACATTGACAAAGCTCAGAATCACGCAAAATTTATATCAAATGGCATAAACTCTACTAAATTGAAGCAAACTTGAAAATTTTTAATTCCTTACGAAAACGAATAAAAAAAAAAATTTTTTCTTCCATCAAGTTTAAATAATTTTGCTACAAATTAACGGCGACCAGGAAAAATACAGCTTAAAGACTAGTTTCAACTGTTTCTTGTCAACTTGTTCAAAATGAGTTGATTCGAAATAAATTTTGTGAAGAAATGTGGCTCTCCACGAGAATTTCTCAGGACAGGAAATGAAAGCAAAGGATTTTGCGCACCCAGTTCCACCATTCTTCTATGTGATACAGCTGAGCTGGAAAGTTTAACAGAAGAAGTACAAAAACTCATACAATAACCGTTGCGTATGGCATAAAAATGTCTGTTCGACGCATAATATCTGTAAGAATTATAATTTGTTTTCCAAGAACTCTCAGGAAAGTCAAAAAACAATAGGAACTTGCCTACCAAATTCAACAAATTGTTCTTGAGATTAGACTGTCAACATAAAGTTTGAGGAACTTTCCTAAATTATTTCATGTCAAATAACAAGGTCTGGTAGTATTTAGAATCAGAGCAATGATATTGATAATTTTGTCTGCTTGCTACCGTGTTTAATCTGATATACAGATAAGAAATTTCGGAGACAACTGAATTTTTATCGATTGATTACCAAGGCAGGAACAAAAACCTAATGTCATTTCATTAAAAGATTTTTTTTAAGTAGAACGATTATACCTATCAAGAATGAACAATCATCCAATTGATACTGTTTTCCAGCTAAAAACGAGTAAAATTGTTGATATTTAGCTTTCTTTTTGTTCAGTCTAGCCAGCAACCAAATCATTGAAATGAAATGTACATACTTATGTCATACTGTCAAAATAAAGCAGGACAAACATATTCCTACAATTTAAAATATCTTTAGCAGAATCCTAACATTTTTTCTGATGTAATTTTTTTCTCATTGATTGCTGCCAATAGTCTTACTGAAGCAATAATTTAACAATAATTTCACTAGAAATGCTTAAAATCACTGGTTTTCAATGCTAGATGGCCAATGTCTTAAGATTAGGTATAGCCGCCACAATGTATTAAGATTAGGTATAGCCGCCGCAATCTATTAATATTAGGTATAGCCGTCGTAATGTGTTAGGATTAGGTATAGCCGACGCAATGTATTAAGATTAGTTATACCCACTGCAATGTGTTAAGATTAAGTTTTGCCGCCGCAATGTATTAAGATTAGAGTGAGCCGCCGAAGTGTATTAAGATTAGGTATAGCCGTCGCAATGTATTAAGATTACGTATAGCCGCTGCAATGTATTAAGATTAGGTATAGCCGCCGCAATGTGTTAAGATTAGGTGGATCCGCCGCAATGTATTAAGATTAGGTATAGCCGCCGCAATGTGTTAAGATTAGGTGGACCCGCCGCAATGTATTCAGATTAGGAATAGCCGCCGCAATGTATTGAGAATAGGTATAGCCGCCGCAATGTATTAAGATTACGTACAGCCGCTGCAATGTTTTAAGATTAGGAATAGCCGCCGCAATGTGTTAAGATTAGTTGGACCCGCCGCAATGTATTAAGATTAGGTATAGCCGCTGCAATGTATTAAGATTAGGTATAGCCCCCGATATGTGTTAAGATTAGGTGGACCCGCCGCAATGTATTCAGATTAGGAATAGCCGCCGCAATGTATTGAGAATAAGTATAGCCGCCGCAAGGTATTAAGATTACGTATAGCCGCTGCAATGTATTAAGATTAGGTATAGCCGCCGCAATGTGTTAAGATTAGGTGGACCCGCCGCAATGTATTAAGATTAGGTATAGCCGCCGCAACGTATTAAGATTAGGTATAGCCAGCGCAATGTATTGAGAATAGGTATAGCCGCCGCAATGTATTAAGATTAGGTATAGCCGCCGCAATGTATTAAGATTCCGTATAGCCGCTGCAATGTATTAAGATTAGGTATAGCCGCCGCAATGTGTTAAGATTAGGTGGATCCGCCGCATTGTATTAAGATTAGGTATAGCCAGCGCAATGTATTGAGAATAGGTATAGCCGCCGCAATGTATTAAGATTAGGTATAGCCGCCGCAATGTATTAAGATTCCGTATAGCCGCTGCAATGTATTAAGATTAGGTATAGCCGCCGCAATGTGTTAAGATTAGGTGGATCCGCCGCATTGTATTAAGATTAGGTATAGCCGCCGCAATGTATTGAGAATAGGTATAGCCGCCGCAATGTATTAAGATTACGTACAGCCGCAGCAATGTTTTAAGATTAGGAATAGCCGCCGCAATGTGTTAAGATTAGGTGGACCCGCCGCAATGTATTAAGATTAGGTATAGCCGCTGCAATGTATTAAGATTAGGTATAGCCGCCGCAATGTGTTAAGATTAGGTGGACCCGCCGCAATGTATTCAGATTAGGAATAGCCGCCGCAATGTATTGAGAATAAATATAGCCGCCGCAAGGTATTAAGATTACGTATAGCCGCCGCAAGGTATTAAGATTAAGTATAGCCGCTGCAATGTTTTAAGATTAGGTATAGCCGCCGCAATGTGTTAAGATTAGGTGGACCCGCCGCAATGTATTAAGATTAGGTATAGCCGCCGCAACGTATCAAGATTAGGTATAGCCAGCGCAATAATTGAGAATAGGTATAGCCGCCCCAATGTATTAAGATTAGGTATAGCCGCCGCAATGTATTAAGATTACGTATAGCCGCTGCAATGTATTAAGATTAGGTATAGCCGCCGCAATGTGTTAAGATTAGGTGGATCCGCCGCAATGTATTAAGATTAGGTATAGCCGCTGCAATGTATTAAGATTAGGTATAGTCGCCGCAATGTGTTAAGATTAGGTGGACCCGCCGCAATGTATTCAGATTAGGAATAGCCGCCGCAATGTATTAAGATTCCGTATAGCCGCTGCAATGTATTAAGATTAGGTATAGCCGCCGCAATGTGTTAAGATTAGGTGGATCCGCCGCATTGTATTAAGATTAGGTATAGCCGCTGCAATGTATTAAGATTAGGTATAGCCGCCGCAATGTGTTAAGATTAGGTGGATCCGCCGCATTGTATTAAGATTAGGTATAGCCGCTGCAATGTATTAAGATTAGGTATAGCCGCCGCAACGTATTAAGATTAGGTATAGCCAGCGCAATGTATTGAGAATAGGTATAGCCGCCGCAATGTATTAAGATTAGGTATAGCCGCCGCAATGTATTAAGATTCCGTATAGCCGCTGCAATGTATTAAGATTAGGTATAGCCGCCGCAATGTGTTAAGATTAGGTGGATCCGCCGCATTGTATTAAGATTAGGTATAGCCGCTGCAATGTATTAAGATTAGGTATAGCCGCCGCAATGTGTTAAGATTAGTTGGACCCGCCGCAATGTATTCAGATTAGGAATAGCCGCCGCAATGTATTGAGAATAGGTATAGCCGCCGCAATGTATTAAGATTACGTACAGCCGCAGCAATGTATTAAGATTAGGAATAGGCGCCGCAATGTGTTAAGATTAGGTGGACCCGCCGCAATGTATTAAGATTAGGTATAGCCGCTGCAATGTATTAAGATTAGGTATAGCCGCCGCAATGTGTTAAGATTAGGTGGACCCGCCGCAATGTATTCAGATTAGGAATAGCCGCCGCAATGTATTGAGAATAAATATAGCCGCCGCAAGGTATTAAGATTACGTATAGCCGCCGCAAGGTATTAAGATTACGTATAGCCGCTGCAATGTTTTAAGATTAGGTATAGCCGCCGCAATGTGTTAAGATTAGGTGGACCCGCCGCAATGTATTAAGATTAGGTATAGCCGCCGCAACGTATCAAGATTAGGTATCGCCAGCGCAATGTATTGAGAATAGGTATAGCCGCCCCAATGTATTAAGATTAGGTATAGCCGCCGCAATGTATTAAGATTACGTATAGCCGCTGCAATGTATTAAGATTAGGTATAGCCGCCGCAATGTGTTAAGATTAGGTGGATCCGCCGCAATGTATTCAGATTAGGAATAGCCGCCGCAATGTATTGAGAATAGGTATAGCCGCCGCAATGTATTAAGATTACGTACAGCCGCAGCAATGTATTAAGATTAGGAACAGGCGTCGCAATGTGTTAAGATTAGGTGGACCCGCCGCAATGTATTAAGATTAGGTATAGCCGCTGCAATGTATTAAGATTAGGTATAGCCGCCGCAATGTGTTAAGATTAGGTGGACCCGCCGCAATGTATTCAGATTAGGAATAGCCGCCGCAATGTATTGAGAATAAATATAGCCGCCGCAAGGTATTAAGATTACGTATAGCCGCCGCAAGGTATTAAGATTACGTATAGCCGCTGCAATGTTTTAAGATTAGGTATAGCCGCCGCAATGTGTTAAGATTAGGTGGACCCGCCGCAATGTATTAAGATTAGGTATAGCCGCCGCAACGTATCAAGATTAGGTATCGCCAGCGCAATGTATTGAGAATAGGTATAGCCGCCCCAATGTATTAAGATTAGGTATAGCCGCCGCAATGTATTAAGATTACGTATAGCCGCTGCAATGTATTAAGATTAGGTATAGCCGCCGCAATGTGTTAAGATTAGGTGGATCCGCCGCAATGTATTAAGATTAGGTATAGCCGCTGCAATGTATTAAGATTAGGTATAGCCGCCGCAATGTGTTAAGATTAGGTGGAACCGCCGCAATGTATTCAGATTAGGAATAGCCGCCGCAATGTATTGAGAATAGGTATAGCCGCCGCAATTTATTAAGATTACGTACAGCTGCTGCAATGTATTAAGATTAGGAATAGCCGCCGCAATGTGTTAAGATTAGGTGGACCCGCCGCAATGTATTAAGATTAGGTATAGCCGCTGCAATGTATTAAGATTAGGTATAGCCGCCGCAATGTGTTAAGATTAGGTGGACCCGCCGCAATGTATTCAGATTAGGAATAGCCGCCGCAATGTATTGAGAATAAGTATAGCCGCCGCAAGGTATTAAGATTACGTATAGCCGCTGCAATGTATTATGATTAGGTACAGCCGCCGCAATGTGTTAAGATTAGGTGGACCCGCCGCAATGTATTAAGATTAGGTGTAGCCGCCGCAACGTATTAAGATTAGGTATAGCCAGCGCAATGTATTGAGAATAGGTATAGCCGCCGCAATGTATTAAGATTAGGTATAGCCGCCGCAATGTATTAAGATTACGTATAGCCGCTGCAATGTATTAAGATTAGGTATAGCCGCCGCAATGTGTTAAGATTAGGTGGATCCGCCGCAATGTATTAAGATTAGGTATAGCCGCTGCAATGTATTAAGATTAGGTATAGCCGCCGCAATGTGTTAAGATTAGGTGGACCCGCCGCAATGTATTCAGATTAGGAATAGCCGCCGCAATGTATTGAGAATAGGTATAGCCGCCGCAATGTATTAAGATTACGTACAGCCGCTGCAATGTATTAAGATTAGGAATAGCCGCCGCAATGTGTTAAGATTAGGTGGACCCGCCGCAATGTATTAAGATTAGGTATAGCCGCTGCAATGTATTAAGATTAGGTATAGCCGCCGCAATGTGTTAAGATTAGGTGGACCCGCCGCAATGTGTTCAGATTAGGAATAGCCGCCGCAATGTATTGAGAATAAGTATAGCCGCCGCAAGGTATTAAGATTACGTATAGCCGCTGCAATGTTTTAAGATTAGGTATAGCCGCCGCAATGTGTTAAGATTAGGTGGACCCGCCGCACTGTATTAAGATTAGGTATAGCCGCCGCAACGTATTAAGATTAGGTATTGCCGCGGCAATGTATTAAGATTAGGTATAGCCGCCGAAATGTTTTAAGATTAGTTATAGCCGCCGCAATGTATTAAGATTACGTATAGCCGCTGCAATGTATTAAGATTAGGTATAGCCGCCGCAATGTATTAAGATTAGGTATAGCCGCTGCAATGTGTTAAGATTAGGTGGATCCGCCGCAATGTATTAAGATTAGGTATAGCCGCTGCAATGTATTAAGATTAGGTATAGCCGCCGCAATGTGTTAAGATTAGGTGGACACGCCGCAATGTATTCAGATTAGGAATAGCCGCCGCAATGTATTGAGAATAGGTATAGCCGCCGCAATGTATTAAGATTACGTACAGCCGCTGCAATGTATTAAGATTAGGAATAGCCGCCGCAATGTGTTAAGATTAGGTGGACCCGCCGCAATGTATTAAGATTAGGTATAGCCGCTGCAATGTATTAAGATTAGGTATAGCCGCCGCAATGTGTTAAAATTAGGTGGACCCGCCGCAATGTATTCAGATTAGGAATAGCCGCCGCAATGTATTGAGAATAAGTATAGCCGCCGCAAGGTATTAAGATTACGTATAGCCGCTGCAATGTATTAAGATTAGGTATAGCCGCCGCAATGTGTTAAGATTAGGTGGACCCGCCGCAATGTATTAAGATTAGGTATTGCCGCCGCAACGTATTAAGATTAGGTATAGCCAGCGCAATGTATTGAGAATAGGTATAGCCTCCGCAATGTATTAAGATTAGGTATAGCCGCCGCAATGTATTAAGATTACGTATAGCCGCTGCAATGTATTAAGATTAGGTATAGCCGCCGCAATGTGTTAAGATTAGGTGGATCCGCCGCAATGTATTAAGATTAGGTATAGCCGCTGCAATGTATTAAGATTAGGTATAGCCGCCGCAATGTGTTAAGATTAGGTGGACCCGCCGCAATGTATTCAGATTAGGAATAGCCGCCGCAATGTATTGAGAATAGGTATAGCCGCCGCAATGTATTAATATTACGTACAGCCGCTGCAATGTATTAAGATTAGGAATAGCCGCCGCAATGTGTTAAGATTAGGTGGACCCGCCGCAATGTATTAAGATTAGGTATAGCCGCTGCAATGTATTAAGATTAGGTATAGCCGCCGCAATGTGTTAAGATTAGGTGGACCCGCCGCAATGTATTCAGATTAGGAATAGCCGCCGCAATGTATTGAGAATAAGTATAGCCGCCGCAAGGTATTAAGATTACGTATAGCCGCTGCAATGTATTAAGATTAGGTATAGCCGCCGCAATGTGTTAAGATTAGGTGGACCCGCCGCAATGTATTAAGATTAGGTATTGCCGCCGCAACGTATTAAGATTAGGTATAGCCAGCGCAATGTATTGAGAATAGGTATAGCCTCCGCAATGTATTAAGATTAGGTATAGCCGCCGCAATGTATTAAGATTACGTATAGCCGCTGCAATGTATTAAGATTAGGTATAGCCGCCGCAATGTGTTAAGATTAGGTGGATCCGCCGCAATGTATTAAGATTAGGTATAGCCGCTGCAATGTATTAAGATTAGGTATAGCCGCCGCAATGTGTTAAGATTAGGTGGACCCGCCGCAATGTATTCAGATTAGGAATAGCCGCCGCAATGTATTGAGAATAGGTATAGCCGCCGCAATGTATTAAGATTACGTACAGCCGCTGCAATGTATTAAGATTAGGAATAGCCGCCGCAATGTGTTAAGATTAGGTGGACCCGCCGCAATGTATTAAGATTAGGTATAGCCGCTGCAAATATATTAAGATTAGGTATAGCCGCCGCAATGTGTTAAGATTAGGTGGACCCGCCGCAATGTGTTCACATTAGAAATAGCCGCCACAATGTATTGAGAATAAGTATAGCCGCCGCAAGGTATTAAGATTACGTATAGCCGCTGCAATGTTTTAAGATTAGGTATAGCCGCCGCAATGTGTTAAGATTAGGTGGACCCGCCGCAATGCATTAAGATTAGGTATAGCCACCGCAACGTATTAAGATTAGGTATTGCCGCGGCAATGTATTAAGATTAGGTATAGCCGCCGCAATGTTTTAAGATTAGTTATAGCCGCCGCAATGTATTAAGATTACGTATAGCCGCTGCAATGTATTAGGATTAGGTATAGCCGCCGCAATGTGTTAAGATTAGGTGGATCCGCCGCATTGTATTAAGATTAGGTATAGCCGCTGCAATGTATTAAGATTAGGTATAGCCGCCGCAATGTGTTAAGATTAGTTGGACCCGCCGCAATGTATTCAGATTAGGAATAGCCGCCGCAATGTATTGAGAATAGGTATAGCCGCCGCAATGTATTAAGATTACGTACAGCCGCAGCAATGTATTAAGATTAGGAATAGCCGCCGCAATGTGTTAAGATTAGGTGGACCCGCCGCAATGTATTAAGATTAGGTATAGCCGCTGCAATGTATTAAGATTAGGTATAGCCGCCGCAATGTGTTAAGATTAGGTGGATCCGCCGCAATGTATTCAGATTAGGAATAGCCGCCGCAATGTATTGAGAATAAGTATAGCCGCCGCAGGGTATTAAGATTACGTATAGCCGCCGCAAGGTATTAAGATTACGTATAGCCGCTGCAATGTATTAAGATTAGGTATAGCCGCCGCAATGTGTTAAGATTAGGTGGACCCGCCGCAATGTATTAAGATTAGGTATAGCCGCCGCAACGTATTAAGATTAGGTATAGCCAGCGCAATGTAATGAGAATAGGTATAGCCGTCGCAATGTATTAAGATTAGGTATAGCCGCCGCAATGTATTAAGATTACGTAAAGCCGCTGCAATGTATTAAGATTAGGTATAGCCGCCGCAATGTGTTAAGATTAGGTGGATCCGCCGCAATGTATTAAGATTAGGTATAGCCGCTGCAATGTATTAAGATTAGGTATAGCCGCCGCAATGTGTTAAGATTAGGTGGACCCGCCGCAATGTATTCAGATTAGGAATAGCCGCCGCAATGTATTGAGAATAGGTATAGCCGCCGCAATGTATTAAGATTACGTACAGCCGCTGCAATATATTAAGATTAGGAATAGCCGCCGCAATGTGTTAAGATTAGGTGGACCCGCCGCAATGTATTAAGATTAGGTATAGCCGCTGCAATGTATTAAGATTAGGTATAGCCGCCGCAATGTGTTAAGATTAGGTGGACCCGCCGCAATGTATTCAGATTAGGAATAGCCGCCGCAATGTATTGAGAATAAGTATAGCCGCCGCAAGGTATTAAGATTACGTATAGCCGCTGCAATGTATTAAGATTAGGTATAGCCGCCGCAATGTGTTAAGATTAGGTGGACCCGCCGCAATGTATTAAGGTTAGCTATAGCCGCCGCAACGTATTAAGATTAGGTATAGCCAGCGCAAAGTATTGAGAATAGGTATAGCCGCCGCAATGTATTAAGATTAGGTATAGCCGCCGCAATGTATTAAGATTACGTATAGCCGCTGCAATGTATTAAGATTAGGTATAGCCGCCGCAATGTGTTAAGATTAGGTGGATCCGCCGCAATGTATTAAGATTAGGTATAGCCGCTGCAATGTATTAAGATTAGGTATAGCCGCCGCAATGTGTTAAGATTAGGTGGACCCGCCGCAATGTATTCAGAATAGGAATAGCCGCCGCAATGTATTGAGAATAGGTATAGCCGCCGCAATGTATTAAGATTACGTACAGCCGCTGCAATGTATTAAGATTAGGAATAGCCGCCGCAATGTGTTAAGATTAGGTGGACCCGCCGCAATGTATTAAAATTAGGTATAGCCGCTGCAATGTATTAGGATTAGGTATAGCCGCCGCAATGTGTTAAGATTAGGTGGACCCGCCGCAATGTGTTCAGATTAGGAATAGCCGCCGCAATGTATTGAGAATAAGTATAGCCGCCGCAAGGTATTAAGATTACGTATAGCCGCTGCAATGTTGTAAGATTAGGTATAGCCGCCGCAATGTGTTAAGATTAGGTGGACCCGCCGCAATGTATTAAGATTGGTTATAGCCGCCGCAACGTATTAAGATTAGGTATTGCCGCGGCAATGTCTTAAGATTAGGTATAGCCGCCGCAATGTATTAAGATTAGTTATAGCCGCCGCAATGTATTAAGATTAGGTATAGCTGCGGCAATGTTTTCAGATTCTGAATTCTTGCAAAATTTTGCCTCCTTTTGGCTTTTCAAGCTAGGTTTGGATCAAATACTTGATTCCGATTCTGATTAGTTCAAAAAACCAGTTTAAAAAATCAAATGAGTTGAAATAGGGCAAAACACAAATAGATTACACATTTAGCAAAAATACAATATCAAAACAAATAAATTGATCAGCAAATTAAAAGTTGACTAGTACTATACAACTTTAGTCAGAGTGAACAGTTTGCTATGTGGTGCAAGTTTTTAGCATTAAAATACAATAAGAATCTCAAAATTACAAAAAAAATGATGTCAAAAGCATAAAATCCGCTAAATCGAATCAAAATTTACAAAAATTTTTCTGTAAACTGAATTCAAAAATTCACAATTTATCCTAGATGCTTTAAGATGACTTAAAGCCGACATTAAATAGCAAGATGGCGCAGTGGTAGCGTGCTGGGGACATAACCAAGTGGACGGTAGATCAAAACTACCTCTTGCTAATCTGACAATGTCACAGTACTAGTGAACTCGTAATCGCTCATAACTTGGAAAAACGTCAAACAAAAGAAAAGCAATTGAACTAGAAATTAAAAAATAACAGACACAAAATAAACTAAACACCTTAAAAAATATCCTCAATCTAAGATTTACATTGAAAAAGTATCCAAAAACTGAAAACTGAGGAACAATTACCCGAGTGGAATAATAAAGTCAATGAAAAGAACATCCTGCGTAGCTAACTGAAAATTTTTAATTCCTTACGAAAATGAATAAAAAATGAAAAATTTTTTCTTCCATCAAGTTTAAATAATTTTGCTACAAATTAAAGGCGACCAGGAAAAATACAGCTTAAAGACTAGTTTAAACTGTTTCTTGTCAACTTGTTCAAAATGAGTTGATTCGAAATAAATTTTGTGAAGAAATGTGGCTCTCCACGAGAATTTTTCAGGACAGGCAATGAAAGCAAAGGATTTTGCGCACCCAGTTCCACCATTCTCCTATGTGATACAGCTGAGCTGGAAAATTTAACAGAAGAAGCACAAAAACTCATACAATAACCGTTGCGCATGGCATAAAAATGTCTATTCGACGCATAATACCTGTAAGATTTATAATTTGTTTTCCAAGAACTCTCAGGAAAGTCAAAAAACAATAGGAACTTGCCTACCAAATTCAACAAAATGTTCTTGAGATTAGACTGTCAACATAAAGTTTGAGGAACTTTCCTAAATTATTTCATGTCAAATAACAAGGTCTTGTAGTATTTGGATACAGAGCAATGATATTGATAATTTTGTCTGCTTACTACCGTGTTTAATCTGATATACAGATAATAAATTTCGGAGACAACTGAATTTTTATCGATGGATTACCAAGGCAGGAACAAAAACCTAATGTCATTTCAATATAAGATTTTTTTTAAGTAGAACGATTTTACCTATCAAGAATGAACAATCATCCAATTGATACTGTTTTCCAGCTACAAACGAGTAAAATTGTTGATATTTAGCTTTCTTTTTGTTCAGTCTAGCCTAACAACCAAATCATTGAAATGAAATGTACATACTTATGTCATACTGTCAAAATAAAGCAGGACAAACATATTCCTACAAAGGAGTACTTCGAATCATTTAAAATATCATTAGCAGAATCCTAACATTTTTTCTGATGTAATTTTTTTCTCATTGATTGCTGCCAATTGTCTTGCTGAAGCAATAATTTAACAAAAATTTCACTAAAAATGCTTAAAATCACTGGTTTTCAATGCTAGATGGCCAATGTTATAAGATTAGGTATAGCCGCCACAATGTATTAAGATTAGGTATAGCCGCCGCAATCTATTAATATTAGGTATAGCCGTCGTAATGTATTAGGATTAGGTATAGCCGACGCAATGTATTAAGATTAGGTATACCCACTGCAATGTGTTAAGATTAAGTATTGCCACCGCAATGTGTTAAGATTGGAGTGAGCCGCCGAAATGTATTAAGATTAGGTATAGCCGCCGCAATGTATTAAGATTAGGTATAGCCGCCGCAATGTATTCAGATTAGGAATAGCCGCCGCAATGTATTGAGAATAGGTATAGCCGCCGCAATGTATTAATATTACGTATAGCCGCTGCAATGTATTAAGATTAGGTATAGCCGCCGCAATGTGTTAAGATTAGGTGGACCCGCCGCAATGTATTCAGATTAGGAATAGCCGCCGCAATGTATTGAGAATAGGTATAGCAGCCGCAAGGTATTAAGATTACGTATAGCCGCTGCAATGTATTAAGATTAGGTATAGCCGACGCAATGTGTTAAGATTAGGTGGACCCGCCGCAATGTATTAAGATTAGGTATAGCCGCCGCAACGTATTAAGATTAGGTATTGCCTCGTCAATGTATTCAGATTAGGTATAGCCGCCGCAATGTATTAAACTTAGGTATAGCCGCCGCAATGTATTAAGATTAGGTATAGCTGCCGCAATGTTTTCAGATTCTGAATTCTTGCAAAATTTTGACTCCTTTTGGCTTTAAAAGCTAGGTTTGGATCAAATACTTGATTCCGATTCTGATTGGTTTAAAAAACCAGTTTAAAAAATCAAATGAGTTGAAATGGGGCAAAACACAAATAGATTACACATTTAGCAAAAATTACAATATCAAAATATATAAATTGATCAACAAATTAAAGGTTGACTAGTACTATACAACTTTCGTCAGTGTGAACAGTTTGCTATTTGGTGCACGTTTTTAGCATTAAAATACAATAAGAATCTCAAAATTACAAAAAAATGATGTCAAAAGCATAAAATTCGCTAAATCGAATCAAAATTTACAAAAAATTTACTGAAAACTGAATTCAAATATTCACAATTTATCCCAGATATTTCAGATGACGTAAAGCCGAAATTAAATAGCAAGATGGCGCAGTGGTAGCGTGCTGGGTTTATTACCCAGAGGTCGGTAGATCTTAACTACCTCTTGCTAATCTGAAATTGCCACAGTACTAGTGAACTCGTAATCGCTCATAACTTGGAAAAACTTCAAATAAAAGAAAAGCAAATGAACCAGAAATTAAAAAATAACAGACACAAAATAAACTGAACACCTTAAAATACATCCTCAATCTAAGAATTACATTGAAAAGGTATCAAGAAACTGAAAACTGAGGCACAATGATCCGAGTGGGATAATAAAGTCTTGAAAAAGAATAACCTGCGTAGCTAATTGACTAATAGTCACAATTGTAAAAAAAAATAATATCGACTTTTTTAATCAGCATGTTCTTTTTATTCTGTTTTTTTCCCCTCAATTTACGTCCATCAAAACAGGAGAAGTACTACCCGCACTCATTTAATAGCTATTTTTAAACCGTGCTTAGTCGATTAGCTGGTTAGAATCTATGGTAAAAATTTAGAAAATGTTATTTTTAGCAATTTAATGTACTTTATGTCGTAGAGTGCTCTTTTCTCTATGTTCTAGACTAAGTTAAATACTTGATTCTGATTGGTTGAAATTACTGACGTTCATAAAACAAATGAATTAAACCAGTACAAATATAGAGAGTTTATAATATGAAGAAAAAACTATATTAAAACCACAGAATACTGATCAACAACTCATAAATTGACTAGTGCAAAATAAATTTCATTAGAGTGAACAGTTTGTTATGTGATGCAGATTTTCCCAACTAATATACAATGAAAAAACTCAAAATCACGCAATATTGATAGCAAATGGCATAAACTCTACTAAATTGAAGCAAACATGAAAATTTTGCTTCAATTTAGTAAAGTTCAAAAAACCAGTTTAAAAAATCAAATGAGTTGAAATAGGGCAAAACACAAATAGATTACACATTTAGCAAAAATACAATATCAAAACAAATAAATTGATCAGCAAATTAAAAGTTGACTAGTACTATACAACTTTAGTCAGAGTGAACAGTTTGCTATGTGGTGCAAGTTTTTAGCATTAAAATACAATAAGAATCTCAAAATTACAAAAAAATGATGTCAAAAGCATAAAATCCGCTAAATCGAATCAAAATTTACAAAAATTTTTCTGTAAACTGAATTCAAAAATTCACAATTTATCCTAGATGCTTTAAGATGACTTAAAGCCGACATTAAATAGCAAGATGGCGCAGTGGTAGCGTGCTGGGGACATAACCAAGTGGACGGTAGATCAAAACTACCTCTTGCTAATCTGACAATGTCACAGTACTAGTGAACTCGTAATCGCTCATAACTTGGAAAAACGTCAAACAAAAGAAAAGCAATTGAACTAGAAATTAAAAAATAACAGACACAAAATAAACTAAACACCTTAAAAAATATCCTCAATCTAAGATTTACATTGAAAAAGTATCCAAAAACTGAAAACTGAGGAACAATTACCCGAGTGGAATAATAAAGTCAATGAAAAGAACATCCTGCGTAGCTAACTGAAAATTTTTAATTCCTTACGAAAATGAATAAAAAATGAAAAATTTTTTCTTCCATCAAGTTTAAATAATTTTGCTACAAATTAAAGGCGACCAGGAAAAATACAGCTTAAAGACTAGTTTAAACTGTTTCTTGTCAACTTGTTCAAAATGAGTTGATTCGAAATAAATTTTGTGAAGAAATGTGGCTCTCCACGAGAATTTTTCAGGAAAGGCAATGAAAGCAAAGGATTTTGCGCACCCAGTTCCACCATTCTCCTATGTGATACAGCTGAGCTGGAAAATTTAACAGAAGAAGTACAAAAACTCATACAATAACCGTTGCGCATGGCATAAAAATGTCTATTCGACGCATAATACCTGTAAGATTTATAATTTGTTTTCCAAGAACTCTCAGGAAAGTCAAAAAACAATAGGAACTTGCCTACCAAATTCAACAAAATGTTCTTGAGATTAGACTGTCAACATAAAGTTTGAGGAACTTTCCTAAATTATTTCATGTCAAATAACAAGGTCTTGTAGTATTTGGATACAGAGCAATGATATTGATAATTTTGTCTGCTTACTACCGTGTTTAATCTGATATACAGATAAGAAATTTCGGAGACAACTGAATTTTTATCGATGGATTACCAAGGCAGGAACAAAAACCTAATGTCATTTCAATATAAGATTTTTTTAAGTAGAACGATTTTACCTATCAAGAATGAACAATCATCCAATTGATACTGTTTTCCAGCTACAAACGAGTAAAATTGTTGATATTTAGCTTTCTTTTTGTTCAGTCTAGCCTAACAACCAAATCATTGAAATGAAATGTACATACTTATGTCATACTTTCAAAATAAAGCAGGACAAACATATTCCTACAAAGGAGTACTTCGAATCATTTAAAATATCTTTAGCAGAATCCTAACATTTTTTCTGATGTAATTTTTTTCTCATTGATTGCTGCCAATTGTCTTGCTGAAGCAATAATTTAACAAAAATTTCACTAAAAATGCTTAAAATCACTGGTTTTCAATGCTAGATGGCCAATGTTATAAGATTAGGTATAGCCGCCACAATGTATTAAGATTAGGTATAGCCGCCGCAATCTATTAATATTAGGTATAGCCGTCGTAATGTATTAGGATTAGGTATAGCCGACGCAATGTATTAAGATTAGGTATACCCACTGCAATGTGTTAAGATTAAGTATTGCCACCGCAATGTGTTAAGATTGGAGTGAGCCGCCGAAATGTATTAAGATCAGGTATAGCCGCCGCAATGTATTAAGATTAGGTATAGCCGCCGCAATGTATTCAGATTAGGAATAGCCGCCGCAATGTATTGAGAATAGGTATAGCCGCCGCAATGTATTAATATTACGTATAGCCGTTGCAATGTATTAAGATTAGGTATAGCCGCCGCAATGTGTTAAGATTAGGTGGACCCGCCGCAATGTATTCAGATTAGGAATAGCCGCCGCAATGTATTGAGAATAGGTATAGCAGCCGCAAGGTATTAAGATTACGTATAGCCGCTGCAATGTATTAAGATTAGGTATAGCCGACGCAATGTGTTAAGATTAGGTGGACCCGCCGCAATGTATTAAGATTAGGTATAGCCGCCGCAACGTATTAAGATTAGGTATTGCCTCGTCAATGTATTCAGATTAGGTATAGCCGCCGCAATGTATTAAACTTAGGTATAGCCGCCGCAATGTATTAAGATTAGGTATAGCTGCCGCAATGTTTTCAGATTCTGAATTCTTGCAAAATTTTGACTCCTTTTGGCTTTTCAAGCTAGGTTTGGATCAAATACTTGATTCCGATTCTGATTGGTTTAAAAAACCAGTTTAAAAAATCAAATGAGTTGAAATGGGGCAAAACACAAATAGATTACACATTTAGCAAAAATTACAATATCAAAATATATAAATTGATCAACAAATTAAAGGTTGACTAGTACTATACAACTTTCGTCAGTGTGAACAGTTTGCTATGTGGTGCACGTTTTTAGCATTAAAATACAATAAGAATCTCAAAATTACAAAAAAATGATGTCAAAAGCATAAAATTTGCTAAATCGAATCAAAATTTACAAAAAATTTACTGAAAACTGAATTCAAATATTCACAATTTATCCCAGATATTTCAGATGACGTAAAGCCGAAATTAAATAGCAAGATGGCGCAGTGGTAGCGTGCTGGGTTTATTACCCAGAGGTCGGTAGATCTTAACTACCTCTTGCTAATCTGAAATTGCCACAGTACTAGTGAACTCGTAATCGCTCATAACTTGGAAAAACTTCAAATAAAAGAAAAGCAAATGAACCAGAAATTAAAAAATAACAGACACAAAATAAACTGAACACCTTAAAATACATCCTCAATCTAAGAATTACATTGAAAAGGTATCAAGAAACTGAAAACTGAGGCACAATGATCCGAGTGGGATAATAAAGTCATGAAAAAGAATAACCTGCGTAGCTAATTGACTAATAGTCACAATTGTAAAAAAAAATAATATCGACTTTTTTAATCAGCATGTTCTTTTTATTCTGTTTTTTCCCCTCAATTTACGTCCATCAAAACAGGAGAAGTACTACCCGCACTCATTTAATAGCTATTTTTAAACCGTGCTTAGTCGATTAGCTGGTTAGAATCTATGGTAAAAATTTAGAAAATGTTATTTTTAGCAATTTAATGTACTTTATGTCGTAGAGTGCTCTTTTCTCTATGTTCTAGACTAAGTTAAATACTTGATTCTGATTGGTTGAAATTACTGACGTTCATAAAACAAATGAATTAAACCAGTACAAATATAGAGAGTTTATAATATGAAGAAAAAACTATATTAAAACCACAGAATACTGATCAACAACTCATAAATTGACTAGTGCAAAATAAATTTCATTAGAGTGAACAGTTTGTTATGTGATGCAGATTTTCCCAACTAATATACAATGAAAAAGCTCAAAATCACGCAATATTGATAGCAAATGGCATAAACTCTACTAAATTGAAGCAAACATGAAAATTTTTAATTCCTTACGAAAACGAATAAAAAATGAAAAATTTTTTTTCCATCAAGTTTAAATAATTTTGCTACAAATTAAAGGCGACCAGAAAAATACAGCTTAAAGACTAGTTTACACTGTTTTTTGTCAACTTGTTCAAAATGAGTTGATTCGAAAAAAATTTTGTGAAGAAATGTGGCTCTCCACGAAAATTTCTCAAGACAGGCAATGAAAGCAAAGGATTTTGCGCGCCCAGTTCGACCATTCGTCTATGTGATACAGCTGAGCTGGAAAATTTAACAAAAGAAGTACAAAAATTCATACAATAACCGTTGCGTCTGGCATAAAAAATGTCTGTTCGACGCATAATGTCTGTAAGAATTATAATTTGTTTTCCAGGAACACTCAAGAAAGTCAAAAAACAATAGGAACTTGCCTATTAAATTCAACAAATTGTTCTTGAGATTAGACTGTCAACATAAAGTTTGAGGAACTTTCCTAAATTATTTCATGTCAAATAACAAGGTCTGGTAGTATTTGGATACAGAGCAATGATATTGATAATTTTGTCTGCTTGCTACCGTGTTTAATCTGATATACAGATAAGAAATTTCGTAGACAACTGAATTTTTATCGATTGATTACCAGCGCAGGAACAAAAACCTATTGTCATTTCAATAAAAGATTTTTTTAAGTAGAACGATTTTACCTATCAAGAATGAACAATCTTGAGAAAAACGAGTAAAATTGTTGATAATTAGCTTTCTTTTTGTCCAGTCTAGCCTAACAACCAAATCATTGAAATGAAATGTACAAACTTATGTCATACTGTTAAAATAAAGCAGGACGAACATATTCCTACAAAGGAGTACTTCGAATCATTTAAAATATCTTTAGCAGAATCATAACATTTTTTCTGATGTAATTTTTTTCTCATTGATTGCTGCCAATAGTCTTACTGAAGCAATAATTTAACAATAATTTCACTAAAAATGCTTAAAATTACTGGTTTTCAATGCTAGATGGCCAATGTCTTAAGATTAGGTATAGCCGCCACAATGTAAAAAGATTAGGTATAGCTGCCGCAATCTATTAAGATTAGGTATAGCCGTCGTAATGTATTAAGATTAGGTTTAGCCGACGCAATGTATTAAGATTAGGTATACCCACTGCAATGTGTTAAGATTAAGTATTGCCGCCGCAATGTATTAAGATTAGGTATAGCAGCCGCAATGTATTAAGATTAGGTATAGCTGCCGCAATGTATTCAGATTAGGAATAGCCGTCGCAATGTATTGAGAATAGGTATAGCCGCCGCAATGTACTAAGATTATGTATAGCCGCTGCAATGTATTAAGATTATATATAGCCGCCGCAATGTGTTAAGATTAGGTGGACCCGCCGCAATGTATTAAGATTAGGTATAGCCGCCGCAACGTATTAAGATTACGTATTGCCGCGGCAATATATTAAGATTAGGTATAGCCGCCGCAATGTATTCAGATTAGGTATAGCCACCGCAATGTATTAAGATTAGGTTTAGCCGCCGCAATGTTTTCAGATTCTGAATTCTTGCAAAATTTTGCCTCCTTTTGGCTTTTCAAGCTAGGTTTTGATCAAATACTTGATTCCGATTCTGATTAGTTTAAAAAACCAGTTTAAAAAATCAAATGAGTTGAAATAGGGCAAAACACAAATAGATTACACATTTAGCAAAAATACAAAATCAAAACAAATAAATTAATCAACAAATTAAAAGTTGACTAGTACTATACAACTTTCGTCAGAGTGAACAGTTTGCTATGTGGTGCAAGTTTTTAGCATTAAAATACAATAAGAATCTCAAAATTACAAAAAAAAGATGTCAAAAGCATAAAATCCGCTAAATCGAATCAAAACTTACAAAAATTTTACTGAAAACTGAATTCAAATATTCACAATTTATCCCAGATGTTTTCAGATGACGTAAAGCCGACATTAAATAGCAAGATGGCGCAGTGGTAGCGTGCTGGGCTCATTACCCAGAGATCGGTAGATCTTAACTACCTCTTGCTAATCTGACATTGTCACAGTACTAGTGAACTCGTAATCGCTCATAACTTGGAAAAACTTCAAATAAAAGAAAAGCAAATGAACCAGAAATTAAAAAATAACAGACACAAAATAAACTGAACACCTTAAAACACATCGTCAATCTAAGAATTACATTGAAAAAGTATCAAGAAAATGAAAACTGAGGCACAATGATCCGAGTGGGATAATAAAGTCAATAAAAAGAATAACCTGCGTAGCTAACTGACTATTAGTCACAATTGTTAAAAAAATAATATCGACTTTTTTTAATCAGCACGTTCTTTTTATTCTGTTTTTTTCCCTCAATTTACGTCCGTCAAAACAGGAGAAGTACTACCCGCACTCAATAAAAAACTATTTCTAAAACGTGCTTAGTCGATTATTTGGTTAGAATCTATGGTAAAAATTTAGAAAATGTTATTTTTAGCAATTTAGTGTACTTTATGTCGTAGAGTGCTCTTTTATGGATGTTCTAGACTAAGTTAAATACTTGATTCTGATTGGTTGAAAATACTGACGTTCATAAAACAAATGAATTAAACCAGTACAAATATAGAGAGATTATAATATGAAGAAAAAACTATATTAAAACCACAGAATACTGATCAACAACTCATAAATTGACTAGTGCAAAATGAAATTCATTAGAGTGAACAGTTTGTTATGTGATGCAGATTTTCTCAACTAGTAAACAATGACAAAGCTCAAAATCACGCAATATTGATAGCAAATGGCATAAACTCTACTAAATTGAAGCAAACTTGAAAATTTTTAATTCCTTACGAAAACGAATAAAAAATGAAAATTTTTTTCTTCCATCAAGTTTAAATAATTTTGCTACAAATTAAAGGCGACCAGGAAAAATACAGCTTAAAGACTAGTTTAAACTATTTCTTGTCAACTTGTTCAAAATGAGTTGATTCGAAATAAATTTTGTGAAGAAATGTGGCTCTCCACGAGAATTTCTCAGGACAGGCAATGAAAGCAAAGGATTTTGCGCACCCAGTTCCACCATTCTTCTATGTGATACAACTGAGCTGGAAAATTTAACAGAAGAAGTACAAAAACTCACATAATAACCGTTGCGTATGGCATAAAAATGTCTGTTCGACGCATAATACCTGTAAGAATTATAATTTGTTTTCCAAGAACTCTCAGGAAAGTCAAAAAACAATAGGAACTTGCCTACCAAATTCAACAATTTGTTCTTGAGATTAGACTTTCAACATAAAGTTTGAGGAACTTTCCTAAATTTTTTCATGTCAAATAACAAGATCTGGTAGTATTTGGATACAGAGCAATGATATTGATAATTTTGTCTTCTTGCTACCGTGTTTAATCTGATATACAGATAAGAAATTTCGGAGACAACTGAATTTTTATCGATTGATTACCAAGGCAGGAACAAAAACCTAATGTCATTTCAATAAAAGATTTCTTTTAAGTAGAACGATTATACCTATCAAGAATGAACAATCTTCCAATTGATACTGTTTTGCAGCTAAAAACGAGTAAAATTGTTGATATTTAGCTTTCTTTTTGTTCAGTCTAGCCTAACAACCAAATAATTGAAATGAAATGTACATATTTATGTCATACTCTTAAAATAAAGCAGGACAAACATATTCCTACAAAGGAGTACTTCGAATCATTTAAAATATCTTTAGCAGAATCATAACATTTTTTTCTGATGTAATTTTTTTTCTCATTGATTGCTGCCAATAGTCTTACTGAAGCAATAATTTAACAATAATTTCACTAAAAATGCTTAAAATCACTGGTTTTCAAGGCTAGATGGCCAATGTCTTAAGATTAGGTATAGCCGCCACGATGTAAAAAGATTAGGTATAGCTGCCGCAATGTATTCAGATTAGGAATAGCCGTCGCAATGTATTGAGAATAGGTATAGCCGCTGCAATGTATTAAGATTAGGTATAGCCGCCGCAATGTGTTAAGATTAGGTGGACCCGCCGCAATGTACTAAGATTACGTATAGCCGCTGCAATGTATTAAGATTATATATAGCCGCCGCAATGTGTTAAGATTAGGTGGACCCGCCGCAATGTACTAAGATTAGGTATAGCCGCCGCAACGTATTAAGATTACGTATTGCCGCGGAAATATATTAAGATTAGGTATAGCCGCCGCAATGTATTCAGATTAGGTATAGCCGCCGCAATGTATTAAGATTAGGTATAGCCGCCGCAATGTTTTCAGATTCTGAATTCTTGCAAAATTTTGCCTCCTTTTGGCTTTTCAAGCTAGGTTTTGATCAAATACTTGATTCCGATTCTGATTAGTTTAAAAAACCAGTTTAAAAAATCAAATGAGTTGAAATAGGGCAAAACACAAATAGATTACACATTTAGCGAAAATACAATATCAAAACAAGTAAATTGATCAACAAATTAAAAGTTGACTAGTACTATACAACTTTAGTCAGAGTGAACAGTTTGCTATGTGGTGCACGTTTTTAGCATTAAAATACAATAAGAATCTCAAAATTACAAAAAAATGATGTCAAAAGCATAAAATTCGCTAAATCGAATCAAAATTTACAAAAAATTTACTGAAAACTGAATTCAAATATTCACAATTTATCCCAGATATTTCAAATGACGTAAAGCCGAAATTAAATAGCAAGATGGCGCAGTGGTAGCGTGCTGGGTTTATTACCCAGAGGTCGGTAGATCTTAACTACCTCTTGCTAATCTGAAATTGCCACAGTACTAGTGAACTCGTAATCGCTCATAACTTGGAAAAACTTCAAATAAAAGAAAAGCAAATGAACCAGAAATTAAAAAATAACAGACACAAAATAAACTGAACACCTTAAAACACATCGTCAATCTAAGAATTACATTGAAAAAGTATCAAGAAAATGAAAACTGAGGCACAATTACCCGAGTGGAATAATAAAGTCAATGAAAAGAACATCCTGCGTAGCTAACTGAAAATTTTTAATTCCTTACGAAAATGAATAAAAAATGAAAAATTTTTTCTTCCATCAAGTTTAAATAATTTTGCTACAAATTAAAAGCGACCAGGAAAAATACAGCTTAAAGACTAGTTTAAACTGTTTCTTGTCAACTCGTTCAAAATGAGTTGATTCGAATTAAATTTTGTGAAGAAATGTGGCTCTCGACGAGAATTTCTCAGGACAGGCAATGAAAGCAAAGGATTTTGCGCACCCAGTTCCACCATTCTTCTATGTGATACAGCTGAGCTGGAAAATTTAACAGAAGAAGTACAAAAACTCATACAATAACCGTTGCGTATGGCATAAAAATGTCTGTTCGACGCATAATATCTGTACGAATTATAATTTGTTTTCCAAGAACTCTCAGGAAAGTCAAAAAACAATAGGAACTTGCCTATTAAATTCAACAAATTGTTCTTGAGATTAGACTGTCAACATAAAGTTTGAGGAACTTTCCTAAATTATTTCATGTCAAATAACAAGGTCTGGTAGTATTTGGATACAGAGCAATGATATTGATAATTTTGTCTGCTTGCTACCGTGTTTAATCTGATATACAGATAAGAAATTTCGGAGACAACTGAATTTTTATCGATTGATTACCAAGGCAGGAACAAAAACCTAATGTCATTTCATTAAAAGATTTTTTTTAAGTAGAACGATTATACCTATCAAGAATAAACAATCTTCCAATTGATACTGTTTTCCAGCTAAAAACGAGTAAAATTGTTGATATTTTTATTTTTGTTTTTGTTCAGGTTAGCCTAACAACCAAATCTTTGAAATCAAATTTACATACTTATGTCATACTGTTGAAATAAAGCAGGACAAAAATAGTCCTACAAAGGAGGATTTGGAATCATTTAAAATATCTTTAGCAGAATCCTAACATTGATTCTGATGTAATTTTTCTCTAACTGATTGCTGCCAGTTGTTTTACTGAAGCAATAATTTAACAATAATTTACACAAAAATTGCTTAAAATCACTGGTTTTCAATGTTGGGTGGCAAAAGGCTTAGAGCAGAAAATTTAACAAGCTAATTTAGGAATAAAAAATAACAATAGTTTTACTTTACGAATTCAACCAATCGACTATATGAAACTCATTTTCTTACAGAAAAACTCACTAGCAGTGCTCAAAGCAGTTAACACCTAAAATTCGTAGTATAAAAGAATTGTTTATAAAAAATATATATTAATTAGATATCAATAGAAATCAAGTACAACTACTGAAAACATTATTTTGCTAAATTTAGAATGCATCACAAAGTCAACAGCAAATATTTTGTTTTAATGCATTGAGAAACTCAGTTTGTCCTTGAAATGTCAAAATAGCCTACCATAATCAACGACTACTCATAGTCTAGAAAGATTGCAAGGGTCGCCACTAGAGGAAAGCACTAATCACCTTATCTGTGTTTTTATCCAGTTCTTGTGATCCACATAGTTTAAAAGCCAACGTCTCCGATATCAAAAGATAGTGCCGCTCGAAAATCTCAGATTCATGATACTTTGTAAGTTGTTCAGTCTGTTCAATATCACTTTCTTCCGCTGATCCATCATCCTTCCTCGGAAGTTGCTGAGCAGGAAGGGAATTGGGAACATTTTCCAAACCCTTAGTTATAAGCGTATTGTTCTTTATTGTCTAATGCTTAGAAAGATGAATCTTTACTCTTCTTCGTAAAGAATTGAGAATATACGAGACACGATAAAGTCTCACTAATCAAGAGTTTTATGGTTAATCATGTTATAGGTAGCAATCAAATTTTCAACTTTTAGCTTTTCAATGTTAGTTCTAACAAAAAAAGTCACTCATTTCAAGATAAAATGAAAAAAGCCTA
Source organism: Convolutriloba macropyga (assembly GCF_964194025.1). Classification (NCBI taxonomy): domain Eukaryota; kingdom Metazoa; phylum Xenacoelomorpha; order Acoela; family Convolutidae; genus Convolutriloba; species Convolutriloba macropyga. The sequence goes on along the minus strand of NC_134476.1, from coordinate 18,832,423 downwards.
AAAAAAACGCGGAACAACTTATTCTTCAAGATGAGTTGAGTAAAATTTACGTAAATTGCGGAGCAACTCAATCTGAATAAACAGAAAGCGTAATGATTTAGGCTCCTATGTAATTTTGAGCTACTCGACGATGACTCATCACTTCCATATATGGAAATGACGTCAATTCTATTTATAAAAGCAAGCGTCATGCAGAACTTTCTAGAAGGATTATATGATCCCGATTGCGACAGCTCTACATATAGTTAACTAACTCTCAGTTTCAATGTACAAACTCATTTCGGGCGAAAAATTCGAACTTTACATTTTTGTCTCATTTTCCTCTCACTTTTATTTGTTAACTTTTAGTTTAATTTTTCCTTTCCAACACATATTATTTCACCAAAGAAAATACAACAAGAAAATTGTTCTTTAAACAATCACGATTGTTCCAGTATTTTGAATAGATGTAGTCTAAAATTGTGTATCTCAAATATTGATAAAATTTACTCTCTGAGATCAAAATTAGTTTTATTGAAAATAGAAACTAGCGGAGAAATGTGCTTTCAACACAATTAGAAAGAGTTGAAAAAAAGTTTTCATCTATTATTGACGAACAAGTGTACGTTGTTCAACTTAATGTCATTCTAATAGAACCTCCCATCCAATCAGAATTCAGCTTTAGAAATCTAATTCTCAAGATAAACGATATCATTTTATGCATTGCTTTTTCTATGTTAATTTTCGTTTATATTAACAGAGTTTCACATGATAATGTATTCATTTGTGAAAAATGTTGACCGAGAATTACTTAAAACTTTTGGAAAAAATTTACAAAAGAAAGGAAGGAATCGCTGATGCTTACGGAGTAGACGAAATTGATGTTGACTCTTGTTTCTTTCACAATTTTTTTTTACTTAACAACAGAATCATCTGGTTTAGTAAATAGTTTGAATATGCAACCTTCTCTGTCAAAAAATTCGAGTATGATGACTACATAACAAAACAAGCTTTCGATTTATCGTCAGAACTACACATCAACAAGTATGAAATGCTTTTCATTTTGAATTCTGGCCCAGAGATAAGGGAACAGTAGAGAATTTTGTCTCAATCTAATTATATCCCAATTCCTGAACCAGTAAAAGTTACTTCATCTATGTAGAGTGCGCTTTTTTCATTATTACAAGGACTACAATGTAGACAGGGTAAGTGTACGATTTGGAATACGACTCCCTAACATTTATATACAAAAATTTAGTTCCATATTTGGAAAATTTTCCGAGATCGATTTGAGATTCAATGAGATGAAGAGAATTTATCAAAGCTTGACTGTTTTGGTCAATTACGTCAACTCATTCCCTCTAGCTTATCCATCTTTGGCTGTCAACTAGGATAACACGTGTAAAAGTTACCTTTTTTGGTTACTATTCAGTATTGAGCTTACCTGCTTCGTATAGTAATGTTAGACTGTCTATGAGTTGATTCCTTTTATGGTCATTTTACAACAGATACATTTCCTTTTCTGAATAATAACATCACCTTTTTTGCTAAACATTACACTTTTTGGAAATTTTGTTCTCATTGGTTGGAATTTAGTGTAAATAGAGCTGGAATATCCATCCAACATCATTTGCTTTCTCTTCTCTTAAAACAACATTACCTCTGTCTCAACTACCTTTGACTCTAATCCTACTTCTCATCTCAACACATTGAGAAATGGAATTTACAGTGCAGAACAACAGCCTTCTCTACTCAGTTTCTTTCACAGAGGAGCCTGCTCGGATAAGCATCAGAGACTTATCGAATGGGCTCTACGAGTCTGTTGTAACCCTGCCTTTTAGAGTTTGGCACATTAAAGAACACCAGCGACAACAGTTTGACACTTATCATCAGGGACAGGTTCCAATCACGGAGAATCAGCTTGGAACTCACGCAATGGGTCACGAAGTTGCTATGATCAGTGCGCATCACTATTCTCACGTTAATGGAACAGATTTTCCCGACAACTACGTTGCTGGAAGCATTCAGTACACATTTCCGTGGGAGGAACGACAGACTCCCGACAACTGGTTCAATACACCCGAGACAAGTCAAGTATCCAGTCCAGAGCAGCAAAACAGCCTTGTCCAGATAGTAAGCAATGCTGCCAGCAGTGAACAAAGGGAATTGAGTTTCGATACTAGCACCACGTGGTCATTTAACGATCTGGAAAATTTCGATCTAGCACAGTATTATGGTTCAACTGATAAGTCGACTACACCGTCAATGACAACCCCCTCCATAGAGGACGGAGCAGCTCACAATCCATTTGTGCTGACTGATGAGGCTCCAATAACTGCCATCAGTGTTCGACCTACAGAACCGCCAGCAATAGTTGAAAGAGTCCGACCATTTGGCAATGAAATTCAAAACTTCTCAGATTATGTTGTAAGAAATCTTTGAAAAAATTTGATATTGTAAATTTTATCCTTGAATTTTTTAAAGTACTTCGTGATGTATTTATACTTTATTTAATTCATTTCTTTTTAAGTTGAACTATTTTTTTTTCAAACACTATGCAAGCTATGTTCAAACAAAAACACAGCAACTTTGTCATATATTTTATAAACGCTTTGATAAAAATTCTGCTTCTTAACAAAAAACTCGATTTTAAAATTGATTTTTAAGAAAAAAACTGAATTAATTTTTCGATTTTTAACAAAAATCTTTGTTTTGAAATTAATATTTATTAACACAAAACAACTTTGAAAGTTGTCATATTAAAATGTAAAGAAAATTTCTTCTTTTTGCGCAAAACCATACCGTAAAATGAAGAAAAATGAATAATTTTTACGTTTTTAAATGACATTTTTTGAACATTTTTTCGACATTTAAGAAAGTTTTTGTAACTCAAAATTTGATATTTAAGAGAAATTGTTGGAAAATTTTTCAATTTTTAAGAGAAAAATTGTTTCAATTTTCGATTTTTAAGACAAAACTTTTCTTGTAAAATTGATTTTTAATTATACGTTAATTCAAATTATAAACAAAACACAAACAAGATTTTAATACTTGATTTTCTAATTTCAAGTTTCAAAGAGGATTACCAATTATACCATGGCCATCTAGCAAACAATATACATTTTTTATATTTTCACTCTCATACTTTGAGTTTCTAAGGGAAAGTACTCTATCTGGAAAAGATGATCCAAGGGTTTGAGTACTCGCATTTCTTTGTTCAGCGCGTAGTAGGTGACGCGTGATCTTCTTCTTTTTCTATCGTTTTTTGGAGATACTGGGTACTTTTTCCACGTACTTATTCTACAAGTTGTGCTCAACGCTCTGGTTAACTTAGCAAAGACCACTCCTGACTCTTTTATAATCGAACCAAAGAACTGATGTTAATAGAATGTGTACAAGCAATCGACTCTTTGATACATATAAGACAAATTTTCTCTTTTCTCTAGTATTTCTTTCACTGAGGATGAAATGAGAATAAGGTGGTAGCGACAAGTCTTTATTAGACAAAAATTATCGTTATGAGTAGCAACAGAATATTTTTTAGTGAGTAGATGAGGTTTATAATCCTTAACTGATACAGAAATGAATAACGTCTTGTCGTTATAATCTCTGTAAAATTGAGGTAAAACCTGACTCATTATTGCTGCCATTTCTGTATCGGGATAACAGAATAGAACCTATATATGGAAACGAAACTACGGTAACGTAATTTTCTTTTTTTGGAGGTAACAAGTTCTGTTTCCATAAAAGGCTTAAAAATTATTTTCGAAATGATACAGTTCAAGAAACAGAAAGCAAAAGGATTTCGTTGTTATACTTGTTCGAAATATTTCAAGCGCTATTTTTCTTAAGTGCAACACAGACGAGCTAAACACCAGGACCCTTTCAAAATTCTGTTTAAAAAATTTGCGAACCTCAAGATTTCCGAATAGATTACCTTATAAGGAAATAACGTCATGTAGCATAAATTTTAAGGGTATATAAAACTAAAAATTTCCTTATATGGTAATGACGTCATTTATACCCATAAAAGGTATGCTAAATGACGTTATTTCCTTAAAAGGTAATATATTCGGAAATCTTGAGGTTCGCAAATTTTTTAACCAGAATTTTGAAAGGATCCTGGTGTTTAGCTCTTCTGTGTTGCATTAAAGAAAAATAGTGCTTGAAATATTTCGAACAAGTATAACAACGAAATCCTTTTGCCTTCTGTTTCTTAAACTGTATCATTTCGAAAATGATTTTTAAGCCTTTTATGGAAACAGAACTTGTTATCTCCAAAAAAAAGAAAATTACGTTACCGTAGTTTTGTTTCCATATATAGGTTCTATTCTGTTATCCCGATACAGAAATGGCAGCAATAATGAGTCAGGTTTTACCTCAATTTTACAGAGATTATAACGACAAGACGTTATTCAATTCTGTATCAGTTAAGGATTATAAACCTCATCTACTCACTAAAAAATTTTCTGTTGCTACTCATAACGATAATTTTTGTCCAATAAAGACTTGTCGCTACCACATTATTCTCATTTTATCCTCAGTGAAAGAAATACTAGAGAAAAGAGAAAACTTGTCTTATATTTATCAAAGAGTCGATTGCTTGTACACATTCTATTAACATCAGTTCTTTGGTTCGATTATAGAAGAGTCAGGAGTGGTCTTTGATAAGTTAACCAGAGCGTTGGAGCACAACTTGGAGAATAAGTACGTGGAAAAAGTACCCAGTATCTCCAAAAAACGATAGAAAAAGAAGAAGATCACGCGTCACCTACTACGCGCTGAACAAAGAAATGCGAGTACTCAAACCCTTGGATCATCTTTTCTAGATAGAGTACTTTCCCTTAGAAACTCAAAGTATTAGAGTGAAATTTTAAATAATGTATATTGTTTGCTAGATGGCCATGGTATAATTGGTAATCCTCTTTTGTAACTTGAAATTAGAAAATCAAGTATTTAATTCTTGTTTGTGTTTTGTTTATAATTTGAATTAACGTATAATTAAAAATCAATTTTACAAGAAAAGTTTTGTCTTAAAAATCGAAAATTGAAACAATTTTTCTCTTAAAAATTGAAAAATTTTCCAACAATTTCTCTTAAATATCAAATTTTGAGTTACAAAAACTTTCTTAAATGTCGAAAAAATGTTCAAAAAATGTCATTTAAAAACGTAAAAATTATTCATTTTTCTTCATTTTACGGTATGGTTTTGCGCAAAAAGAAGAAATTTTCTTTACATTTTAATATGACAACTTTCAAAGTTGTTTTGTGTTAATAAATATTAATTTCAAAACAAAGATTTTTGTTAAAAATCGAAAAACTAATTCAGTTTTTTTCTTAAAATCAATTTTAAATAGACTTTTTTTGTTAAGAAGCAGAATTTTTATCAAAGTGTTTTTAAAACTTTGACAAAAATTGCTGTGTTTTTGTTTGAACATAGGTTGAATAGTGTTTGAGTAAAGAAATAGTTCAACCTAAAATGAAATGAATTAAAACAAAAGTTTAAAAACATCACAAAGTACTTTAAAAGAATTCAAGTATAAAATTTGCAATATCAAACTTTTTCAAAGAGAGTTCTCACAACATAATCTGACAAGTTCTGAATTTCATTGCCAAGTGGTCGCATTCTTTCAACGTTTGCTGGCGGTTCTGTAGGTTGAACACTGATGGCAGTTATTGGAGCCTCATCAGTCAGCACAAATGGATTGTGAGCTGTTCCGTCCTCTATGGAGTGGGTTGTCATTGACGGTGTAGTCGACATATCAGTTGAACCATAATACTGAGCTAGATGGAAATTTTCCAGATCGCTAAATGACCACGTGGTGCTAGTATCGATACTCAATTCGCTTTGTTCACTGCTGCCAGCACTGCTGACTATCTGGACAAGGCTGTTTTGCTGCTCTGGACTGGATACTTGACTTGTCTCGGGTGTATTGAACCAGTTGTTGGGAGTCTGATCTTCCTCCCACGGAAGTGTGTACTGAATGTTTCCAGCAGGGTAGTTGTCGGGAAAATCTATTCCATTACGTGAGGATAGTGATGCCCACTGATCACAGCAACTTCGTGACCCATTGCGTTAGTTCCAAGCTGATTCTCCGCGATTGGAACCTGTTCCTGATGATGTGTCAAACTGTTGTCGCTGGTGTTCACTAATGTGCCACACTCTAATGGGCAGGGTTAGAACAGACTCGTAGAGCCCATTCGATAAGTCTCTGATGCTTATCCCAGCAGGCTCCTCTGTGAAAGAAACTGAGTAGAGAAGGCTGTTGTTCTGCACTGTAAATTCCATTTCTCAATGTGTTGAGATGAGAAGAAGGATTAGAGTCAAAGGTAGTTGAGACAGAGGTAATGTTGTTTTGATAGAAGAGAAAGCAAGTGATGTTGGATGGATATTCCAGCTCTATTTACACTAAACTCCAACCAATGAGAACAAAATTTCTAAAAAGTGTAATGTTTAGCAGAAAAGGTGACGTTATTATTCATAAAAGGAAATGTATCAGTTGTAAAATGACCAAAGAAGGAATCAACTCATAGAAAGTCTAAGATTACTATACGAAAAAGGTAAGCTCAATACTGAATAGTAACCGAAAAAGGTAACTTCTACACGTGTTATCTTAGTTGACAGCCAAAGATGGTTAAGCTAGAGGAAATGAGTTGACGTAATTGACCAAAAAAGTCAAGCTTTGATAAATTCTCTTCATCTCATTGAATCTCAGATCGATCTCGGAAAATGTTCCATATTTGGAACTAAATTTTTGTATATAAATGTAGGGGAGTCGTATTCCAAATCGTACTCTTACCCTGTCTATATTGTAGTCCTTGTAATATTGAAAAAAAGCGCAATCTACATAGATGAAGTAACTGTTACTGGTTCAGGAATTGGGATATAATTAGATTGAGACAAGTTTCTCTACTGTTCCCTTATCTCTGGGCCAGAATTCAAAATGAAAAGCATTTCATACTTGTTGATGTGTAGTTCTGACGATAAATCGAAAGATTGTTTTGTTATGTAGTCATCATACTCGAATTTTTTGACAGAGAAGGTCGCATATTCAAACTCTTTATTAAATCAGATGATTCTGTTGTTTTGTAAAAAAAAATTGTAAAAATTAACATGAAAAAACATCAATTTCGTCTACTCCGTAAGCATCAGCGATTCCTTCCTTTCTTTTGTAAATTTTTTCCAAAAGTTTTCAGTGATTCTTGATCAACATTTTTCACAAATGAATACAGTATCAAGTGAAAACCTGTTAATATAAAAGAAAATTAACATAGAAAAAGCAACGCAAAAAATGATATCGTTTATCTTGAGAAATAGATTTCTAAAGCTGAATTTTGATTGGATGTGAGGTTCTATTACAACGACATTAAGTTGTACAACATAAACTTGTTCTTCAATAATAGATGGAAATTTTTTCTTGATCTCTCTCTGGTTGTGTTGAAAGCACATTTATGCGCTAGTTTCTATTTTCAACAAAACTAAATTCGATCTCAGACAGTAAAATTTATCAAAATTTGAGATACACAATTTTAGACTACATCTATTCAAAATACTGGAACAATCGTGAATTTTCAAAGGATATTTTTTAAGTTGTAATTTTTTTGGTGAAATAATCTGTGTTGGAAAGGAAACATTCAAGTAAAAGTTAATAAATAAGAGTGAGAGGAAAATGAGAAAAAATTTGTAAAGTTCGAATTTTTCACCACAGAATGAGTTTGTGCATTGAAACTGAAATTTAGTTAACTATATGTAGAACTGTCGCAATCGGGATCATATAATCCTTCTAGAATGTTCTGCATGACGCTCGTTTCTAAAAATACTGTTTCTAAAAAACTGTTGCAATCAATATCATATCAATCTTCTAGAATTTTCTGACCTGACGCTTGCTTTTATAATTGGAAATGACGTCATTTCTATATATGGAAGTGATGAGTCATCGTCGAGTAGCTCAAAGTTACATAGGAGCCTAAATCATTACACTTTCTGTTTTTTCAGATTGAGTTGCTCCGCAATTTACGTAAATTTTACTCAACTCATCTTGAAGAATAAGTTGTTCCGCGTTGTTTTTAGGCTTTTTTCATTTTATCTTGAAATGAATGACTTTTTTTGTTAGAACTAACATTGAAAAGCTAAAAGTTGAAAATTTGATTGCTAAATATAACATGAATAAACATAAAATTTTTGATTAGTGAGACTTTATCTTGTCTCGTGTATTCTCAATTCTTTAAGAAGAAGAGTGAAGATTCAATTTTCTAAGCATTAGACAACAAAGCACAATACGCATATAACTAATGGTTTGGAAAGTGTTCGCAATTCCTTTACTGCTCAGCAACTTCCGAGGAAGGATAATGGATCAAAGGAAGAAAGTGATAGTGAACAGACTGAACAAGTTACAAATTATCATGAATTTGAAAAATATTTTTTGATACTGGAGACGTTGGCTTTTAAGCTATATGGATCACAAGAACTGGATAAAAACACAGATAAGGTGGTTAGTGTTTTCCTCTATTGGCGAGCCTTGCAATTTTTCTAGACGATGAGTAGTCGTTGATTATGGTAGGTTTTTTTGACATTTCATGGACAAACTGAGTTTCTCAATGCATTAAAACAAAATATTTGCTGTTTTCGCAAAAGAAATTTCGCAAAAGAATGTTTTCAGTAGTTGTACTTGATTTTTATTTATATCTAATTAATATATATTTTTTGTAAACAATTCTTTTATTCTATGAATTTTAGGTGTTAACTGCTTTGAGCACTGCTAGTGAGTATTTCTGTAAGAAAATGAGTTGCATATAGTGGATTGGCTGCATTTGTAATGTAAAATTATTGTTATTTTTATTCCTAAATTAGCTTGTTGAATTTTCTGCTCTAAGTGTTTTGCCACCTAAAATTGAAAACCAGTGATTTCAAGCATTTTTAGTTTGAATTTTTAATAAATTATTGCTTCAGTAAGACGATTGGCAGCAATGAATGAGAGAAAAATTACATCAGAAAAAATTCTGCTAAAGATATTTTAAATGATTAGAAATCCTCCTTTGTGGGAATTTTTTTGTCCTGCTTTATTTTAACAGTATGACATAAGTATTTACATTTCGTTTCAATGATTTGGTTGTTGGGCTAGCCTGAACCAAAAGGAAGTTAAATATCAACAATTTTACTCGGTTTTTAGCTGGAAAACAGTAGCAATTGGAAGATTGTTCTTTCTTGATAGGTAAAATCGTTCTACTTAAAAAACCTTTTATAGAATTGACATTAGGTTTTTTTTCCTGCGTTGGTAATCAATCGATAAAAATTCAGTTGTCTCCGATATTTCTTATCTGCATATCAGATTAAACACGGTAGCAAGCAGACAAAATTATCATTATCTTTGCTCTGTATCCAAAATACTACCGAAACATGTTATTTGACATGAAATAATTAAGGAATGTTCCTCAAACTTTATGTTGACAGTCTAATCTCAAGAACAAATTGTTGAATTTGGTAGGCAAGTTCCTATTGTTTTTTGACATTCTTGAGGGTTTTTGGAAAACAAATTATAATTTTTACAGATATAATGCGTCGAACAGACAATTTTTATGCCAAACGCAACGGTTATTGTATGAGTTTTGTACTTCATTTGTTAAATTCTGCAGCTCAGCTGTATGACATAGACAAAAGGTTGAACTGGGCGCGCAAAATGCTTTGCTTACATTGCCTGTCTTCAGAAATTCTCGAGGAGAGCCACATTTCTTCACAAAATTTGTTTCAAATCAGCTCATTTTGAACAAGTTGACAAGAAATAGTGTAAACTAGTCTTTAAGCTGTCTTTTTCCTGATCGTGTTTATTTTGTAACAAAATTAATTAAATTTGCAAAAAAATGTTTCAATTTTTTTGTTTTCGTTAAGAATTGAAAAGTTAGAAGTTTGCTTCAATTTAGTAGAGTTTATGCCATTTGATATCAATTTTGCTTGATTTTGAGCTTTGTCATTGTATATTAGTTGGGAAAATCTGCATCACATAACAAACTGTTCACTCTGACGAAATTTATTTGGCACTAGTCAACTTATAAGTTGTTGATCAGTATTCTGTGGTTTTAATATAGTATTTTGCTCATATTATAATCTCTTTATATTTGCACTGGTTTAGTTCATTTGTTTTATGAAGGTGAGTATTTTCAATCAATCAGAATTAAGTATTTAACTTACTCTATAACATATAGGAAAGAGCACTCTATGATATAAAATACATTAAATTGCTAAAAATAACATTTTTCTAAATATTTAGCATAGATTCTAATCAGCTAATTGACTAAGCACGTTTTAAACCTAGCTTTTTGTTGAGTGCGGGTAGTAGTTCTCCTGTTTCGAGGTAAATTGAGCGAAAAAAAAAACAGAATAAAAAGAACATGCTGATTAATAAATTTGATATTCTTTTTTTAACAATTGTAACTTACTCAGTTAGCTACGCAGGTTGTCCTTTTTATCGACTTTATTAAACCACTCGGGTAATTGTGCCTCAGTTTTCAATTTCTTGATACTTTTTCAATGTAAATCTTAGATTGACGATATTTTTTAAGGTGTTTAGTTTAATTTGTGGCTGTTAGTTTTTAATTTCTAGTTCATTTGCTTTTCTTTTATTTGACGTTTTTCCAAGTTATGAGCGATTACGATTTCACTAGTACTGTGACAATGTCAGATTAGCAAGAGGTATTTTTGATCTACCGACCTCTGGGTAATAAACCCAGCACGCTACCACTGCGCCATCTTGCTCTTTAATGTCGGCTTTACGTCATCGTAAAACATCTAGGACAAATTGTAAATTTTTGAATTCAGTTTACAGAAAAATTTCTGTAAAGATTGATTCGATTTAGCAGATTTTATGCTTTTTGACATCTTTTTTGCGTAATTTTGAGCTTCTTTTTGTATTTTAATGCTAAAAACTTGCACTACATAGCAAACTGTTCACTCTGACGATATTTGTATAGTAATAGTCAACTTTTAATTTGTTGATCACTTTAATGGTTTTTATTATGTATTTTTGCTAAATGTGTAATCTGTGTGTGTTTTGCCCTTTTTCTTCTCATTTGATTTTTTAAATTGGTATTTTAAATCAATCAGAATAAGTATTTGATCAAAACCTAGCTTGAAAAGCAAAAAGGAGGCAAAATTTTGCAAGAATTCTGAAAAATTTCTACAAAAACTGCACAAATTCTGCAAAAACAGCCTGGAAACCACCTGATGGCGCGGATCCTAACCGATAATTTAGCGAATCATTACTAACCAAATTATTGAACCCGAGCATCAATTTCCTGAGCATCAATGAAACCAAAAACTGAAAAATTTTGCAAAAAATTCAGCAAAAACTGCAAAAATTCTGCAAACACTGCAAAAATACCCTGACTCGCCCCTAGATCATATTCCTAGTCTTAATAAATTGCGGCGGCTGTATCTAATCTGAATACATTGCGGCGGCTATACCTAATCTCATTGCATTTCGATGGCTATACCTAATCTTATTACGTTGCGGCGGCTATTCTAATCTTAATACATTGCGGCGGCTCTACCTAATCTTAATGCATTGCAGCGGCTATACCTAATCTTAATACTTTGCGGCGGCTATACCTAATCTTAATACGTTGCGGCGGCTATACCTAATCTTAATACAATGCGGCGGCAATACCTAATCTTAATACATTGCGGCGGATGTACCTAATCTTAGTACACTGCGGCGGCTATACTTAATCTTAATACATTGCGGCGGCTATACCTAATCTTAATACATTGCGCTGGTTATACCAAAAAATATGTTACATTTAGAGCGAGGGGAATTAGCCGCTGCCTGTGCAGTTCCCCACCTGTACTATTCGCGTGCGCGCTGCCTGTACAATTCCCCGCCTGCACAATTCCCGTGCACGCTGCCTGTACAATTCTCCGCCGGTACAATTCCCTGCGCGGAAAGGCTAATGACCGGCTCCCAAAATTTCGCGAGATCTACTCACACTATACTTCTGGCTATTCCTAATCTTAATACGTTGCGGCGGCTATTCTTAATCTTTATACGTTGCGGGGGCTATTCCTAATCTCAATACGTTGCGGCGGCTATTCCTAATCTTAATACGTTGCAGCGGCTATTCATAATCTTAATACGTTGCGGCCGCTATTCCTAATCTTAATACGTGGCGGCCGCTATTCAAAATCTTAATACATGTACGCGGCCTATACCCTATCCTAATACATTACAGTAGACCTACTCTCAAAAATAACCCTTTATCCTATCTTAACACGTGGGGTCTACACCCCCCGGGGAGCCTTGCTCACCCTATTACTACTCGCGCATCTTTTTTCTATATGGAAAATCCTTAGGGGGAATTTTCAGAGTCCAATGATGAACATAACTTAAAGAGTTGATTGTTCCAGGTTTTGGATGCCCATTATTTTGCAAAATCAAAATCGCACTTTGACTTACTTCAAATTGAAATTCCAATTCTGTTCAAAGTATCTAGTTCACTTCAAATGTTCGCTCTTTATTTTTCTTCGAATTTTAAGTTACTCATTTCAACTTTGGCCTGATGCACAAATACAATTTTGCTAATTCAACTAAACATTTTGACAGCTCAATATGCTTTTGTTCTTTAATTTGTTTGTTTAAAATATAACTCAACTCCGTTCTCTGGCGCTTTCGAAACAATAACCCTTTAGGAAAGAAAGTTTATTTCAAACACCTAATTAGCTTGTCTAAGTTGACCTTAATTATCTAGCTTACTCGCAGTTTCTACTGATGTTTCAAATCCCTGCGTTCTACAGACAAGATAGCCGCACGAGAACCGATTTAGATAGAATTGAGTTTGCATCTTTCGACATGCGAATTTTATGTCCAAAATAAACTATTTACAAATTATTAACTATTTGAATAACTGGGACTTTGCAAAACTACAATTATGTACGGATGAGTGAGCCCTTCATATTATTGACCTTTTTTGTTCCCACTTTTTTGAAAAAAATGGAACTTTGCTAGACTCATTTTCGTATGTGATATCTGCAAAGCTGCAAGCCGAGCGTAGCTATATTGCGGAGGTACTGTTTATTACGATCCAAGAATTGGTGCTCTGTATTTTTCTAGTAAGATGTTTTCACACATTTTCCATGGCTTTGGTATTTAAATACGGGATGGGGATAACGGCCAGTGGGTATTAGATCTAATTAGAGGCTCTTATCTGGCTTCAATTGCTTATTGTAGAAGCTGCTGAGAAGGCCAAACACGTAGATGTCAATTTGAGGAAAAATTTAGCCCCAAAATCTAGCCCATAATTTTCATGTGAGCCCAAAAGTTTTTGTCATTTTGACGTTTTACGTCATTTTTGACGGATTAGTCTCACTTAGACAATTCTTAGTTTTACAATTTTTAAAATATTGTTACATTTTTAAGTTATTGGACCATTAGGAGCAAAAAAATTTTTTTGGAACTTTCAATTTGATTACAACGTTTTTACTAGTTCCTAATGACAGGGATTTTTTCAAAAAAAATGAAGGAATTTTAGCCACTTAAAGAAAATCGCAAAATTTCAACTATATATTCAACATCTCGATCAGTTTTCGGGTTTCTCAAAGAATAGGGGCTGAAGAAACGTTCAAGAGCTCGAAGATACGTTACAGGCTAGATGTTAACTATGGCATGCAGATCTTTAGCAACTGTGTGATTCTGTTTGAAGAACCTAAATTGCACTTAATCAGAAATTGTTGCTGGCACCATAAGAAAATCCATTGAAAGATAACCAAGTAGAAGTAAAAGATAACCAAGTAGAAGAAATATAACCAAGTAAAAACTCAGAGGATCATGCCTTCGTTTGTTACATCAAATTATGGGGTTTGATTCCTCTCCATTGTCAATACCATTTGCACCCAAAACATTTTCCTTCCCAAAACCTCCTTTGAATTAGTTTTTTTAGGCAGCAATATTTTTTCAACGCTTTTCCTTATCTGTTTCTATCTGCATTTTACAACCCACAAATCTAATTTGCAACAATTTGGCAATCTGCTGGCTTTGCTTTGATCAATTGAACTCTCTTTGTCCAAATTTTTGCGTTTTAAATTTAGAAAAGGCTGTCAAATTCTGCTAAAAATGTTTCATCAATTGAGACAAATCACGGTTTTTTTCGGATAAGTTGGAGAAAAAATATCATTTTTTTGTCACTGTTTCCATCTAAAATAGAAAAACCAAAATATTGCAAATCTGAGAACGGAATTTTAGTCAATTTCCAGCCATTTTCCAGCCATTTGTACTTCACCCGTTTCAACCTGTCAATTTACCCAATACTCAGTTTGTTTTGTCTAATTATTTTAACTTTGATATAAAGAGAAAAAATTTTCGTCAAGCGTCTTTTTCAAAAAAATATTCAATGAAAATTTGAGAAAAAATATAAATATTAAGTTATTTCAAATTGAACGCAAAAATTTGAGATAAATTATGTTTTGGAGATTATATGGTCTGTATTTACAAATAAATGAACTGAGATTTAGAAAAATTACTCAGTCAGTTGGTTAGATAGTTATATATTTTTTTGGATCAAATTCATGTACTCAGGCCGCTACTGCTGAGTTCGTAATTTAATCATTTCAAATAATTTTGCTAAATTTTGGAAGCAGTCTTCTTTTAACGAAAGCTTGAAAGTTTTATAAAACTATCAGAGTATAACATCGGATTTCTTCACCACTGTTATTAAACAGTAGCAAACAAAGTCTTCCGAAGCATAACTTAAATTACGAGAACCATTCTTTATTGTTCCGGTAGCTTTTTTAATCTGCACACAATTATTTTGAACTCATTGTGGCAATTGCTTTGCTGTTATTCCAACTCTTTTTTTAATGATTTGTCTAAATAGCATTGACGATGATCGCCCATTTTCAAGAAAGACTGTTTGCTATGTATCCGATGATTGTGTTTTTGCTCATTGAACTTAACGATCAGTCTTTGACATTTAATTTTGGTCATTTAATTTAGTCAACAAATTTTGCTCAGCAACAAATTAATTTTCCAAAAAGCATTCTACTGTCAATTTGAATTTCTATTTACTGCCAGTCGTGTACCTAGCTTATAGTACAGCAATTTTAACACTTATTCAAAAAAATGTTTGCAACACAAATATTTGCTGCAGTTTCTTCTCTTTTTTTTAGCAGTTTGTCACAAATTACATTGTTTTTGGTTTTTCGTTTTTTGGTTTATGGTATAGTTTTTGATAGGTCGTTCTCTGACAATTTTCAAACACTAACTGTTTCAGATTACGTTATAGGCCACCTTTTTTACAGGAGAAGCCGAAGTTTGTAATTTTGTGGTCCCGGATTGTTGTTTTTAATTTCATTAGCTTGCTTAGAGTGCTTATTTGATTTAATTCCTAACTTCAATAGAATTTTTGTTAGACGGCTTCCTTCTTTCAACTGTTTAACATCACTTGGTTTATTAATTAAAAAATTGAGTAATAATGAAATCAGCCAGGTGGTCAGTTTTCTGTGTCTTTTTAATTTTTCTCTTTAATTTCTTCAATGGTCTCGCTAAGTTTTTGATTTCAACAAACAGAAAGCGTTGTTTAATATGCTTGTGTCTAAAACCATTTTGACAAATGTTTTGTGGAGCTACAGAATAGACAATATAATAGACGGTAAAAAAGAACATAAAATAGAAAGCAATGGAAGTAACAGAGGGTAAAACAAAAGAAAAAATTTGATAAAGAATTAGACTTGAAAAATGAATGGTTTTTGCAGTTATTGACAAGTGGGTGTTTCTTGAAATCGAACGTTACGCATCCATTTTGATTCCTATTAGCACCAATTTTTTCCCTGGTGCTTCCAAAACTTCAGTGAATTGACATTTGTGTTTTTGCTGCAGCTTGTGAAAACACATTGTTTGATGCTGAAACAAACGTTTTTGAATTATCATATCATATATGGTTATATGATACATCTCACGCTTCCAAATGCAAATATGAGAACGTTTTGGGCCATACACACAGAGCTAGCAATCTTTGTTGCTTGTTTTTTAATGCAACAGTTTTATTTTCAGAAACAAAATGAGTTTTCTAAAGTAACGCGGTCCGCAAGAATTCACAGCTATCAGATGTTTCTTCTTGTTTTTTGGTCGAATACGTTCGTAACAGGTTTCATTAGACGAGGTTGAATCTTTATTACACACGTATGCCCACTTTATATCCTTTTTAATTATGTTATCAAAAAATGTTAAAATACTTTTAACATAAATGCGGTTCTTGAGCTCTTTCAGAGGTCTTTTTGCGTTTTTGGTCTTTTTTTTTCATCGGAGCTTCAGATTAGACATTTTTAAGGCAGACCGGATGAAGAATTCTTTTACAGCCTCCAAGGTTCTAGAGCTACTTAATTCTGCGTGCGAAGTGTACTTACCTAACTCTAAGGCACTAACCAGTTCAGTAAAACAACGAAGGTACGCTTTAGTTAGAACGACAATAATTTGTGTGTTGCCAAAGTCAAAAGTATCTACATGGTGTTTACAAATTTGTTAGATGAACGATTTTATAAAAAGGCTTTTGTATTTCAAAGAGAATACTGTGTTCACAGTTTGTGATTGACTGAAAAATTGGAATGATTTTTTGTCTGTTGCATATGGGTTTTGTCTGTTGCATATATCCATGGTACTTACCTTGTAAATGAGAAGCATTTTGCAACTTGAATACTTTCAAAAATTTTGTGATTTTCGTGAAGTGAAAATCAATAAATTCTAGTGAAGTTGACTTGTGTTGCCAGTACGCTGATTGTTAAATCAGTGGCCAGTTACAGAGTTTCCTGTTTAGTGACGTCTGTGGTACATGAATAGGATCTATGCACTAATTTAGATCAAATTGTTGCTACCTGAACTTCTGTTGCTGTTTTACCATATTTTGTACATTTAGTGGAATATGACGCTTTCAAACTTCACTTTTATTATCATACTAAAGGAGTCTTCAGTTTAAATCATCAATCATATCGCGATTGCAAACTCACTTCAAAAACGGACCATTGTCAGTACAATTGACTATCTTAAAATACTGAGTATCGCATGGCGTAGTCAGGAGCAAAAGAAGGAGATCTAATTGGAATTGAGCCACTTCTAGTACCACTTCGCAAGAGTGAACGGAGGATCAATTTGAAGCTAGATATCTTAGTAGAGGACAAAATTGCATTGTGAACTCTGAGAAAAATCCCACTTCATGAGTAACTTTTCCCCCCTATAACCCATTTACGAGGACATGGAAAACAGTGCGGCTCAACATGAAAGAGATCTCGGCCTTTGGAATAAGCAGTTAAAAAAGGATTTGGCTAAAAAATGTCAAAAATTGAAGCAGCTGGAATAATATGAGAAAATTGGCCGCGGAGGGTGGGAGGTAGTAAAGCAATTTCGTCTCGGAGCCGAATGTAGGAGAAATTTTTGGTCTCTAGATGCAATTCACGAGATAGGCAAGATCAGAACCAGGGAATTCTAGACAATTCTTGACACCATATTAATAAAACGAAGAAACACATTCCATCAATATGTATTTCTGACACCTAAGCAGCTCAAAGCTGCACCAAAAAGTGAACCCTCAGTGGTCTTTGCGCGGAGTTTGTCACGTCCTGATGGCCAGAAATACCATGAACGTGCACTTTAAAAGGAACAATTAGTAGCAATGCCACCTGAAGGGAGATATTTTGAGGCTTATTTTCACTATTGTAGTATAGAATTCCATTTAGTTCCTTAAATCCTGAAAATGACTACAGTAAAGTAAAAATCTTTCATTTGTTCGTCTAGAAGCTGTTGGTGTGACGGATTTAATTTTAAAAAACTTCCCTTTGTTGAATCTGACTAACTACTGTGTCCTGCTGTCGTGTTTTACGAAGAATTTCTCTGCCAATTTCTTAATTGTTTTAAATAATATATTCGTATAGCTTTGTTAATTTAGTTAGGAAACTTTCTAAGCGTAATAAAAAAATGTTTGTATGGATCAAGTTTGTATAAGTTACATCAGAACAGCCTTAAAGTGTTCTATAAAGTGTTCTAAAAAGTGTTCTAAAAAATTTAACTAAAAGTTTTAATGTTAATGGGTTCAGTTTTTGTCTCAATAGCGAAGCGCTATCTATGTTCAATCATTGGATGAAAACCCGACTGTGAACGTTGTTGTGTGTGTTTTTCCCAGGAGTTGGGCCGTTGTTTATAGACTCTTCATAGCAGATTAGGAAAAACTGAATAGTTTCTATTGTGCTTTTTAGTAGTATTCTTTGATATCCCAGATATATCGCTAAATGTGACTATTCAGTTTTTCTGTTCGTAATATTTTCCTTCGAGACAGAATTGCATCGGACAGGTGTAATGCTTTGATTGCTGGATATAGACAATTTCAAACTTTCTGTTTTTTCAACCATTTTACGGTGCTCTTGATCTTGCATGCTTGAAATGAAAATCTGTTGGGTAGATCAGGATGAGATATAATTTACCACCGTCCCGGCAAACTGAAAATTAGGAAATTTGATCAGTTTTAATTGAGAAATTTAAGCTGGATTACTTGAATTGTGTAATTTTTGTCTTAAGTTTAAAGTATCGCTCTGTTATGCGTTTAGAGAATAACTGGGCGCTTTGAATCTGAGAGAAATTTTTTTTTCATGAGGATAGTAGATAATCGGTGAACATGTTGTTAGGAAAAATGATATTCTGTTTTCTGCATAAAGCAACATTTATAAGTTCAATTTTTGCATATTTATGTTTTTGTTTTAAAGCTACTGTGTTCCGTCTATAAAGTTACTTTTAAAAGAGTTTTTGTGAAGCTCTGGAGTCCATTTGAGAGCAAGTGGCGAAGAGTTAATGGCTGTCTGTTAATCAAATTTCAAATGAAGGCGAGTAAAACTATAAAGATGGTTTTTTTGTTCTCTAGTGTTTTTTTTTAATAAAAAAGACACTTTTTGACTTTTTTCATGATAATAATATAAATTTGGGAACTTTTTTCCAAAGACGTAATTTTTTTTTTGTAAAAACGTGTTCAAGGTACGCGATTGAACGTTTTTTGTACAAAAGGTTAAAAAATGTTGCTCATAAACAAAGAAGCGCCGGCTGAGCTGACAGAATTGACATAAAAATTGTTTGATGCAGAAATATTGATCTTCAATGACAAAGACTAATTTTGTAAGCTTTTGACAGGCTGTAGCTAAAGAAAGGCTTTGGATTGCATGCATTCTTCTTGTCGGCTATCTAGACAACGTCCAATTGATCTTTGATAAGATAATTTGTTTTGGTTCAATTGGCTGGCTGAGTATTCTTTCATCAATCAAAGCGTTTGTTTGTCGAGCATCACCCTTCTGAAATATTATGACTGGATTAGGAAAATTTTTTGCAGTAGTTAGGAGTCAATATTGACTGGTGCAATAATATTAAATTCGGTGAGAAAGTTCAAAGGGCAGTGTAAAATATAAAGTTTTTCTAGTTGTACGTTGTTTCTTGAAAATTGCATCCATTTTGAGAGGCAGAATGAAAACTAACTTAACTTTCAAATTTTTATGAAGCAAAACACAAATGATGTTGGAGTAAATGCATGACGAAAACACTCTTGTGACAACACTGTAAGTTAAAAGATTACTATTTCTGAAAAATGGATTCAATTCCTGATGAACATTGATGTATTGGGTGTAATTTAGAATATTTGTTCTTTGAAAAACAGCTTTTCAATTGCCTCTGTGAAGACGTGTTGTTTGTTGGTTTTTTCCATATTAATGGCAGACTGCAGACCATTACCTTGATAATGAGAGAAATGTGCGTAACGAAACTGTTTGATTTCTCTGACTCTACTTTTGTCGGGGTCTATTTTTTGGAGCGCAAGATCTTGTTGTCTGAATCCGGTTGATCTTCTTTAGGGCTATGAGAATAAGAAAACGTGGTATGAATAGATAACACAAAAAATGTGGTCTATACTGTTTGTATCAATTATGGGAAAAAACATGAAAAAATGTGAAAAATTACTCTTTTGTAAAATTATATGAATCAAAGATCTGATGTACACAATTGTAGTCGGCTTAAATAACGGCTTTTAGAATCATATGACGAATTGCTACGTTAAAACTCGTGTTTTGTGGTTTAAAAGTGAAAGAAGGAGGCTCGGAAATGTGCGTTTGGATCTAAAGTATCGACCCCGCACATCCGAATGTTTGGCATTAATGTCAAACAAATAGAGGAACAGATAGAAAATCAAATTCAAGTTTTTTTCAACAAACTGTGTGTGAACAAACAGGTCGCCACCAACGCAAATAACTCAGTGCAGTGAAAAATACCTCGCTAGATTGATCAAATCAGCCATTTTTCAGCAAGCAATTGAAGACGAACAACAAAATCAAACAACAATAACAGCAAACATTAATTACATCCAAAAACTTGTGTCCATTTGAAAAAAATTTATTAGCGATGCTAAATAGCGTCAAATAAAACTCAAACTAACTAATCAAAACAATTTATGTTTTATTAGAAAAAGACAAGGGGCCACACCATAATAAGGCTCGGTAACAATTAGAGAAAAAAGAACAAAAAACAGCAATAAAAATTGGCTTATAACTTTTGAAAACAATTAATTTCAAAGAAATGAAAATCATCATCTAGCAATTGAAAACATCGAACATGTTTATGACCAATTACGCCTCTAAAGGAGAGTACTGAAAACTGTCATTATTCAGTTTTCTATGCGGTTACAAAAAGAACAATAAATAGAGGAAAAAATCCATTAACAAGTGCGAGAAAACGCTGTAGATCCCGTTAGGTCACAATTTGACAATCAAAATCTTTTCAATTGAGCCTTTCTCGAAAACCAATAAAAGTGAATGCGACCTCTCAATAATGGGAATAGGTAGACAGTAGACAAAAAAGAGAAAAAGATTAAAATTAAGTAAAACTTTTGCTTTTTTTCGAAAACAATTATTTTCAAAGTCATAGAAGCCATTAGCTAGAAAATGAAGTAATTAAATAGGTTTGATTACTTGTCCAAAAAAAGCGTTTGAGACGTAGTTTTTGTGCCTTACGTCTACAAAAAGAACGTCAAATATAGACAAAAGTTAGTTTTTCGAACATTTCGAAGCCAATAAATTCATAACGAATTCTTTGAAAAAATTAGATTAGGTACACTTGTACTTTTTTAAAAAAAGATGCCAGATGCAATTTGTGAATTGTAACTAACCAGATTAGGCAACAAATAGACCCAAAGGAACAAAAATGCAAATTTAAAAATCTTTTTTTAATCAATTGTTTTCAAGTCATGAAAGCCATCAGTTTTCTACTCAAATCAGAATATAGGCTCATTTTTTCCTCCATAAAAAGCAACGAGACCTGTCATTCTCCACAAAGTTTCATACGGCTAAAAGCACAAAGTAAGAACGAGAGTTAAGGACAAGAAAAAATTCAATTTGGTTCTTCGTGAAAGGAGATTCGAAGCCGTTGAAACGATAAATTGTGCATTAACAGACTTCTTTGTTTTAAATTATGCCCTACGTTGAATGCCAATAATGTAAAAGTGAACTGTCCATGATGTGATATTTTGAGAAAAACGAGGAAAAAACAGGAAAAATAAGCTATTGTCAAAAAATTTAAAAAAAAAATGAGAAATCTAGTAGTGTCTTCTTCTTCTTCTGTTATCATATCTGTTGACAGACTTTGATTGCCTCATTTGTGAGGAGTTTCAATTTTTCTCGATCTCTGGCCGCATGTATTATGTCATTCGGTCTTCCAGGGAACTGTTGTAGGAAGAGGGTCCTCTGCTTGCCTCTTGCTTTCTTCCCATCTATTTTTCCGGAAAGTGATAGCGCTTCTAGCTTCCCTTTCCGTATGACATGACCAAGGAGGCGCAATTGTCGTCGTTTGATTTCCTTGAGCAAGTTTTTCTGTTTGCAAGTGATTCTCAGAACTTCTGCATTGCTCTTTTTGGCTGTCCAGGATATCCTTTGCTTTCGTCGCAAACACCACATTTCGAAAGCACAGATTTTGTCTTGTATCGCTTTTGATATTGTCCATGTCTCGCTGCAATATGTGTATATCGGTTGCACATAACATTTCAAAACCCGGTATCTGCATTGGAAGGACAATTTTTAGTTACACAGCACACTCCTCAGCTGGTTGAAAGCAGCTTTTGCCTGGGCGCTCCTGATCTTGATTTCGTATTCATCTTTGCATGCCCCCGAGATCGTAGAGCCCAAGTATTTAAAATTTTCTACCTGGTTCAATTTACTCCCATCAACCAGAATTTTGCAATGTTGGGCTTCTGCCTTCTTTGATACAACCATGACTTCTGTCTTTTAGATGTTGATTTGCATGCCAAATTTCTTGCTCACACGGTCGAGTTGTGTTACCAAGGCTTGTAATTCCTCTTGGTTTTTGGCAATTAAGACTGCGTCATCTGCGTATCTCAAGTTGTTGACATTGACACCTCCTACACCAATTCCTGGGAGGTTTTTAATGGTCCTCATGAGGATTTCACTGAACAAGGAATATAAATCTGGCAATAATTCGCAACCTTGTCTCACACCTCTTTTGATCGGCACCATTTTGCTTACAGTGTCATTAATCCTGATACCTGCCTCCTGTTGATAATAAAAGTTCTGTATCAGTCTCAAATCTTTGTCGTCCAGTTCCAGATCATCTAAGAAGTGCATGAATTCGTTGTGCACCACTCTATCAAATGCTTTGGTGTAGTCAACAAAACACATTAAGATGACTGTTTGCATCTGTTTTGATCGCTGACTCAGGACTTTGAGAATGAAAACTGCATTCCTTGTTCCGCAATTTGCGCGGAATTCGTATTGACAGACATCAATTTTCTGCATGATCTTCGATTTCATGCGCTGCTTTACATTTTTCAGTAGGATTTTGGTCAGATGCGACATCATACTGATTGTTCTAAATTTGTGACATTGCACGGTTCCTGCCTTCTTGAGCAACTAGTAGTATCAAAGCGAGAAAAACATATCCTAACGTGTAAAACCCCCAAAATTTTTAATGTTTCATCCAGTACAAAGAATAGGTTGAAAAAGCATTTTTTTTTGCTGACACTAAGCTACAGGTTTACCAAATTACAAGAAAATTATGCTGTGTTTGTGCTGCGTTGTGCTACAAAAAAATGTGCAGATCTCAAGGGGGTGGGGACATTAAAATTTCCTGTAACTGTAAAAAACCGGTAATGATAAAGAGAGTTTTTTGTCAAATAACCAAATAACTAACGTTCAGTGTTTGTACTAACATCCAAAAGCTTATTCATTGAATTTCTGTTCGAAAACAAGATTTGTTTTTTGGCGAGGTGCGTGTACCACCTTTCAAACTTGAGCCAAATTTGGGACCACTTTGCTTAGACTATAAACAAAAAGATCACTTTTTGTGGCAATGATGAGTTAACTGCTAAAGTCAGGGTACTTTGTTCCCAATCGCAAAACTCCACTCTCTGGAAATTTGCAACCGAGTAACTTGACATCAATATTTTTGAAATCCAGTAGTATCAGTGCCAGAAAAACAGAAGTTAACGCGTAAAAGCGCAAAAAAGGTTAAATTTTAATTCAATAAAAAGAACGAGAAGAAGAAGCACTAAGCTACAAGTTGACCAAATTACAAAAAAATAGTGGCAAAATTCAATAAGCCATTGTTTTTTTAAAATCAAACATTTTTAAAAGTCAAAATGACCATAATCTTTCGACTAAAGAAAAAAGGTACCCTAATATAGAACTCTTTTGGAAGCCAATTGGAAAAATCAACGTGGAGCTTTGCTTTGAATTGTTCTGTTTTATAATTAACATAAAA